>NC_040105.1:144788039-145114266 GCF_003369695.1 Bos indicus x Bos taurus | reverse complement strand
GTGCACTGATTTACATCAACTTGCAGGAGCCAATTTTGTGCATTTTTTCCCAAATTGGTATTCAGAGATGTTGTGTTATTAGCTTGAAATTGGTCATAATAGGAGTATTAATATTAACACCATGCAAAACAACAAATGCTACAAATTCTTAACAACCTCCCAATCAGTTGTTAAATATTTCTTAATCCATCATTCAGTTCAGTTCAGTTCAGTCGCTCAGTCGTGTCCGACTCTTTGCGACCCCATGAATTGCAGCAAGCCAGGCCTCCCTGTCCATCACCAACTCCTGGAGTTCACTCAGACTCACGTCCATGACTTCTCCAATATCGAACAGCAAGTAGGAGACTAAGCAACTGAATCAGCTATACCTTAGGGTAGGGATCAGAAATTTATTGACTGTGAGCTTACATCCTGTGTTTGTGTGACCCTCAAACTAAGAATGTTTGTCACATTTTAAAAGATTGTAAAAAAAAAAAAGAAAGAAAGAAATAGAGAGAGGATATGTGTCATAGGAAAATTTGTCACAGGCAAGCAGACTAAAATATTTATTATTTCACCCACTACAGAAAATGTTTGTTGGTCTAGAGCCTCAGCTCTATAATATTCCCTGTGCAAAGACTGCTCCTTGTCCATCAAATTCCATTTTCTACATTTACAGTAATTGACCCGTAGCTGGAGACATGATCGCCCAGCTAAGCTATATGACTCAGCATCCCTCATGGCTAGGTATGACTAAATGACTAAGCTCTCCCCAAAGGGATGGGCATGGAAGTGATCTGTGCAATTTGAGTGTCATTTGTAAAAAGTGAAGATTGCTCTTGGGATTACTACCCAGTTTCCTGCCTGCTAACTGGAAAATTTGAAGGTTGGAGTAATAATATCAAAAAACACTTATTGAGGATGACAAAACTTCCCTGCTGATCTGCACTACTAGAATCAATTTGTGAAGCAGAGTCCATTTATCCACCCAGGAATTTTTTTATGAGAAAAAATTGTTATGTAAGAAAGATTATGATTTAAATAAGTATGTGTGCACTGGAACTTAAATAAAAGGCCCAATATTTTCCTGGAGAGGAAAACATGGACAATAACTTAAGCTAGACTTTGATGTGGTACTTTCTTGATATCTGTGTTAATGAGTAGAAAGGGCATGCTCATACATTATTCTTTACTGCTATATTGGGCTTTCTCTGACAAAATGTGTAATTAAGCTAGTTCCTGTGAGTTATCCTAAAAGCCAATTCAGTGTACAAAGGTTCCAATTTTTCCACATCCTCATCAACACTTATTAATATTTCTTGTGTTTTTGATGATAGCTTTCCTAACAGGTGTGAGATGATATCTCATTGTGGTTTTGATTGGCATTTCCCTGATGATCTGTGATGGTCAGAACTTTTTCATGTACATATTAGCATTTGCATGCCTTCTTTAGAACTGTCTATTCAGATCCTTTCCCCTTTTAAAAATTTAAGTCATTTTGGTTTTAATTAATCGCTATTGAGTTGAATGAGGTCTTTGTATATTGTGGATGCATGTGTGTGCATGCTTAGTCCCTTCACTTGTGTCTGACTGTTGGCAACCGTATGGACTTGTAGCTCATTAGGCTCCTCTATCCATGGTATTCTCCAGGCAAGAATACTGGAGCAGTTTGCCATTTCTTCCTCTAGGGGATCTTCCTGACCCATGGGTCAAACCCACATCTCTTACGTCTCTTGCATTGGCAGACAGGTTCTTTACCACTAGCACCACCCAGGAAGCTCCTTGATTGAATACGTAGCTTGAAAATATTTTCTTTCATTCTATAGTTTGCTTTGTATACCACTGGTGAGAATATAAACTGGTACAGCCATTATGGGAAACAGTATGGGAGTTACTCAAGAGATTACAAAAAAGAACTGCCATAAGATCCAGCAATCTCTCTTCTGGCTATATATCCAAAGGGAATGAAACCATTCTCTCAAAGAGATATCTGGACTACCACGATAATTGCAGCATTATTTACAAAAGCCAGTCATGTCTGACTCTTTGCGACCCCATAGACTGTAGCCCACCAGGCTCCTCTGTCCAAGGAATTCTCCAGGCAAGAATACTGGAGTGAGTTGCCATTTCCTTCCCCAGGAGATCTGAATTTGAGCAAACTCCAGGAGATAGTGGAGGACAGAGGAACTTGGCATGCTGCACTCCATAGGGTCACAAAGAGTTGGACACAACTTACCAGCTGAAAAACAACAACAACAACAACAAAAATTTATAATAGCCAATGTATAGAAACAGCCTAATTGTCTGTCAATGAAAAAAAAAATAGGATCAACAAAATGTGAGATATATAAATATACACATATACTTATATACACACATACACAAACACTGGAATATTATTCAGCCTTTAAAAAGAAAGAAATCCTGCCATTTCCAACAACATAGATGAAAATGGAGGACACTATTCTAAGTGAAATAAGTCAGACAATGACAAAAACTGTATGGTATTACTTATATGTGGAATCTAAAAAATTTTTCTAAAAGTCAAATAATGAAATGGAAAGAGGGTTCCAGGGGCTGGAGGATAGGGAAATACTGGTAAAATGATACAAACTTTCAGCCATAAAATGAATATGGTCTGAAGAGCTAATGTATGACATGGAGACTACAGCTGATAACAATGTATTGTTTAATTGAAATATGCTAAGAGAGTAGAACTTCAATGTTCTTAACAAAAGGGAGTTTAAATATGTGAGTGTCAGGGAACGTTTAACTTTAGGATTCCTGTATGTTGTTTTCTGTTTCTCATGAACCCTCTGTTCCTTATCAGTTCCTGGTAGACAGGAACGAGTGGAGCAGCACGCTGTTTCCAGGACTGAGGTCATGGGATGTAACACATGTATGGATTTTTTTCAGTAACCTTTTCAACCTAAGGTAAAACTGTTTATTCATGACCCTCTTACACAAGATATGGATTGTCTTCTGGCCTTGTGATGATTGTTATTTTTTGTTATTTTTTTGGTAATGGTTGTTATATGTCTTTTTTTTTTTTTTTTTGTCTAAGTTTATTTTTTACCTAAAGCTTTTTTGTATAACAATATATAAGCTCATGTAAACATGAATAAAACACTCTTGTTCTACTAGAGACTTGGTCCCCCATGTCCTGTTTTTTTTGTTTTGTTTTTTTTTTTTTTTTCTGGCTAGTTTTTTGGAGTGTGGAGGCTTGTCAAGCTCACTTTTTTGTCTGGGCTTTTAAGACCTCCTCCAGAGGACGCCCTGTGTCTTTGAGAATAGTACAAGCCCTACTCTAGGGCTTTGTTGGTTTTCCACGTAACCCAGGGAATATTAGTCTCTTTCTCTTTTGCTTTCTTTTCGTTGACTCTGATCCACGAGGCCCTGGTCTGTAAAAAAAAAGACAGCAACAAGTGGCGCCCGAACAGGGACCTGGAATTCACAGGTATTCTGGATGGAGTGACTGGGACCTACTGAGGTTGGTAAGTATGGGGTTATGGGACAAATGGCTGGAAAGCTCCACCATTTTTCTACTTTACTTCATCATTTATTTAAGGTTCAAGGACTTTCAGTTTCATGTCAATGCATAGAGGCTTGCCTTCAAACAGTGGTTGAATATAATCCTTGGTTCCCTGATGAAGACCGTTTTGATTTAGAAATTTGGCACCAGGTCAAAGAAAATGTTGTATGAGCCACCAGATGGGGAAAAAAAAATATTCCAATTGATTTCTGGCCCCAGTGGGTTCTCATTAAAGCTGTTACTCTACCATTTCAAGGTAATTCTGGCCCTGCTGATATTTGGCAACAGACAGAATACTTGTTACATGAATATGAATTAGATGATAAAACTTTACAAAAGGCCCCACTAAAACAACATAAAATATTTCAAAATTTTCCTACAAGTCCTGCTCCAGCTGCTCCAAACGCTTGTCCTCTACCAACAGGAACAAAACCAAACGTCTTTCCAAATATAGGACAAAATGACTTTGATGATGGCTCTCCTGAGTTTCTCTTTGACACCAAAGCTGACAATACCTTTTTCGATGACAATGATAAGTCTTTAACACATATTCATATTTGTAAAGAATTTGCTACCTACTCACTCTCTTTCACGGCAGGGGCTTTCTGAATTTCTGGCTTTGCAGTCACAAGTCTCTGAAGCCAATATTTTTTCCACCTTTTTGGTTTTAAGAAATGCTGATGCTCAAGGAAACATAATACCTAAATATGAAGGTATTAACCTTTTTCACATACAACAAATGAAAAAGGCTGTAATTATGTATGGCCCAAATTCACCTTTTACTAAAGAACTCCTAAAGGCTATGGCATCTTATATTGAAAATTTTATTCCCTATGATTGGTAAAATATCTTCAACGGACAATGTGATTTCAAGATATAGCCAGAGATCATGCTAACATGAATGCTCAAGCCAGCACTCCCCATACCAAATTACTTTTAAAATGTTAACTTGCACAGAACAATTTGATGCAGTAGAAGCTCAAATACAATGCCCTCCTTTGTTGCATAAACAGTTAAAAGCACTGGCCCTTGAAGCTTGCAATCAAATTACTCCTCAAGGGAAACCTACAGGTAGCTACACCAAAATATTACAAGGACCTAATGAAACTTATGCTGATTTTTAGCTAGATTAGAAACTGCTATTTCCCGTACTGTAATCAGAGAAGAAGCCAAAAAACAGCCAGAGAAACTACTTGCTTATAAAAATGCAAATCAAAAATGTCAAAAAGCTATCACTCCTATTCATGAAACTGGAACTATTATTGATTATTTGAAGGCTTGCCACAATTTAGGGTCAGAAACACAAAAAATACAAATGTTAGCTGAAACAATGGTTGCTGCTTTTAAAAAGAGAAATACAGGATGTTTTACATGTGGAGATAAAACCCATTTTAAAAAAGATTGTCCTAATACAAAAAAAAATTAAAACTAATAAAAGACATCCAAAAATCTTCCCTTGCTGCTGTAAGGAGATACATTGGACTAAAGATGGTAAATCTATATATGATATTGAAGGAAAACTTATTTCGAGAAACTCCAAGCTGGGGACTCCCCAGGTCTCCATCAACAAAAACCAGGGACAAACTCCACCTTTTCCCTCAAACCCTCAACATCTGGCAGTGCTGCCATCAATATACCAGCCCTAAATGATTTTCTTCTTTTCCCTCAAACAGTTCTTTCTAGAATATCTACTGGATTTTTTGGACCCATATCCCCACAAACTTTCAGCCTTTTACTTGGCCAATCTAATCTTATTTCTAAGAGAATTACTATTCACCCTGAAATAACTGATTCAAATTATAAGAGAAAAATCCAAATTATGATGTCGTCTCAGATACTGTGACAATTCAAAAAAGGAGAAAAAATTGCCCAATTACTTCTTTTACCTTACATTTCTATTAATTCCTCCAATGATATACAGACAGATAGATTAAGTAATACAATTCAAAAACAATCCTTATGGACATTATTGGTGTCTGAAAATGCCCGGCCAAATATACATATCAAAATTAATGGTAAAAGATTTTCTGGTCTCCTCGACTCTGATATTACTATTATTTCCAAACATTTATGGTCCAAATCTTGGCCTATAAAATAAAAATATCTTACCAAATTACAAAAATTTCTCAAACCAAAGTACAAGGAGTTTATCAAAGTGTTCAAATCTATCCATGTTAGGGACCAGAAGGCCAACCTACAACATTAAGACATTATGTGATAGATACACCCCTTAATCTAATAAGAAGAGATTTACTTATACAATGACAAACTCAGATATACATTTCACATATTTCCTAGGGCCCACTGCTCATTTAACAAACAATGCAATTATTAAAATAACTTGAAAGAATGACAAGCCTATTTAGACAGAATAATGGCCCCTTACAAAAGAGAAATTACAGGCTACTAAAGAACTTAGAAATACACAATTAAAATTAAAACACACTGAGAAATCTTGTTCTCCTGAGAACTCTCCTATTTCTGTTATAAAAAAAAATCTAACAAATGGAGTCTCTTAACAGACCTTAAAAAAGTTAATGCATCTAAAAAACCTATGGATACATTACAACCAGAAATCTCATCACCTACCACTATTCCTCAAAATTTACACATTATTATTATTATTGATTTACAAGATTAATTTTTAAAAATATCTTTAGACCAAAAGAGATTCACTTACTCTCTCCCTTATCCTAATTACATTGGACCTCATAAACGATACCAATGGACTGTACTTCCTCAAAAAATGATGAATTCTCCCACAATGTGTCAATACTATGTAGCTAAAGCCCTTAAACCTATATATAAAAAAAAAAAAAAACATTTCCTAACTTTCTTGTTATTCATTATATAGATGATATATTGTTTTCAGCTCCATCTATTTTAAAAACTCAACACATGTTTGACATAGCTTAACAATGCTTAAAATACTCTGGATTAATCATTGCCCCTGAAAAAAATCAAACCTCTACACCTTAACATTACTTAGGATTTGTTGTTAATAGACAATGTATTATGCCACAACTAACACAGATTCATACTGATAAATTATCAACCTTAAATAATTTTCAAATCTTTTAAGTGATATAAATTGAATTAGACCCTCTTTAAACATTGCTAATTGTCTGAGCCACAGTCAGCTCCCAGTCTTGTTTTTGCTGACTGTATAGAGCTTCTCCATCTTTGGCTACAAAGGATATAATCAATCTGATTTTGGTGTTGACCATTTGGTGACGTCCATGTGTAGAGTCTTCTCTTGTGTTGTTGGAAGAGGGTGTTTGCTATGACCAGTTGTTCTCTTAGCAAAACTATTATTTTTGCCCTGCTTCATTCCATATTCCAAGGCCAAATTTGCCTGTTACCCCAGGTGTTTCTTGACTTCTTACTTTTGCATTCCAGTCCCCTATAATGAAAAGGACATCTCTTTTGGATGTTAGTTCTAAAAGGTCTTATAGGCCTTCATAGAACCATTCAACTTCAGCTTCTTCATCATTACTGATTGGGGCATAGGCTTGGCTTACTGTGATATTGAATGTTTTGCCTTAGAAACAAACAGAGATCATTCTGTCGTTTTTCAGATTGCATCCAAGTACTGCATTTCGGACTCTTTTGTTGACCATGATGGCTACTCCATTTCTAATAAGGGATTCCTGCCCACAATAGTAGATATAATGGTCATCTGAGTTAAATTCACCCATTCCAGTCCATTTTAGTTCACTGATTTCTAGAATGTCAATGTTAACTCTTGCCATCTCCTGTTTGACCACTTCCAATTTGCCTTGATTCATGGACCTAATATTCCAGGTTCCTATGCAATATTGCTCTTTACAGCATCAGACCTTGCTTCTGACTATGCCAAAGCCTTTAACTGTGTGGATCACAGTAAACTTTGGAAAATTCTGAAAGAGATGGGAATACCAGACCACCCGACTTGCCTCTTGAGAAACCTGTATGCAGGTTAGGAAGCAACCGTTAGAACTGGACATGGATAAACAGACTGGTTACAAATAGGAAAAGGAATACGTCAAGGCTGTATATTGTCACCCTGCTTATTTAACTTCTATGCAGAGTACATCATGAGAAACGCTGGGCTGGAAGAAGCACAAGCTGGAATCAAGATTGCCAGGAGAAATATCAATAACCTCAGATATGCAGATGACACCACCCTTGTGGCAGAAAGTGAAGAGGAGCTAAAAATCCTCTTGATGAAAGTGAAAGAGGAGAGTGAAAAAGTTGGCTTAAAGCTCAACATTCAGAAAACGAAGATCATGGCATCTGGTCCCATCACTTCACGGGAAATAGATGAGGAAACAGTGGAAACAGTGTAAGACTTTATTTTTGGGGGCTCCAAAATCATTGCAGATGGTGATTGCAGCCATGAAATTAAAAGACACTTACTCCTTGGAAGGAAGGTTATGACCAACCTAGCTTCTGCTACTGCTGATAAGTCACTTCAGTTATGTCTGACTCTGTGTGACCCCATAGATGGCAGCCCATCAGGCTCCCCCGTCCCTGGGATTCTCCAGGCAAGAACACTGGAGTGGGTGGCCATTTCCTTCTCCAATGCATGAAAGTAAAAAGTGAAAGTGTAATTGCTTAGTCATGTCTGACTTTTAGCGACCCCATGGACTGCAGTCTACCAGGCTCCTCCGTCCATGGATTTTCCAGGCAAGAGTACTGGAGTGGGGTGCCATTGCAACTAACCCAGATAGCATATTAAAAAGCAGAGATATTACTCTGCCAACAAAGGTCCGTCTAGTCAAGGCTATGGTTTTTCCAGTGGTCATGTATGGATGTGAGAGTTGGACTGTGAAGAAAGCTGAGCGCCAAAGAATTGATGCTTTTGAACTGTGGCTGGAGAAGACTCTTGAGAGTCCCTTTGACTGCAAGGAGAGCCAACCAGTCCATTATAAAGAAGATCAGTCCTGGGTGTTCATTGGAAGGACTAATGCTAAAGCTGAAACTCTGATACTTTGGCCACCTCATGTGAAGAGTTGACTCATTGGAAAAGACTCTGATGCTGGGAGGGATTGGGGGCAGGAGGAGAAGGGGACAACAGAGGATGAGATTGCTGGATGGCATCACCAACTCGATGGACGTGAGTTTGAGTGACCTCCGGGAGTTGGTGATGGACAGGGAGGCCTGGCGTGCTGCAGTTCATGGGGTCGCAAAGAATCGGACACGACTGAGCAACTGAATTGAACTGAACTGAATTATCAACTGACTAATCTATTTAATACTTTAAAAAGAGATCCTGTTTTAAATAGCCCTCATTCACTTTCTCAAGAGACCTGAAAGAAAGTCTATTTGTACAAAATGAATTACAACAGTTTCTTACTCACATTAGACTAGATTTACCTCTAAAATTATTTATACTTCCCTCTCTTCATTCTCCCACAGGACTTCTTGCTCAACAAGAATACCCAATAAAATAAATATCTATACTCATTTTTAAAAAAACAAAGTCACTTACACCCTACCTTAATTTAATCGCTCTAATCACTATCAATGATAGAAATAAAATGAAAACATTAATTAGCTCTGATCCTCATAAAATTGTGATAGCTATATAATAAATGTCAATTCAAAAACACATTACAAACTTCCACCGATTTCCAAATAGCTTTTCTAAAATATTTTGGAGAAATTTCATTTCATTATCCTTCTAACAAGCTATGAAATTTCTTCAAAACACATCATCAACTCACAGGCTATACCTCAAGCTGATGTTTTCTATATAGATGGGACTAAAAACACCAAAGCCTCATTCTGGTCTCTCAAAAAATATAAAGTCTTTTATACAAAATTTCATTCTCCTCAACAAAACAAATTATATGCTCTTATTTAAGTTATTTACCTATACCTTTACCCCATTAATATAGTCTTTGATTCCTTAAAAACCTCCACTATAAACGCCAATCAACCTATTATTCAACAACTTTTTTTCAAACTACAATCTGTTATTAAAAACCACACTTCTCCCATTTATATTACCCATATTTGAACACATTCCTGCTTTCCCAGTCCCATGACTCATGATAATAAACGGGCTGATAAACTTGTTTCTTTTGCTACTCCAGAGAAACAACATGCTCTATTACATAACAATGCTGGCTCCCTACACCAGGTATGAAAAATCCCATACTGGTCAGGCTAAAAATATTATTAATAATTTCTCTACTTGTAGACCCCTACATCTTCGACCCATTACACAACCCTCGATGATTACAACCCAATAAATTATGACAAATAGATATAACTCATTGCCCTAAACTTTCTCTATCTTCTTTCTTACATGTCTGTATCAACACTAATTCTTTTATATGGGCCACACCTCTTCACAGTGAAGGTACAGAACACGTTATAACTCACCTATTACCTTGTTTTGCTATAATGAAAACTCTTAGTTCTATAAAAACAGACAATGGCCCTTCCTATCACTTCAAACAATTTTTACCATCATTTTCTATTAAACATATCATAGATATTCCTTATAATCCACAGACACAAGACATAGTCAAACAGACACATCACACACTAAAATTACAAATAAAAAATTAAAAAAGGGGAAATACACAGGAACATTATTATCTTCCTTATCTAAAGCAGACTTTACTAGACTCCAACATAAGATATTCTCTAAACCTATAACTATTGTTAATACAGCTTTATTTGTCTTAAGTTTTTTAAACTTACCACAAGGAGATATCTTAACAAGAGCAGAAAGACATTTTGAGGGATCACAGGATGCCTCTCTTCCTCTGCCCATTTGGTACCAAAACGGGCTAACGAAACAATGGAAATCTGGGAAATTAATCTTACAGGGAAAGGGGTTTGCTTGTATTTCTCCAGATGGATCCAATGAACTTACTTGGCTTCCTCTTTGGAAGATCTGACCCAAGGGGGCCCCCAACATTCAAAATAGAGACAAAACAACAAAAAACCCAGGGGGAAGAAATTCCAATACAGCCATGGCTGTCTGAAGATCTCCAGGAAGCACCGCCTTCGACGACATCAACCTTATGATCTCCCTTCTTGGGGACAAATAAAAACCCTTAATAATCAAGCTGAAAATCTGGTTTCTCAGCAGGGAATGCCTCGGAGTCCTGAAAATATTTTTGTTGTTATGCTTGCTTTGCTTGCTTTTGCTTCCCCCGCTCAAGCTGAACTAATTAATCATACTTACTGGGCTTACATACCCAACCCCCCTTTACTACAGGTTGTAGAATGGACAGAAAATGGACCAATTTTATCCACCAATGACTCAATACATATGCCTCCTCCATGGAGCCTGGAGGGACCCTCACACCTTGAGCAAGAAGGGAGATTAATTAATATTTCTCTAGGTTATGAAGTCCTTCCTTTGTGCACGGGCCCAGCAGAATTATGTATAAACGTTAGTCGACAAGCTTGGGCTTTTGTCCTGCCTCCAAAAAGGACTTTTGGACATTGCTGGGATTATTTACTTCCCTTTCTTTTTATGAGAACCATGTCAATACTACTGAAACTCTAGGGAAAGGACAAAGAATATTATGCAAAGGGTTTACTTTTAAAAACTTTAAATATACTTCTGTTCGTTAGGAAAAATGTCAAGCCAAATCAGGAAAATTAATGTTTGTGGCTAATTAATTGACCATTGTCGATTGGGGACCCCATGGTATGTGGTTATATAACTGCTCAGATGATATTAACAGCACTGCCTGTGATTATGCTACTCAAGTAGCCTGAAAGGTTACCCAAACTATGATGGAACATTACCATGACAAAGGACTTCTTGGCTGGCTTGATGGTGGAATGGCATCCCCTTGTCCTCGAATCATCCTTGATAAACGGGTTGGGCCTGAACAATGGGAAATTTGGAAACTTGCTGCAAGTACCGAAGAGCTTGGAACTTGGACTGTATATTTCACAGGAACTATTTATAGTTCTAGTCATTATTCCTTTCATTATAATCAATCATATTTCATACAAGCTTATGTTCCCCTTCCTTTTGTTATAGCTATAGGAAACTTACAATTTAATAAGACTTTACATTCTGTAACTTGTATAAATTGCAAATTATATACTTGTCTCAACTCTTACATTTCCTTAAGAAATGAATCCGTTTTGATTCTTCAATCTTGACATAATCTATGGTTACTGATAAATCTCCAACGGCCCTGTGAATAATTACTCCAATGATCTAAACATTGGCATTTTGGGATTAATAGCTATTTGCACCACTGCTGCCGTCGCCAGCATTGCTTTACAAACCTCAATTCCAACATATAATTTTATTCAAAATTGGACTAAAGATGCTCATACTATGTGGGCCACTCAGGCTCAGATAAATGAGGAAGTTCAAGATGAAATACAGGAACTAAGAACAGCCATCCAATGGGTCGGAGATCAATTAACAGATATGCAAAAACAAGTGATACTAAAATGTGATTGGAATTCTCAATTTTGTGTTACACCTGTTCAATTCAACCATAGTGCCTACAACTGGGAACAAATCAAATTTCATTTACAAAATATACATGATAATGCCTCACTGAATGTACAATTATTGCAAAAAGAAATTTTTGAAACCTTTTCTAGAAGTCTGCCCTCTTCCAATAATTTGGAAACTTTAGCTGAACAACTAGCTGATCAATTATCTGGGCTAGACCCTCAAGGAGGGTTTCAGAGCATTACTCATAGCAATGGGTCTGGAATTATAACTTTGGTAATTGTCCTGATAATTATATTTGTTGTATACCGTTGCCTTTCTACAAAAAAAATTGTTAAGAGTAAACAAACTCAAATGGTCAGTGTCTTTTTTGCATATATAATAAAATAGGGCGAATTTTCAGGGAACATTTAACTTTAGGATTCCTGTATGTTGTTTTCTGTTTCTCATGAACCCTCTGTTGCTTATCAGTTTCTGGTAGACAGGAACGAGTGGAGCGGCACGCTGTTCCCAGGACTGAGGTCATGGGATGGAACACATGCATGGATTTCCTTCAGTAACCTTTTACCCTAAGGTAAAACTATTTAATCACGACCCTCTTACTCAAGATATGGACTGTTTTCTGGCCTTGTGACTATTGTTATTTCTTTCCCTTGGTAACGGTTGTTATACATCTGGTTTTTTGTTCTTTGCCTAACTTTATTTTTTCCTAAAGCTTCCTTGTATAACAATATATAACTCATGCAAACATGAATAAAACACCCTTGTTCCACTAGAAACTTGGATCCTCCATGTCCTTCTTTCCCTTTCTGGCTAGTTTTTTGGAGCATGGAGGCCTGCCGAGCTCACTTTCCTGCCCGGGCTTTCAAGACCTCCTCGAGAGGACACCCTGTACCTTCGTGAGCAGTACAAGCCCTATTCTAGGGCTTTATTGGTTTTCCATGTAACCCAGGGAATATTAGTCTCTCTCTCTTTTGCTTTCTTTTCGTTGACTCTGATACACCAGGCCCTGGTCTGTAAAAATGACCACAACATGTGAGGTGATGGATATGCTAATTAACTGGTTGGGGGATTCTTTCACAGTATATATAAATATCAAATCTTGTACACTTTAAATATCTTACAATTTTATTTGTGAATTATACCTCAATAAAGCTGGGGCAGGGGGAGAAAAGCCAATTCAGTAGATACTCTGAATTGCTTCTCTAATGATGTGTATGAAAAGTATTTTGGTCTCAAATGAAATATTCAAATACTTTAAAATACTTCATCATTCCAATCCTGCTCTCTGAGACCAATCTGTAAATTACATTACACCAACCTATAATGGATAAAACATATTTAAAGTCATGCTTGTTTGGACAAATGGAAAAAGACTTTTTGAAATGAGAAATGCAATTTCAATTTAATTTATTGAGACACTAAATCAATAAATTGTCCAAGTTGAAAGTGCACTTAGGCCAAACTTATAAATTCAAATCTTCTAATATTTCTAAGCCTTGTTCTATATCTTCTCTCTCATTCTGGAAAATTGTTTTGCTCCCTAAGTCTCTAGTTTGGTGGGGATTTTCTGTCTCCTGTGTGTTTTGTTTAGGTGTCTAATAGCACATAGGATAGAATCAATGACTCTCTCTCTCTTTCTATCTCACACACATGCACACACACACACACACACACACACTTTTTTAAAAGGCTTGGACTGGTCACTAAAGCATAAGAAATCCTTTTATTTTGTATGTTTCTCCCACACACTGATTATTAAAAGGCACAGTTTCTGTCATCTGGTGGAAGATTTCCTTATTTAATCCTGGACCAGGGCTGTTGTCAGTAGATTACTTAAGAATACAAGACCAACTCCTTAGAATGTGTCCTCTGGTGGTATTACCATCAAATAAAGCTTATCTGGACAGCAAAGAGCTAAATGTCAGACTGGCTTTAAACCAAAATCACTAAGAAAATCAGGGATAAGATACACATTTATCCCTTTATTTTAAAAAAATTCTCTGAGGCTTACTCAGTGACATAGATCAAGCAGAAGTGAAAAAAAAAACAGACATGGTTTCTGCCCTCATAGAACTTACTACCATATACTGCAGAAAATAACAGTGAACAAATAATGACAAGTGAGTTGAGTATTATGAAAAGCAAAGCACAAGAAGCAGTGGGATGCAAAGCAGAAATGTCTTCCTTTCCTTAGGTTGCCTCTTTAAAAGTGAAAATATCTCTAGGATAGCTGACTACTAGTTGGTTGTAAATTATTCATTTCTTAAATTTCTAGAAACAGTTGTATTTTCTCATGAGAGTAGGACTCAAGAGAAAATGAACATGTGAGTGTTTTGGGGTCAAGGAGCCTGAAAATGAGGAAAATGTTTTATATGCTAACTTTCTTATTAGAAGTTGTGGCCACCAGCTCAAATGCCAAC
Source organism: Bos indicus x Bos taurus (assembly GCF_003369695.1). Lineage (NCBI taxonomy): Eukaryota > Metazoa > Chordata > Mammalia > Artiodactyla > Bovidae > Bos > Bos indicus x Bos taurus. The sequence continues at coordinate 145,099,901 of NC_040105.1, read as the reverse complement.
AGTGAAGAATAAGTGAAGAATGCCAACAGTTACAATAAGTGAAGGAAACTGGTTGAATGTAAGACAAGATGGTGAATGTGGTCAATGTTATTAGATCTTCCAACTTAAAGATTCAGAAGTCCAGATTTTTGTGTAAATTTTCCCAGTTTTAAAATGTTGGCAGCTAATTCACAACATGATTAGCACTTAAAAAAGAACAAAATAACGCCATTTGCAGCAACATGGATGGACCTAGAGATCATCTTTCTAGTGAAGTAAGTCAGAGAAAGACAAATATCATATGATATTACTTATATGTGAAATAAAAAAAAAGGCTACAAATGAACTTATCTACAAAACCGAAATAGTTAACAGATGTACAAAATAAACTTATGGTTACCAGGGAAAAAGGAGGGAGAGATAAATTGGGAGATTGAAATTGACACATATACACTAATACAGACAAAACAGATAACTAATAAGTACCTACTGTATAGCACAGGGACCTCTAGTCAATATTTTGTAATAACCTAAGTGGGAAAAGAATCTAAAGAAGAGTGGATATACATATACATATACATATACATATATATATATATATAAAACAGATTCACTTTGCTGTATACTTGAAACTTATACAGCATTGTAAATCAGTTATACCCAAATAAAAATTTAAAAAATACTTGCATAAGCAAAATATATCTGTAGCCAGGATGTGAACCAGGGTCACCACTTTGCAACTTCTATTCTATATTATAGTTGAGAGATTTTTGAAATGAAAGAGCTAAGCAAAGGGAATAAAAGGACAGTTTTGAAGATAGCAAGGAAAGGAAAGTGATGGGTCAGCAATGGTCTATGATGCTTGCAAGATCACATTCAAGAATATTAACTGAACAGCTTTCTTGAGCAATGAACTCTCAGGAAATTCAGATTTGCTAAAGAGATGCTAAAGGAAATATTCTCTCCCATAGTAACTGCTATTCTTATTTGTGTGTTTACAATTTCATTTCCTCTTACTATAGTGTTATTAAATGTGAAGATATATCAGGAAAACAGGAACATCACCAGTATTATGGTTGTTATAGACTGAACTGTTAAGAAAACATCTCAGTTGTTGAAGCAAGCCAGTGTTTGGTATTTTTTTATGGGAACTCCAGCAAAGTAATACAATAACAAAAAGCCATTTGTGATAGTGATCAGATCTTATATACACCTGAACTAATGAGGGTGAACAAGTCAGAGAATGTGGTAAAATCTGAGAAACTAAACAAAAGTGACTGCCAAGGTGGTACCAGGAGCTATTTAATGGTGATTGCTGTGGAAATGGCCATCTCTGCAAAAACTGTTGCCTTACAGGGAAACTGCAGCCAAGCACTTGGTCATGGGCTTCAGCCTGCTCTTGATTGGTAAGGGCATTAGTCAGAAAGATGAATTAGGAACAGAACAGAAAAGCAGGGACAAGCCAGAGCTCTCTAAACTTCTCTATATCTCTTCACTACTATATCTCACTTTGACAAATTTTCTAGTGTTTCATTTCTGCCTTCCAAATATCATACAGCCAACTCAAATACAGACCTATGTAGGGAAGAGGATTCCTGAGAACATGGCTTCCAATTTTATTTGGAAGGATTAGTGCTAAGTGGCTTATACAATTGCACGCACAGAATGTATCATTAACAACATATTGCTTCGTTTCATTTTTGAACTTATTTGTTGTTGTTCTCAGTTGCCAAGTTGTGTCTGATTCTTTGCGACCCCATGGACTGCAGCATGCCAGGCTTCTTTGTCCTTCACTAAACAGCAACATACTGTATGAACTTCTCTGTGACTTGGTCTTTCCACTGAACATTAGGAATCTGAAATCATCCATGTTTATCAGTGTTACCAGAGTTCTTTCTTTTCATTCAGATGTAGTATTCTCCTGCTGATGTGTATTTGGGTTGCTTCTCATCTCTGGCTGTTGGAAACAGTAGTTGAACAAACAATCCTGTATTTGACTCTTGGCACTCATAAACTAGAATATTTCTACGGTATAGACATTAGAATGGGATTCTGAGGTATGTGTGCTTTTAAATTTGCAAGATAATGCCAAATTAATTTTCTAAAGTACCTTTACAATTTTGAGTCATAACCATTCTCATTATTTCACATCTTAAAAAACACTTGGAACACTCAGGTTAAAAAAATTAAAAAAAACTTTTAAAATCTGAAAGGCATAAAACTGCATTTCACATGGCTTTAATTTTCAATTACTTGATTACTAATGAAAATTAGTATCTACTAATGTGATTTTTGAATTTTGTCTTCTTTGAAATGTAATTCATATAGTTAGTCCAGTTTTCTATCGACTCATTCATATTTTTCTCTGTATTAAATCATGCATGCATGCATGCTCAGTCATGTCTGACTTTTTGCAACCCCATGGACTATCACCCACCAGGCTCTTCTGTCCATGGGATTCCCTATCAAGAATACTGGAGTGGATTGCCATTTCCTACTCCAGGGGATCTTCCCAACCCAGAAATCAAACCCATGTCTCTGTTATCTCCTGCATTGACAGGCAGATTCTTTACCACTAGTGCCACCTGGGAAGCCCATATTAAATCATAAGGGTTATTTATTATGTCTATGCATCTTTTTGCAGTTATCTTTGTTACAAATATTTTCCTTAAATGCCTGACTTTTCTTTAAAAATTTTGTGTTTCTGATGAATATGTATCTTACATTTAATGCAATCAAATGTATGAGTCTTTCTTTATTGAATTTGCAGTTTGTACATTTGTAGAGAAATTCATTTTTAACTGAGATCATAAAGACCATCTTCCATACATTCTCCTACGAAATAAGAAGTCCCATTCATTTTAGTCCCAACATTTGTTATTCAAAACACTGCCATGTTAGGTTTCTGTTTTATGGAAGCATCCCATATCCATGTTACAAATATCTTTCAGTTAGTATGGCTGGGTAACAAATTAGCCCAATATTTATGATGTAAAACAATCATTTATGATGTAAACCCAATCATGGATTTCATGGGTCAGGAATTCAGACAGGGGAAAACTGGGGCTGTCTTTTCTCTGATCCAGGGTACTTGAGGCTTCAGTTGGAAGACAACACCACTGGATCTAGAATTTTCTGCACTCTGCTCTGAATAACATTAGCTTCTCCTACTGCCCTCATAGTATTTCTACTCATGGAGGTAGGGGAATGGTTGTGATGGGAGTAGCTCTAGATTAACATATCATGAACTTCCACTGTTCTTATTATGATTCAATAAGTTTTCTTGAATAAACACTTCTCAAATTCTTTAAAACCTGAGTCTTTGAATTTTTAAAAATAATTTTGCGCATTTTCATCAATGCTTTTCCAGGGCAGGATCTGCCAAGCTCCCCACTCAGCCATTCTGGAAGTCCCTTTCCTCCCTACTTTCTTTGCCTTCATTATGAAAGATATTTTTGCTGAGAAATGAATTTATTCTCCACTGTGTTCTAGCATCTCTTATTTTCAATAAAAAATCTACTGTCTTCTAATCTTTGTTTGGGTATAGATAATAAGATTTGTCTTTCCTCTAAAAGCTTTTAAGATTTTCTATTTATTGATGCATGCATGCTAAGTCACTTCAGTCATGTCCAACTCTTCTTGACCCCATGGACTGTAGCCCACCAAGTTCCTCTGTCCATGGGATTATCCAGGTAAGCATACTGGAATGGGTTGCCATTGCCTACTCCAGGGGATCTTCCTGACCCATGGATTGAACCCCACGTCTCTTCCATCTGATGCACTGGCAGGCAGGTTCTTTACCACTAGTGCCACCTGGAAAGCTTGCCGCTTATTGATGATTTTAAGTAATTTGATTATAACCTATCTTGGATTCATTTTCTTCATTTTTCTTGTGCTTAGAGTTCATTGAGTTTCTTAAAACTGTCAAGTGAATTATTTTCATCAAATTTTAGCCACTGCTTTGTCAAATATTCTTTATATTCTCTCACTTTTTCCTCTCCTCAGGGACTCCCCAACATATATTAGGCAGTTTGATTTTCTTTTTTACAGTGTACTCATACCCTATTCATTTTTCCCCTCTGTGCTTCATTTAAGATAGTTTCTACTGTTAACATTCACATTCACTAGTTATTCTGCAATGTCTGTTCTGCTATTAATATCGTTCAGTGTATTTTTTTTATCTTAGATGTTGGGATTTTTATCTGTAAAAATTCTATTAGGGCCTACTTATATCTTCCATGTCTCTGTGTAATATAGTATATTTAATTTTTCTTGAAAATATGGAATACTGTAAAAATTACTATCTTAATGTCCTAGACTACTAAATCTATAATATTTCAGCCCAGGGTCATTTATGACTGACAACTGTTTCTTGTCATTATGTTCTGTATTCTTTGCATACTACTTAATTTTGATCAGATAACAAGCATTGTGAATTTTATCCTGTTTGGTGATGGACATGTTTGCATTATTAAAATACTCTTGAGCTTTATTCTGGGACATACTGAATGACATGGAAAAAGTTTTATCCTTTTGGATATTAGTTTTATCTTTGTTAGGTGATACCAAGGCAGTGTGTTTAATCTAGCATTAAATTTTCCTGTTACTCAGATAAAAACAATTTCTGAATATGCTACTTAATACTCTAAATTATGGGATTATTCACTGTGTGCAGTTGGAACAGGAATTATGCCCAGCTTTCTATAAGCCCTAGGAATTGTTTCCTATAATTCTTCTGTGTGACTCTTTCCATAGCCTCAGGTAGACACCTCAGACACATGCACTCATCAGTACTCAGCTAAGAACTCAAGAATGTTGCTTTGCAGATCTCCAATTCTCTCTTTGTGCAGTTCTTTCTTCACCACTATGTTTTACTTTGAACTCTAGCCACTCTGGTTGCCCAGACTTTCAGCTCTGCCTGCTCAATGCAGAGGCTGTGATATTCTACCTGAGCTGCACCCCCACCTTATCCTATGCTGTAGCTTGGGGATTTATTCCAAGCAGTACTTACTTATGTTATAAAACCCAAGCTCTTAATGCTTGCCACATGAAGGCCAAGAAATCAAGAGAGAAGTTGTTGGGGCAAGAAATAGTGACTTTATTTGGAAAGCCAGCTAACCAAGAATATGGTGGGCCAATATCTCAAAGAACCATTTTGCCCAAGTTTGGGTGCTAGTTTCTCTTATAGAGCAAAGAATGGGGAGGTAAAGTTAAAAAGGTGATAAGTTACTACAAATATTTCCTGGTTTCAGCCAGACTCCATAGGGGATGTGTTAATTTCTTCTTTACTGTGGCCATTCACAGGTGGGCTTGGTCAGGATGTTTCATGTCAGCTTAAACAAAGGTATTCTAGCTTAACATTTAGACATGGGAGGCAGGCTTCCTGGTAATGGATCATTACGTATACTTTAAGCTACAGGCAACATCCTTTTAGTGATTAATTTGTGGAAAAAACAATAGAGAGGGGCGGTCCTAAGATGGTGCAGGAATAGGACAGGGAGACCACTTTCTCCCCCACAAATTCATCAAAAGAACATTTAAACACTGAATAAATTCCACAAAACAACTTCTGAATGCTGGCAGAGGACATCAGGCACCCAGAAAAGCAGCCCATTGTCTTCGAAAGGAGGTAGGAAAAAATATAAAACACACAAAAAAAGACAAAAGAGGTAGGGATGGAGCTCTGTTCCAAGAAGGGAGTCTTAAAAAAGAGAGACGTTTCCAAACACCAGGAAACACTCTCACTGCCGAGTCTGTGGTGAGCCTTGGAACCACAGAGGGCAACATAACTGTGAGGAAAAATAAATAAATAATTAAAACCTACAGATTACATGCCCAACGGTAACTCCCCCAGTAGAGAAGCAGCGGGGACTGGGCCGGGAGGCATGGGCTGCATTGCTTGGAGTAAGGACCGGGCCTGAATGCCCTGAGGGCAATCTGAGGGAACTAACTTGGGCTAGCAAACCAGACTGTGGGATAGCTAACATGTGAAAAGCCCTAACCTAAGACACCATCAGGCCCGCTCAGAGAACAAAGGACTGTATAGAGCTAGTCAGCTGAAGACCATCCCCCTCCAGCGACAGGCAGCCAGAGCCAGAAGGGGACAATTGCAGCCCTAGAGAGACATTATTTACCAAACTGCAAGCAGGCTTATTTGCTAACTAAGACTTCTTGGTATTCTGGACAGTCAACATCTGCCTGAGAAGGTGCACCGGTTGTACACCCAGAAAACCCACTGGCAGGGACAGGGGAGGTGATAAATTGCAGAGACTGCGCTCACCAAACACCTCATCACCTGAGCTGCTCAGACCTGGGAAGGGCACAAAACTCAGGCCTAACCGAGTCTGCGCCTCTGAGGACTACCTGAGTGCCTGAACCTGAGCAGCTTAGACCTGGGAGGTACATGCAGCCCAGGGCTGGCCTTGGACAGTTCCCAGCGAAGCAACCTAGAGCCTGAGCAGTGTGGGCAGGAAGGGCACACACACTATGAGTGGGGGCAGGCCCAGTGTGGCTGAGACACTGCGAGCACATGCCAGTGTTATTTGTTTGCAGTGTCCCTCTCGCCCCAGCGCGACTGAACAAGTGAGCCTAAAAAAGTGTCCACCACCGCCCCCTTGTATCAGGGCGGAAATCAGTCACTGAAGAGACCAGCAAACGGAAGAAGCTAAAACAGAGGGAACCGCCTTGGAAGTGACAGGTGCAATAGATTAAAACCCTGTAGTTAGTACTGACTACGTAGGAAGGCGCCCATAGATCTTGAGAAATATAAGCCGGACCAAGGAACTATCCAAAAATGAACTGACCCCACACTGCCCACAACACCAGAGAAAGTCCTAGATATATTTTTACTATTTTTACTATCATTCTTTTTTTAAATTTTTTAAAAAATTTTAAGTCTTCTATTACTCCTTTAATTCTCATTTTATAACCTACTATTACTTTGCAAAAAAAAAGAGACCCTATTTTTTAAAGCAAACTTCATATATATATGTATATATTATAATTTTTGTGACTTTTTTCTGTTTTTTTTTCTTTTCTTTAATATTTTACTTTTGAAAACCCAACCTCCACTCTAGATTTTTAATCTTTGCTTTTTAGTATTTGTTATCAATTTTGTACCTTTAAGAACCCAATCTTCAGTACCCATTTTACTTGGGAGCAAGATTACTGGCTTGACTGCTCTCTCCCCCTTTGGACTCTCCTTTTTCTCCACCAGGCCGCCTCTATCTCCTCCCTCCCCCTTTTCTTCTCTACCCAACTCTGTGAATCTCTTTGTGTGCTCCAGATGGTGGAGAACACTTAGGGAACTGATTACTGGCTGGATGTGTCTCTTTCCTTTTGATACCCGCCTTTATCCTTCTGACCACCTCTGACTCCTTCCTCCCTCTTCTCTTCTCTGTATAACTCTGTGAACATCTCTGAGTGATCCAGACTGTGGAGCACACATAAGGAAGTGATTACTGGCTAGCTTGCTCTCTCCTCTTTTGATTCCTCATCTCATTCAGGTCACCTCTAATTCCCTCCTCCCTCTTCTCTTCTCCATGTAACTCTGTGAACCTCTCTGGGTGTCCCTCACTGTGGAGAAACATTTCATCTTTAACCTACATGTTTTATCAAAGGTGCTGTATAGATGGAGAAGTCTTGAGACTACTGTAAAAATAAGACTGAAAACCAGAAGCAGGAGGCTTAAGTCCAAATCCTGAGAACACCAGAGAACTCCAGACTCCAGGGAACATTAATCGACAGGAGATTATCAAATGCCTTAATACCTACACTGAAACCAAGCACCACAGAAGGGCCAACAAGTTCCAGAGCAAGACATACCACACAAATTCTCCAGCAACACAGGAACACAGGCCTGAATGTTAATATACAGGCAGCCCAAAGTTACTCCAAACCCACTGACATCTCAAAACTCGTTACTGGACACTTCATTGCAGTACAGAGAGAAGAAATCCAGCTCCACCCACCAGAACACCAACACAAGCTTCCCTATCCAGGAAACCTTAACAAGCCACCTGTACAACCCCACCCACAGAGAGGAAATGCCACAATAAAGAGAACTCCACAAACTGCCAGAATACAGAAAGACCACCCCAAACTCAGCAATATAAACAGGATGAAGAGACAGAGGAATACACAGCAAGTAAAGGAACAGGATAAATGCCCACCAAACCAAACAAAAGAGGAAGAGATAGGGAATCTACCTGATAAATAATTCCAAATAATGATAGTGAAAATGATCCAAAATCTTGAAATCAAAATGGAATCACAGATAAATAGCCTGGAGACAAGGATTTAGAAGATGCAAGAAAGGTTTAACAAGGACCTAAAAGAAATAAAAAAGAGTCAATATATAATGAATAATGTAATAAGTGAGATTAAAAAAACACTCTGGAGGCAACAAATAATAGAATAATGGAGGCAGAAGATAGGATTAGTGAAGTAGAAGAGAGAATAGTAGAAATAAATGAATCAGAGAGGAAAAAAGAAAAATGAATTAAAATAAATGAAGACAATCTCAGAGACCTCCAGGACAATACTAAATGCCCCAACATTCAAATCATAGGAGTCCCAGAAGAAGAACACAAAAAGAAAGACCATGAGAAAATACCTGAGGAGATAATAGTTGAAAACTTCCCTAAAATGGGGAAGGAAATAATCACCCAAGTCCAAGAAACCCAGGGAGTCCCAAACAGGATAAACCCAAGGAGAAACACCCAAAGACACATATTAATCAAATTAACAAAGACCAAACACAAAGAACAAATATTAAAAGCAGCAAGGGAAAAACAACAAATAACACACAAGGGGATTCCCATAAGGATAACAGCTGATCTTTCTATAGAAACTCTTCAGGCCAGGAGGAAATGGCAAGACATACTTAAAGTGATGAAAGAAAATAACCTACAGCCCAGATTACAGTACCCAGCAAGGATCTCATTCAAATATGTAGGAGAAATCAAAAGCTTTACAGACAAGCAAAAGCTGAGAGAATTCAGCACCATCAAACCAGCTCTCCAACAAATGCTAAAGGATCTTCTCTAGACAGGAAACACAAAAAGGATGTATAAACTTGAACCCAAAACAATAAAGTAAATGGCAACAGGATCATACTTATCAATAATTACCTTAAACATAAACAGGTTGAATGCCCCAACCAAAAGACAAAGATTGGCAGAATGGATACATAAACAAGACCCCTATATATCTTATCTACAAGAGACCCACCTCAAAACAGGGGACACATACAGACTGAAAGTGAAGGGCTGGAAAAAGTTATTCCACGCAAATAGAGACCAAAAGAAAGCAGGAGTAGCAATACTCATATCAGATAAAATACACTTTAAAGCAATGTCTGGAGCCTATTATACAGAGTGAAGTAAGCCAGAAGGAAAAACACCAATACAGTATACTAACGCATATATATGGAATTTAGAAAGATGGTAACAATAACCCTGTGTATGAGACAGCAAAAGAGACACTGATGTATAGAACAGTCTTATGGACTCTGTGGGAGAGGGAGAGGGTGGGAAGATTTGGGAGAATGGCATTGAAACATGTAAAATATCATGTATGAAACAAGATGCCAGTCCAGGTTCGATGCACGATACTGGATGCTTGGGGCTAGTGCACTGGGACGATCCAGAGGGATGGTATGGGGAGGGAGGAGGGAGGAGGGTTCAGGATGGGGAACACATGTATACCTGTGGTGGATTCATTTTGATATTTGGCAAAACTGATACAATTATGTGAAGTTTAAAAATAAAATAAAATTAAAAAAAAAAAGAGACAAAGAAGGCCGCTACATAATGATCAAAGGATCAATCCAAGAAGAAGATAGAACAATTATAAATATATATGCACCCAATATAGGAGCACCACAATATGTAAGACAAATGCTAACAAGTATGAAAGGGGAAATTAACAATAACACAATAATAGTGGGAGACTTTAATACCCCACTCACACCTATGGATAGATCAACTAAACAGAAAATTAACAAGGAAATACAAATTTTAAATGATACCATAGACCAGTTAGACCTAATTGATATCTATAAGACATTTCACCCCAAAACAAAGAATTTCATATTTTTCTCCAGCACACATGGAACCTTCTCCAGGAGAGATCACTTCCTGGGCCATAAATCTAGCCTTGGTAAATTCAAAAAAATTGAAATCATTCCAAGCATCTTTTTGGACCACCATGCAGTAAGATTAGATCTCAATTACAGGAGAAAAACTATTAAAAATGCCAACATATGGAGGCTGAACAACACGCTGCTGAATAACCAACAAATCACAGAAGAAATCAAAAAAGAAATCGAAGTATGCATAGAAACGAATGAAAATGAAAACACAACAACCCAAAACCTGTGGGATACTGTAAAAGCAGTGCTAAGGGGAAAGTTCATAGCAATACAGGCATACCTAAAGAAACAAGAAAAAAGTCAAATAAATAACCTAACTCTACATCTAAAGCAACTAGAAAAGGAAGAAATGAAGAACCCCAGGGTTAGTAGAAGGAAAGAAATCTTAAAAATTAGGGCAGAAGTAAATGCAAAAGAAACAAAAGAGACCATAGCAAAAATCAACGAAGCCAAAAGCTGGTTCTTTGAAAGGATAAATAAAATTGATAAACCATTAGGCAGACTCATCAAGAAACATAGGGAGAAAAATCAGTAAAATTAGAAATGAAAATGGAGAGATCACAACAGACAACCTAGAAATACAAAAGATCATAAGAGACTACTATCAACAATTATATGCCAATAAAATGGAAGAAATGGACAAATTCTTAGAAAAGTACAACTTCACAAAACTGAACCCAGAAGAAATAAAAAATCTTAACAGACCCATCTCAAGCATGAAAATTGAAACTGTAATCAGAAATCTTCCAGCAAACAAAAGCCCAGATCCAGACGGCTTCACAGCTGAATTCTACTAAAAATTTAGAGAAGAGCTAACACCTATCCTACTCAAACACTTCCAGAAAATTGCAGAGGAGGTCAACTTCCAAACTCATTCTATGAGGCCACCATCACCCTACTACCAAAACCTGACAAAGATGCCACAAAAAAGAAAATTACAGGCCAATATCACTGATGAACATAAATGCAAAAATCCTTAACAAAATTCTAGCAATCAGAATCCAACAACACATTAAAAAGATCATACACCATGACCAAGTGGGCTTTATCCCAGGGATGCAAGGATTCTTCAATATCCACAAATCAATCAATGTAATACACCACATTAACAAATTGAAAAATAAAATCCATATGATTATCTCAATAGATGCAGAGAAAGCCTTTGACAAAATTCAACGTCCATTTATGATAAAAACTCTCCAGAAAGCAGGAATAGAAGGAATATGACAAAAAAAACCCACAGCAAACATTATCCTCAATGGTGAAAAAATGAAAGCATTTCCTCTAAAGTCAGGAACAAGACAAGGGTGCCCACTTTTACCACTACTACTCAACATAGTTTTGGAAGTTTTGGCCACAGCAATCAGAGCAGAAAAAGAAATAAAAGGAATCCAAATTGGAAAAGAAGAAGTAAAACTCTCACTGTTTGCAGATGACATGATCCTCTACATAGAAAACCCTAAAGACTCCACCAGAAAACTACTAGAGGTAATCAATGAATATAGTAAAGTTTCAGGGTGTAAAATCAACACACAGAAATCCCTTGCATTCCTCTACACTAACAATGAGAAAACAGAAAGAGAAATTAAGGAAACAATTCCATTCACCATTGCAACGGAAAGAATAAAATACTTAGGAATATATCTACCTAAAAAAACTAAAGGCCTATATATAGAAAATTATAAAACACTGGTGAAAGAAATAAAAGAGGACACTAATAGATGGAGAAATATACCATGTTCATGGATCAGAAGAATCAATACATAGTGAAAATGAGTATACTACCCAAATAAATCTATAGATTCAAGGCAATTTCTGTCAAGCTACCAACGGTATTTTTCACAGAACTAGAACAAATAATTTCACAATTTGTATGGAAATCCAAAAAAACCTCAAATAGCCAAAGCAATCTTGAGAAAGAAGAATGGAACTGGAGGAATCAACCTACCTGACTTCAGGCTCTACTACAAAGCCACAGTCATCAAGACAGTATGGTACTGGCACAAAGACAGAAATATAGATCAATGGAACAAAATAGAAAGCCCAGAAATAAATCCATGCACCTATGGACGCCTTATCTTTCACAAAGGAGGCAAGAATATACAATGGAAAAAAGCCAATCTTTTTAACAAGTGGTGCTGGGAAAACTAGTCAACCACTTGTAAAAGAATGAAACTAGAACACTTTCTAACACCATACACAAAAATAAACTCAAAATGGATTAAAGATCTAAACATAAGAACCTGGAACTATAAAACCCCTAGAGGAGAACTTAGGCAAAACACTCTCCAACATAAATCACAGCAGGATCCTCTATGACCCACCTGCCAGAATATTGAAAATAAAAGCAAAAATAAACAAATGGGACTTAATTAAAATTAAAAGCTTCTGCACAACAAAGAAAACTATAAGCAAAGTGAAAAGGCAGCCTTCAGAATGGGAGAAAATAATAGCAAAAGAAGCAACTGACAAACAACTAATCTCAAAAATATACAAGCAACTCCTGCAGCTCAATTCCAGAAAAATAAATGACCCAATCAAAATATGGGCCAAAGAACTAAATAGACATTTCTCCAAAGAAGACATACAGATGACTAACAAACACATGAAAAGATGCTCAACATCACTCATTATCAGAGAAATGCAAATCAAAACCACAATGAGGTACCATTTCACACCAGTCAGAATGGCTGCGATCCAAAAGTCTACAAGCAATAAATGCTGGAGAGGGTGTGGAGAAAAGGGAACCTTCTTTCACTGTTGGTGGGAATGCAAACTAGTACAGCCACTATGGAGAACAGTGTGGAGATTCCTTAAGGAACTGGAAGTAAAACTGCCTTATGACCCAGCAACCCCACTGCTGGGCATACACACTGAGGAAACCAGAATTGAAAAAGACACGTGTACTCCAATATTCATCACAGCAATTTATAATAGCCAGGACATGGAAGCAACCTAGATGTCCATCAGCAGATGAATGGATAAGAAAGCTGTGGTACATATACACAGTGGAGTATTACTTAGCCATTAAAAAGAATCCATTTGAATGAGTTCTAATGAGGTGGATTAAACTGGAGCCTATTATACAGAGTGAAGTAAGCCAGAAAGAAAAACACCAATACAGTATACTAACGCATATATATGGAATTTAGAAAGATGGTAACAATGACCCTGTATGCTGCTAAGTCACTTCAGTCATGTCTGACTCTGTGCGACCCCGTAGATGGCAGCCCACTAGGCTCCCCCGTCCCTGGGATTCTCCAGGCAAGAACACAGGAGTGGGTTGCCATTTCCTTCTCCAATGCATGAAAGTGAAAAGTGAAAATGAAGTCGCTCAGTGGTATCCGACCCTCAGCGACCTCATGGACTGCAGCCCTCCAGGCTCCTTGGTCCATGGGATTTTCCAGGCAAGAGTACTGGAGTGGGGTGCCTTTGCCTTCTCCGATACAAGACAGCAAAAGAGACATAGATATATAGAACAGTCTTTTGGACTCTGTGGGAGAGGGAGAGGGTGGAATGATTTGGGAGAATGGCATTGAAACATAGTAGCCTGTACCAAGCTCCTCCGTCCATGGGATTTTCAAGGCAAGAGTACTGGAGTGGGTTGCCATTTCCTTCTCCAGGGAATCTTCCCAACCCAGGGATCAAACCCAGGTCTCTCACATTGTAGACAGACACTTTATCATCTGAGCCACGAAGGAAGTCCGTATAATATTTTATAAGAAACAAATCTCCAGTCCAGTTTCAATGCAGGATATAGGATGCTTGGGGCTGGTGCACTGGGATGACCCAGAGGGATGGTATGGGGAGGGAGGTGGGAGGGGGGTTCTGGATGGGGAACACGTGTACACCCGTGTGGATTCATGTTGATGTATGGCAAAATCAATACAATATTGTAAATTAATTAACCTCTAATTAAAATAAATGAATTTAAATTAAAAAAAAACAATAGAATACAAGTGTTAAAGTAATATGGAGTCAGATTTGTTCTTCCCTATAACACTTAGGCAATATTACAAAACAAATTATTTGTTCCCTGAGGCTTGAGGATTGCTGTTCACCGTTGCCCAATATCTAGTGTTTGGAAAACTGATTTTAATAAACTTTGGCTGATTTATTTGTTTTTTCAGGTGGTACGTTAATGATAAAAGTAACTCTTATATTAATACTTGCTCATATATTCTTCATGCTTATTGCTCTATATTCTTTTATTGAGTTTTAAATTTTGATCTGATGCAATTTTTCTTTTGTTCTGAAGAATTTATTATTTTTGTAATGCATGAACATCTACATTGAATTATCTCTGCCTTTTTTTTTTTTGCCTGTTTTTTTTTGAGAGTATTTTTACTGGAATAGAATTATAGACTAACATACTTTTACTCTTTCAGCACTTACACCAAAAGTCTCAGTGTCTTCTGATCAAATATCTGTAATCTTTAAAAACAAGTTTTGTTTTGTATATTGTGCATCTTTGCTTGATTAAATGATTTTCTCCTTGCTACTGGTTTTCAGTTGTTTGACCACGATATGTTCTTTTTACTTTTTTCTGCTTGATATTTGCTGAGATTCTTGAGTGCGCATTTTTACTTTTCACCAAACCTGGAAAATTGCAACCATTATTTTCTTTTTTCTCTTTTTGCTTTCTTTCATTTATGATAGTCCATTTGTACGTATGTTAGCCAGATTCACTGATGCTCTGCTAAATTTGTTCATTATTTTCTGTTGTTGTAGCTAAGTTTGGATAATTTCTATTCTGGATATTGTGAAATGAAAATGCTGCTGCTGCTAAGTCACTTCAGTCGTGTCCAAATCTGTGTGACCCCATAGACGGCAGCCTATCAGGCTCCTCTGTCCCTGGGATTCTCCAGGCAAGAATACTGGAGTGGGTTTCCATTTCCTTCTCCAAAGCATGCATGCATGGTAAGTCGCTTCAGTCATGTCCGATTCTGTGCGACCCCATAGATGGCTGCCCACCAGGCTCCTCTGTCCACAGGATTCTCTAGGCAAGAATACTGGAGTGGGTTGCCGTTTCCTTCTCTAGGTGAAATGAAAATATATCTCCTGCCATATCAATAAGAAATGTCACAGCCATCAGCGATTTCTGGCCTCCAAATGTAAATGAGGGCTCCCAAAACTGCGATCAAGTGGATGCAGCCACTCCCCAAGATGACTGCTGAGGAGCTGGGAGAATGCACGAAGCAAGGTGAAAAAGGAAACAGATTTGGCCCCAGATAGCTAAGGTGCATATGAAGGGAATTAATTCAGTGAGCCCAGAAGCTTCCATCTTCCCATACATAGAATGCTAAATTCCTTAACTTGATACTTGATCTTTGTTCAGACTGCCTCCTCCCTTTGTTGCAAACTTGTATATAGCCTGACTCCCCTCCTGCCTTCTTGGAGCAGTTTTCTCAGAGATACTGAGATGCTGTCTCTTGGACGCTGAGTCCTGAGCATTCCCACCAAAAAAAAAAAAAAAATCAAACTCTCTACTTTCAGGTTGTGACTATATATTTTAGTCGACAGTGTTGAAGAGTCTATCCTTTATTCTTCAGTAATTAGCTTGCTGCTTTTCTCAACCAGTGAATTTTTCATTCTAAATAGTATATTGTTCAGCTCCAGAAAACCTATTTGGTAGCACTGATTTCTCTCCTCATTTTCATGTGTTTCTCTAATGCCTTGGACGTATTTATGTCATCCATTTAAAATGTTTGTAAATTCTGTCATCACTCTAATTTGTTTCTTTTCCTACTGACTTATTTCAACTCAAATTATAGGTCACATTTTCCTGTTTCTTCATATGACAATATGGATTGGCTGCTTGAATAGATTGAAGTTTACATTGCCAAGTACTAGAATTAGTTATCTTGTTTTAGCCAGTATTAATTGTACTTTTGGGTGAACTTGATTCTTTTGAAGCCTATTTTAGGCTTTATGAGGTCTTGCCTTCCTTGGTGGTTCAGTCAGTAAAGAGTCTGCCTGCAATGTGGGAGACACAGATTCAGTTCCTGGGTCGGGAAGATCTCCTGGAGAAGGAAATGGCAACCCACTCCAGTATTCTTGCCTGGAGAAATCCATGGACAGAGGAGCCTGGTGGGCTGCAGTCCATGGGGTCACAAAAAGTTGGACACAACTGAGTGACTAACACTTTCACTTTCTTAGGCTTTAGGGCATGAGTCTAGAATGACATTTACTCTAGGGCTAGTTTAGTTGTATTGTTAAGGTGTAACTCATGGAATTCTACTGCATTACTGAGGTGCAAGACAGCAACCCTTCATCCTGGTTGCTTAGAATTAGAATGGCTCATAACTCTGAGAAAGTTCTGGATATTGTTCATTTTAGAGCTATCTTGAAGGGGGCGACAGAGAATGAAATGTTTGTATGGCATCATTGAATCAATGGATATGAGATAGAGATAGTAAAGGGAGGTAGTGAAGGACAGGGAAGGCTGGCTTGCTGCAGTCCATGGAGTCACCAAGAGTTGGACATGACTTAGCGACTGAACTGACTGACTGACTGACTACATCCAGCAACCGTACTTTTCTAAATAATTCTGATAATTTATCTGTGATTATGTCAGTTTTCTACACATACCATTTTATATCATGTGTAAATAAACTTTTGTTTCAAGCTTTCCAAAGCTTACCTTTTGTGTTTTTTGTTTCCTATGCTGCTAAGATCTCTGCCCTACAATTAGCTGAATTCTGAACAGTGAGTTATAATATCTTGTTTCTAATCTTAAAGCACTACCACCATTTCACCATAATGTCTGACCTGTTGTATAGGCTTTTCTTTTTTTTTTTTAATCTTATTTAATTTTTAAACTTTACATAATTGTATTAGTTTTGCCAAATATCGAAATGAATCCGCCACAGGTATACATGTGTTCCCCATCCTGAACCCTCCTTCCTCCTCCCTCCCCATACCATCCCTCTGGGTCGTCCCAGTGCACTAGCCCCAAGCATCCAGTATCGTGTATCGAACCTGGACTGGCAACTCGTTTCATACATGATATTTTACATGTTTCAATGTCATTCTCCCAAATCTTCCCACCCTCTCCCTCTCCCACAGAGTCCATAAGACTGTTCTATACATCAGTGTCTCTTTTGCTGTCTCGTACACCGGGTTATTGTTACCATCTTTCTAAATTCCATATATATGCGTTAGTATACTGTATTGGTGTTTTTCTTTCTGGCTTACTTCACTCTGTATAATAGGCTCCAGTTTCATCCACCTCATTAGAACTGATTCAAATGTATTCATTTTAATGGCTGAGTAATACTCCATTGAGTATATGTACCACTGCTTTCTTATCCATTCATCTGCTGATGCACATCTAGGTTGCTTCCATGTCCTGGCTATTATAAACAGTGCTGCGATGAACATTGGGGTACACGTGTCTCTTTCCCTTCTGGTTTCCTCAGTGTGTATGCCCAACAGTGGGATTCCTGGATCATAAGGCAGTTCTATTTCCAGTTTTTTAAGGAATCTCCACACTGTTCTCCATAGTGGCTGTACTAGTTTGCATTCCCACCAACAGTGTAAGAGGGTTCCCTTTTCTCCACACCCTCTCCAGCATTTATTATTTGTAGACTTTTGGATCGCAGCCATTCTGACTGGTGTGAAAGGCTTTTCTTAAATACTTTATGTTACACTGAAGACATTTTCTTCTATTCTTTTGTACTTCTTAATGTGAATAATATGGCTCATCAAATCACCAGGGATCAGAAATAAGCTAAAAATAAATTGGTCAACATGTAAAGACTGAGGTGTGTATAAGCACGTGCTTAGTTGCTCAGTCATGTTCGACTCTTTGCGACTCTGTGGACTGTAGTCCATCAGGCTTTTCTGTCCATGGGATTTTCCAGGTAAGAACTCTTAATTAAGACTGATCTATACATCGGTATCTCTTTTGCTGTCTCGTACACAGGGTTATTGTTACCATCTTTCTAAATTCCATATATATGCGTTAGTATACTGTATTGGTGTTTTTCTTTCTGGCTTACTTCACTCTGTATAATAGGTTCCAGTATAGATCAGTCTTATGGACTCTGTGGGAGAGGGAGAGGGTGGGGAGATTTGGGAGAATAGCATTGAAACATGTATAATATCATGTATGAAACGAGTCGCCAGTCCAGGTTCGATGCACGGTACTGGATGCTTGGGGCTGGTGCACTGGGATGACCCAGAGGGAGGGTAGGGGAAGGAGGAGGGAGGAGGGTTCAGGATGGGGAACACGGGTATACCTGTGGCGGATTCAGTTTGATATTTGGCAAAACTAATACAATATTGTAAAGTTTAAAAATAAAATAAAATTAAAAAAAAAAGAACTCTTAATTATACTTACAGTTAAGCAAGGTAAGAAAGCTTCAATAAATCAATGAGGCAGCATAGATGTACCTAAAAACAGTGTTCTGAATTCATCAATAGGCTTGAGCCTGATACTAAATTTAGTTCCCAGCAGAATTGTTAATGTACCTCCAGCTTAGATGGGTAGTATCAAGATTAGGGCGTTGCTAACATCCAGGAAACAGTCATTGTTGGCTAAGGGAGCAGTACATGTAGGTGAGTTGTGATATAATGAAATAAAATCTTTCCCTTTTAGATTGCTAGAGATATTGAGTGCAATTATTGACTTTATTTGTCATTTGGACAAATTGAACTATTGTGGCAATGCTAGAAATAGATTCCATTCATTGTTCTTTCAGAAAATATTTGCCCTGCTACATAATATACTGGGAACTGAGAAACCACAGAGGAATTAGATTCACATGGTCCCTATCCTCACAGAGCTCAATGTCTAACAGGACTCATGGGGGATTTTTGTCTACAGTTTTCTTTCAGAAAGGTTTCATCTCTTTTTGGCAACACTTTCCTGCCATGCACATGCTCAGAACTTTCATGGTACACAGCCTTCCAGCCCAAATATACTTTCCCTCTTTCTACTCTTTACCCACTAAATATATGATATAATCTTTTTGCAGAGGTTCTCCAAATTTCTCTGTTCATAGATCACTTAATATCTCAGTAATAATATTCTTTGGGTTCCCAGACCAAAAGACTATTTCAATATATTAAACAGTTAGTTGCAACCAAATTAGTAAGTGTGTATGGATCATGACATCCCATCCCATCATTTCATGGTGAATAGATGGGGAAAAAGTGGAAACAATGACAGATTTTATTTTCTTGGGTTCCAAAATCACTGCAGATGGTGACTGCAGCCATAAAAATTAAAAGATGCTTGCTACTTGGAAGAAAAGCTATGACAAACCTAGACAGCATATTAAAAAGCAGAGACATCACTCTGCCGACAAAGGTCCATATAGTCAAAGCTATGGTTTTTCCAATATTCAGATATGGATGTGAGAGTTGGACCATAAAGAAGGCTGAATGCCAAAGAATTGAAGCTTTCAATTTGTGATGCCAGAGAAGACTCTTGAGAGTTCCTTGAATAGCAATAGACCAAACCAGGAAATCAACCTTGAATATTCATTGGGAGGAATGAATATTCCTGATGCTGAAGCTGAAGTTCCAACACTTTGGCCACCTGATGCTAAGAGCCAATTCATTGGGAAGGACCGTGATGTTGTGAAAGATTGAGGGCAGGAGGAGAAGGGGGTGACAAAGGATAAGATGGTTGGATAGAATCATCAACTCAGTGGACATGATTTTGAGCAAATGGTGAAGGAAGATGGTAGAGGACAGGGAAGCCTGGTGTGCTGCAGTTTATGGGGTCACAAAGAGTCGGACATGACTTAGCAACTGAACAACAACAATGTCCTAACAGTTTAGTAACAAATTGAGGAAACTATACACATAAATTGGAGGGAAACTATTTTTATTTTATTCTCAAACAATCATAATTACTTATTAATGGAATACACATGCTTGTATAAATTCTTAAACTTTTAGAATCAGATTGAACAGCATCATTTCCTGTTCCACAATGGTTTTCACCAGACACTTGCTTTTAAATACAGTAACTGCCCAAATTCCAATTTAGCAAATGCCTGATCTTATAAAAAAAATAATGTAATACAGTCTGGTGTTGAAACTGAAATATCTTAAGCTAAAAGTCCATGTGGTGTCTGACATATGTCAAATATAATATTCTTTTTCTTTAAATTTTAAAGCATCTCATGGCACGCCTGTGGAATTCATTGTGTCTTGCTGGGGTACCTTGGTGCAGTTTGGAAAACATATTCTATGTCCCTTTCCCTCTGTTAGAGTAGTGTTATATGAGCGTTCCTTAATTTGATGAATAAATCTGATGAACACTAGCTTGGTAATGGCTTAATATACTACTATTCCTGGGTAAAATTCTTGCTTTAAAAGCAGTTTTACTCACTGTATTCCAAACAAAAAAATTCATGTATACATCCAAGCATTGGACTTGGGTGGTAAGGAGACAATTTTAGACTTGGAGGGAAAATTTCTGGACTCCTTCATTTACACTAGCTAGAAGGCTGCCTATTTCATCTTCAAAAGGACTAATTTTGTCCAGGCTCCTATATGCACCAGAGAATGTCCATATTTCCTGTAAAGATATGTTTAATGTTCTGGCCAGACTGCTGTATTCAAATCATGACTCTGTCAGTTACTAACTCTGTGACCTTGCAAGTTACTTGAATTCCTTGTACTTTAATTTTCCCATTTTAATGTAAAGGCAAAATTAGCACTTATTGCATAATCCAGGGGAAAAGATTAAATGAGACAATGTGTGTAGAGCATTTAAAACCATGCTTGTCCTATTTACAAAAGCCAAGACTTGGAAGCAAGAGATGAATGGATATATATACACAGTAGCAATATGGATGGACCTAGAGATTATCATACTAAGTGAAGTAAGTCAGAATAAGAAAGACAAATACCACATGATATCACTTATATGCGGGATCTAAAGATAATGATACAAGTGAGCTATGAAACAGACTCACAGACAGAAACAAATTTATGGTTAACAAAGGGGAAAGAGGGTGGGGGAAGGATAAATTAGGAGCTTTGCATTAGCAGACATAAACTACTATATATAAAATATGTGAACAATAAGGTTCTACTGTGTGTGTGTGTGTATATATATATATATGTATACAGATATATATAGCCAAATCATAAATGTGTTTCATATATATATACATGTGTAAAATATATAAAACCAAATCAATTTACAGTACACCAGAAACTAACACAACATTGTAAATCAGCTGTACTTCAATTAAAACAAAATTAAAGCAGTATTTGTGGCAGATTAAGTGTTTGGTTACTGTTAATAATTATTATAGGCAGATATAATAGGGATTGGTGATCTGTGAATGAAAGGGATATGAATGAATCTATGTCCTCTCTCCATCATTTGCCTAGACCCACTAAGACGGTTATAGAAAAATGGGGAACCTGTAGTCTTTACCTATAATACAGTGATCCTAGCAAGTGGTTGGAGAAGGCAATGGCACCTCACTCCAGCACTCTTGCCTGGAAAATCCCATGGACCGAGGAGCCTGGTGGGCTGCAGTCCATGGGGTGGCTAGGAGTCGGACACGACTGAGCGACTTCCCTTTCACTTTTCACTTTCATGCATTGGAGAAGGAAATGGCAACCCACTCCAGTGTTCTTGCCTGGAGAATCCCAGGGACGGGGGAGCCTGGTGGGCTGCCGTCTATGGGGTCGCACAGAGTCAGACACGACTGAAGTGACTTAGCAGCAGCAGCAGCAGCAAGTGGTTATGGTTATGTGGGTTGTCCTGATTTTTCTGGCTGTATATACTGAACAAATTGTTGACAATATCAATCCCTTTGGAGTTAAGGAGACAATACTATAAGACATACATATGAGCGCTTAAAAAGCAGCTGTGTGAAGTGAAAGTGTTAGTCACTCAGTTGTGTCCGACTTCTTGAGACCCCATGAACTGTAGCCTCTGGCCATGGGATTCTCCAGGCACAATACTGGAGTAGGTTGCCATTCTTTTCTCCAGGGGATCTTCCTGACCCAGGGATTGAATCCAGGTCTCCCACTTTGCAGGCAGATTCTTTATCGTCTGAGCCATCAGAAAAGATGTTATATCTGTTTTCAAACTGAGAAAGAGATAGAGGAAGTGCTTATTATGGGCTGATTATCATTCAGTGGAAAATAATGATTGAGGGAAAGGTAAAAATCTAATTGTTCTATCTTTAGTTCTTTCTCCCAGGTTATATTAAAACTCAAAATCCAAGGGAAGGAAAAAAAAAAAAAACATAAAAGCAACTTTGTAACTTGAAATTCTTGAGTGATATGGTATTTCTATTTTATAATACCCAAGGGTACAGGGAATCATAAAATTTTCATCCACTGATATTGGTTTATTCAAAATAGCACACCACTCAAGACAACTAATAATCCTTAGCCTCCAGGATATCCCACTGCATTTTTAAAGAAAATGCCAACAGTACAGACGATTCAAAGTCTTTCTCTAGGAGTCTCTAGGGAAGTATTCACATCTTATTGAAAAAGAGGTAAGACACCAAAAGAAGGATTCGTAAGAAAATAACTTATAAAGATCTTTTGTAGTTCCCCCCTAAGTATATATTGAATGTATACCTTTTGCTGCCAATAGGATTCATATAAGGGATTTCCTACAGCTCAGATGGTAGGGAATCTGCCCACAATGCAGGAGACCCATGTTCAAACCCTGGGTCAGGAAGATCCCCTGGAGAAGGAAATGGCAATCCACTCCAGTATTCTTGCTTGGAGAATTCCATAGACAGAGGAGTTGGCAGGCTAGAGTCAATGGGGTCGGAAAGAGTCGGACACAACTAAGTGACTAACACACACACAGGATTCATCTTATATACGTTATGTTTGTGGCAGTTTTTGGATGTATTAATACACAGTAATGATGCTCCAGGAGTTGGTGATGGACAGGGAAGTCTGGCGAACTTGGGGGTCCATGGGGTTGCAAAGAGTCGGACATGACTGAGCGACTGAACTGAACTGAACTGAACTGAATGACCAAGAAGCAAGATCATAACTAAACAGGAACAAAGCAGATGGGGGGAGTATAATAGGAATTAGATATGTGTGACAAAGCCAGTGATTCTGGAAACAATGGGAAATCCAGGGAAAGTGAGTTAAGCCTTCCTCAAAGCTGATTTGGAAAGAGGTGGAACATAAATAAGAAGATAACACTAATTGAGGCTAGACAGCAGAGGAAACCAGTTTGGCAGCTGAGAGAGCTGGGGGCCTAATAGTAGTTATTTTGAGGAGATTTCTGTGATGGTAGAGGAAATCACTGCTCTGTTGTCAAGAAACTGACTGGGGTGCGACATTGAGTATCCAACCAAAATAAACTGGATTCTTTAGGATTCAGAAACAAAGCACAGACAATAATAGTTACCATCTTGAAATTTTAAAGCTGGCGAAAAACTAAAGTAAGTCAGACAGAAATAGACACATACCATATGATATCACATGTATGTAGAATATTTTTTATTATTATATTCTATTTTTTAACTTTACAATATTGTATTGGTTTGCCATATATCAACATGAATCCCCCACATGTATACACGTGTTCCCCATCCTGAACCTCACTCCCACGTCCCTCCCCGTACCATCCCTCTGGGTCATCCCAGTGCACCAGCCCCAAGCATCCAGTATCGTGCATCGAACCTGGACTGGCGACTCATTTCATATATAATATTATACATGTTTCAATGCCATTCTCCCAAATCATCCCACCTTCTCCCTCTCCCACAGAGTCGAAAAGACTGTTCTATACATCAGTGTCTCTTTTGCTGTCTCGTATACAGGGTTATTCTTACCATCTTTCTAAATTTCCATATATATGCATTAGTATACTGTACTGGTGTTTTTTTTTTTTTTTTTTTTTCTGGCTTACTTCATTCTGTATAATAGGCTCCAGTTTCATCCACCTCATTAGAACTGATTCAAATGTATTCTTTTTAATGGCCGAGTAATACTCCATTGTGTATATGTACCACAGCTTTCTTATCCATTCATCTGCTGATGGACATCTAGGTTGCTTCCATGTCCTGGCTGTTATAAACTGCTGTGATGAACATTGGGGTACACGTGTCTCTTTCCCTTCTGGTTTCCTCAGTGTGTATGTCCAGCAGTGGGATTGCTCAGTCATAAGGCAGTTCTATTTCCAGTTTTTAAGGAATCTCCACACTGTTCTCCATAGTGGCTGTACTAGTTTGCATTCCCACCAACAGTGTAACAGGGTTCCCTTTTCTGCACACCCTCTCCAGCATTTATTGCTTGTAGACTTTTGGATCGCAGCCATTCTGACAGACATTTCTCCAAAGAAGACATACAGATGGCTAACAAACACATGAAAAGATGCTCAACATCACTCATTATCAGAGAAATGCAAATCAAAACCACTATGAGGTACCGTATATGTAGAATATTTTAAAAATGGCACAAATGAACTTATTTACAAAACAAAAATAGAGACACAGATGTAGAAAACAAACATGGTAAGTGATCAGGGGGGTGAGGGGGGAGGGATGAATAGGGACATAGGGACTGATATATACACAGTTCAGTTCAGTCATTCGGTCGTGTCCAACTCTTTGCGACCCCATGAACCACAGCACGCCAGGCCTCCCTGTCCATCACCAACTTCCAGAGTTCACTCAAACCCATATCCATTGAGTTGGTGATGCGATCCAACCGTCTCATCCTCTGTCGTCCCCTTCTCCTCCTGCCCTCAATCTTTCTCAGCATCAGGGTCTTTTCAAATGAGTCAGCTCTTCACATCAGGTGGCCAAAGTATTGGAATTTCAGCTTTAACATTAGTCCTTCCGATGAACACCCAGGACTAATCTCCTTTAGGATGGGCTCGTTGGATCTCCCTGCAGTCCAAGGGACTCGCAAGAACCTTCTCCAACACCACAGTTCAGAAGCATCAATTCTTTTGTGCTCAGCTTTCCTTATAGTCCAACTCTCACATCCATACATGACTACTGGAAAAACCATAGCCCTGACTTTGTTGACAAAGTAATGTCTCTTCTTTTAATATGCTGTCTAGGTTGGTCATAACTTTTCTTCTAAGGAGTAAGTGTATTTTATTTTCATGGCTGCAATCACCATCTGCAGTGATTTTGGAGCACAGAAAAATAAAGTCGGCCACTGTTTCCACTGTTTCCCTACCTATTTCCCATGAAGTGATGGGACCAGATGCAGTGATCTTAGTTTTCTGATTGTTGAACCTTAAGCCAACTTTCTCACTCTCTTCTTTCACTTTCATCAAGAGGCTCTTTAGTTCTTCTTCAGTTTCTGCCATAAGGGTGGTGTCATCTGCATATCTGAGGTTATTGGTATTTCTCCCGGCAATCTTGATTCCAGCTTGTGCTTCTGCCAGCCCAGCATTTCTCATGATGTATTCTGCATAGAAGTTAAATAAACAAGGTGACAATATACAGCCTTGACGTACTCCTTTTCCTATTTGGAACCAGTCTGTTGTTCCATGTCCAGTTCTAACTGTTGCTTCCTGACCTGCATACAGATTTCTCAATAGGCAGGTCAGGTGGTCTGGTATTCCTATCTCTTTCAGAATTTTCCACAGTTTACTGTGATCCACACAGTCAAAGGCTTTGTCATAGTCAATAAAGCAGAAATAGATGTTTTTCTGGAACTCTCTTGTTTTTTCCATGATCCAGTGGATGTTGGCAATTTGATCTCTTGTTCCTCTGCCTTTTCTAAAACCAGCTTGAACATCTGGAAGTTCACGGTTCACATATTGCGAAGCCTGGCTTGGAGAAGTTTGAGCATTACTTTACTAGAGTGTGAGATGAGTGCAATTGTGTGGTAGTTTGAGCATTCTTTGGCATTGCCTTTCCTTGAGGTTGGAATGGAAACTGACCTTTTCCAGTCCTGTGGCCACTGCTGAGTTTTCCAAATTTGCTGGCATATTGAGTGTAGCACTTTCACAGCATCATCTTTCAGGATTTGAAATAGCTCAACTGGAATTCCATCACCTCCACCAGCTTTGTTTGTAGTGATGCTTTCTAAGGCCCACTTGACTTCACATTCCAGGATGTCTGGCTCTAGGTGAGTGATCACACCATTGTGATTATCTGAGTTGTGAAGATCTTTTTTGTACAGTTCTTCTGTGTATTCTTGCCACCTCTTCTTAATTTCTTCTGCTTCTGTTTAGGTCCATACAATTTCTGTCCTTTATTGATCCCATCTTTGCATGAAATGTTCCCTTGGTATCTCTAATTTTCTTGAAGAGATCTCTAGTCTTTCCCATTCTATTGTTTTCCTCTATTTCTTTTCATTGATCACCAAGGAAGGCTTTCCTATCTCTTCTTGCCATTCTTTGGAACTCTGCATTCAGATGCTTATATCTTTCCTTTTCTCCTTTGCTTTTCACTTCTCTACTTTTCACAGCTATTTGTAATGGCCTCCTCAGACAGCCATTTTGCTTTTTTGCATTTTTTTTCTTGAGTATGGTCTTGATTCTTGCCTCCTGTAGAATGTCATGAACCTCCATCCCTAGTTCATCAGGACTCTGTCTATCAGATCTAGTCCCTTAAATCTATTTCCACTTCCACTGTATAGTCATAAGAGATTTGACTTAGGTCATACCTGAATGGTCTAGTGATTTTCCCCACTTTCTTCAATTTCAGTCTGAATTTGGCAATAAGAAATTCATGATCTGAGCCACAGTCTGCTCCTACTATATATAAAATAGATATCTAATAAGGACCTCCTGTATAGCATAGGGAACTCTATTCAATACTCTGTGATGACCTATATGGTAAAATAATCTAAAAAAGAGTACACACACACACTTGCACACACACACACACACACACACATATATATATATATATAATTGATTCACTTTGCTGTACACCTGAAACTAACACAGCATCATAAATCAAGTGTATTCCAATAAAAAAAATTTTTTAAAGAAATGCTTTCATCATTACCTGATTTTGTACATAATAGAATGGATACTCAGGGAGTGGAGAAGACTTGCTCCAGGATCACATGGGGAGTTAGTGTCAGAGTCAGGGCTCCTAACTTTTACTTTATGCTCTTTCTTATCACAGAACCATCTTCAGAAGCAAGAAATTAAACATGCAATAAATATCAAAGACACTATAGCCAACTTCCTCCCAGTTACCTATTTAGCGTGTCTTTTTCTAGGCCTGTAATATTTACATGGAAATGCAGTTGACTAAATGTCTTTCTACAAGCTATACAGATCATTACTCCCAAAGAATATTTCCAGAACTCAACCAGAAGAGTTAATGTCTTATTTTTATTTAATCACTTAATATTACCAGAGACTATTTCAAGGACACTGTTAGTGGGGGAAAAAAGTTTATCTTTAGAATATTCCAGTTTCAATAATCTCTGTCAAGAAAAATAAGCACAGGGAAATGTCCCTAGCCCCCTTTAAGGCTTGCTCTACTGCCCAAAATTGTTACATCATTTGTGGTCAAGGCAGAGCCTCTTGATGAAAGTGAAAGAGAATAGTGAAAAAGCTGGCTTAAAACTGAAAATTTAAAAAACAAAGATCATGGCATCCAGTCCTATCACTTCATGGCAAATAGATGGGAAAACAATGGAAACAGTGACAGACTCTTTTTTGGGGCTCCAAAATCCACTTCAGAAAGTGAGTGCAGCAATGAAATTAAAAGATACTTGCTCCTTTGAAGAAAAAGTATGACCAACCTAGACAGCATATTAAAAAGCAGAGATGTTACTTTGCCAACAAAGGTCTGTCTAGTCAAAGCTATGGTTTTCCCAGTAGGCATGTATGAATGTGAGAACTGGACCATAAAGAAAGCTGAGCACTGAAGAATTGATGCTTTTGAACTGTGGTGTTGGAGAAGACTCTTGAGAGTCCCTTGGACTGCAAGGAGATCAGACCAGTCAATCCTAAAAGAAATCAGTCCTGAAGTTAAATAAGCAGGGTGACAATATATAGCCTTGATGTACTCCTTTCCCAGTTTGGAACCAGTCTGTTGTTCCATGTCCAGGTCTAACTGTTGCTTCATGACCTGCATACAGATTTTTCAGGAGGCAGGTCACGTGGTCTGGTATTCCCATCTGTTTAAGAATTGTCCACAGTTTGTTGTGATCCACACAGTTAAAGGCTTTGGCATAGTCATGAGGGTGGTGCCTTCATGAATAGAATTAGTGCTCTTGTAAAACAGACCCCATAGAGTTCCTAGTCCCTTCTACCACATGACAATACAATGAAGAGTTGAAAATGGACCTGATCTAATCATGCTGGTATCCTGATCTTACACTTGTAGCCTCCAGCATTGTGAGAAATAAATTTCTGTTGTTAATAAGCTACCTGGTCCATGGTATTTCACTATAACAGCCCAAACCAATGAAGACAGTTGTATAGCTGGGATTAGATTACAGATTTATGATTCCCAAATTAGTCGCTTAGTCGTGTCTGACTCTGCGACCCCATGGACTATAGCCAACCAGGATCCTCTGTCAATGGGAATTCTCCAGGCAAGAATACTGGAGTGGGTTGCCATGCTCTCTTCCAGGGAATCCCCACCCAGGGATCGAACCTGGGTCTCCCACATTCTAGGCAGATTTTAACCATCTGAGCTACCAGGTTTGACTCCCAAAGTTCTCTGTTTTCTACCGTGATTTCTTCCTTCTTCCCTTCCTTTATTTCTTCCTTCTTTCCTCTCTTCCTTCTTTCTTTCCTCTTTTATTTGTTACTTCTTTATTTCATGTGATTTTTGAATTTGTGTAACTGCAGCATGTCTAAGTGGCTGTGCTATCTATGTTAAAATTTCCTTTATAAATATTGTCATTGTTTCAAATTGTCTAGCTCTGGGTTAAGGCACGTGATCCAAAGTAAATGGAGGAGTAGAAATAATCAGTGTCCCTCAAAGAGCAGAAAATACATAGATCATTTGATTAATGGGAAAAATCACAATATGAGAGAGAACAATAAAATAGTGTCCTATTTTTCATTTCTAAGAAACCATCTTTTTCTTAATCAGCATTATTAAGGGATCATTTATTTACAAATTATGTTCTTATTTTCGGGTTATAGTTTGAGGTATATATACATATGTATATAATAATGCTGCTGCTAAGTTTCTTCAGTTGTGTCCAACTCTTTGCAACACTTTGCACAGGCTCTTCTGTCCATGGAATTCTCCAGGCAAGAATACTGGAGTGCATTGCCATTTCCTTCTCCAGGGGATCTTTCTGACCCAGGAACTGAACCTGGTTCTTCCTCATTATATACTTTCACAATCAACTTATGTAGCATTTCCATAACCACAGATTATTTGTGTCCCTTCTGAGTCAATACCCTTCTCTGACTCCCAGCCCAGGTAATCACTGTTCTTTCTGCGACTGTAGATTAATTTTGGACTTTCCTAGTGTTATATATAAAATGGAATCATAGAATATATATTAACTTTTACTGGTTCCTTTGCATGCTAAGTCACTTCAGTCGTGTCCAACATTTTGTGACCCCATGGACGTTGCAACCCGACCAAGCTTTTCTGGCCATGGGATTCTTCAGACAAGAATACTGGAGTGGGTTGCCATTTCCTCCTCCAGGGGATCCTCCCAATCTAAATATCGAACCTGTGTCTCTTAAGTCTCCTTCATTGGCAGTTAGGTTCTTTACCACAAGTGCCACCTGGGAAGCCCCTTGGCATGTTTTCAAGATCTATTCATATTATTTTGTGTTATCAGTCATTCATTTTTTTTTCCTCCATAGTATTCTTTGTCATCTAGATCATTTGCCAGTTGGTGGATATTTGGCTGGTTCACAGATTTTGGCTAGGATGACCATGAACATTCATGTTCAGTTTCTTCGTGTGAATATATAGTTCACTGCTTTGGGGTAGATTCCTTAAGAGTGGAATTGTTGGGATGTATGGTATTCATTTTGAACTGTGGTGTTGGAGAAGACTCTTGAGAGTCCATTGGACTGCAAGGAGATCCAACCAGTCCATCCTGAAGGAAATCAGTCCTGAATATTCATTGGAAAGACTGATGCTGAAGCTGAAACTCTAATACTTTGGCCACCTGATGAGAAGAACTGACTCATTGGAAAAGACCCTGATGTTGGGAAGATTGAGAGCAGGAGGAGAAGAGGACGACAGAGGATGAGATGGTTGTATGGCATCACCGACTTAATGGACATGAGTTTGAGTAAGCTCCAAGAGCTGGTGATGGACAGGGAAGCCTGGCGTGCTGCAGTCCATGGGGTCTCAGAGAGTCAGACACGACTGAGTGACTGAACTGAACTGAGCTGATGGTATTCATTTAACTTTTAAGGAACTGTCAAACTGTTTCAAAAGTGGTTGTATTATTTTATGCTCCACCATCAGCATGGGAATTGCATTTGCTCCACATTCTTCAATACTTGACATTACCATTTTTTTTAATCTAGCTTTTATCATGTGTTTTTCTTCTATTATTGAGGTGTAAGATCATATGTGCTAGATACAGGCAAGCCTTTTGTCAAATATAAGTACTGTGTTTTAGAGCTTATCTTTTCAATATTATAAGTGTTTTTGAAAAGTGAAAAGTTTTCCATTTTGATGAAGTTTAATTTATCAAGTTATCTTTCAAAATGCACACATTTTGGATCCTGTTTAAGAAAACTTTTCTTATCCTAATAAGATTTTCTCCTTATGTTTTCATCCAGTTTTGTAATTTGAGCTTTTACATTAAGGCCTGGTATACATTTGTGATAACTTTAGCATATGGTGTTAGGTAATCATTATTTTATTTCCACATGGATAGCCAATTGTTTCAGCACCATTTATTAAAAAGACTTTCATTTCCCTACTGATTTACCTTGGCACCTTCGTCAAAAATGAATTGACCATAAATGTGCTGGACTCTGTATTCTATTCCATTTATCTATATTTCTATTTTTATGTCAATATCCTTACTGTAACTTTTAGTAAATGTTGAAATTAAGTAGTGTAAGTCTTCCAACTTTGCTTTTGGTTCATCTCTTCTTTATTCCCTTTTCTATTTCCAGGCTTCATTTGGAATAACTAACTTACTTAGGATTCTATTAATCTTCACATTTAGCTTATTAACTAACCTTATGTGTTTTACTTTTTTAGTCCTTGCTCTAAGTTTTACAATGTACACCTTTCCCTTATCATTGTCTAACTTCAAACAACAGTATATTACTGGGAGGGGGGTTCAGGATAGGGGACACATGTATACCCATAGCTGATTCATGTCAATGTATGGCAAAAACCACTACAATATTGTAATTAGCCTCCAGTTAAAATAAACAAATTAATTTTAAAAAAATAGTATATTACTCCATGTCAAATATAAGAGCCTTTCATAAGTAGAGGAAGCGAGCTCTCTTCCTTTGTACTAATGTGCTATAGCTGTCATACATCTCATTTCTATATTTGTGATAAACCTCTCAATGCATTATTAATTATTATTTTGAAGGAATTATCTCTCAAGGAAGTTAAAAATAAAAAATAATGTCTCTCGTATTTACTCACATACTTCTTTTTTATGCTTTTTCATTTTTTTCTGTATATCTGTGCTTTCATCTGGTAATATTTTCCTTCTGTGTGTAAAACTTCCTTTAGTATATCTTATACTACCAGTCCATTGAGACCAAATTTTCCTCACTTCTGTTTTTATTGCACATTTGAACTATATTTTCAGGATTTTTTGGCTTCCCTTGTGGCTCAGCTGGTAAAGAATCCGCCTGCCATGCGGGAGACCTGGGTTTGATCCCTGGGTTGGGAAGATGCCCTGAAGAAGGGAAAGGTTACCTACTCCAGTATTCTGGCCTGGAGAATTCCGTGGACTCTAGAGTCCATAGAGTCACAAAGAGTCGGACATGACTGAGTGACCTTCACTTTTCTTTGTATATAGAATTTTAGATAGCTTTTTTTTTTCCTCATAGCATTTAAAAGGTATGATTCTATTGTCTTGCAGAATTTCTAAAAAGAAGCATGTTCAAAGTTTGATCATTTTTCTCTGTATGAAACATGCTTCTTGCCTCTGGTTGATTGTAAGATTTTCTCTTTAACACTGGTTTTCAGCAATTTGATCATGATGTACGTTTGACTGGTTTTCTTTATGTTTAATCTTCTTGGTAGCTGCTTATTGATCTTGGTAGATTTGTGGGTTTCTATTTCTCAAAAATTTGGAAAAATTTCAGCCATTATTTCTTCAAATATATTTCTACCCCACTGTTTCTGGCAATCTAATTATGTGTCTTTTAGAATATTTGATATTGTGTGATTTTTCATTAATGTTGCCTTGTCTTGTAAGTCTTTTTTCTTACAGTAAGAAAAAAGTAAGAAATAGATAATATGTATTGTTAGATCTTCAAGTTCATAGATATATTTGTCTACAGTGTCTAATTTGCTGTTAATCTTATTTAGTAAAGTAATAATTTACAATATTGAATTTTCACTGGTAGATTTTTTCTTTTTATAATTAGCTGTTCTCTCATATTTTTATTTGAATCTTTAGACATATTAAGTATATAACAAGCATTTCAGTTACTTACAGTAACCTTGTTCCTTTCTATGCTTGTTCTATAGCTTTGTTGTGGTGAGGTTTAGCTTTTATACTGAGACTAATTTAGCCCCACTGCTAAGGCATAATCCTTCTAGGGTCTATACTGAATTCTCTGAATAGTCAATGACGTATCTTCATTCTGGCTTTTGGAGAGTCAAATGATCCCTTGCCCTGCATGATCTTTGGGGTGGTATGACTTACAGATTCTGTAATCTTTTTTTCCCTCAGAAAATCGTACTTTGACAGACAGAAGGGCCTTTCATTTTATACATATACAAATGGACTTTCAGTCACTCATGCAGATTACTGGATTTATTTTTCTGTATAGCTCCCTTTTTCTTCAATATTCTGCCCCTCAAATTCTAGTTGTGTCAGCCTCTTAAAATTCATATATCACTTTACTTAATTCAGCACGAACACCAACCTCTGTTTGAGTTTATCCTCCTGTTCTGTGGTCCAGAAATTTTCTCCAGACAGAAATTCAGGTACCTGTAAGTCTCAACTATGTCCTTTTTTCTTTTCTCAAAGATCATAATCCTTTGAGGCCCACTGTCCAGTAACTGAAAACAGGCATTTCATATATTTGACACAGTTTTCTATTTTTTTTAATGTAGCTGGAACTTAATTTTATACACTTTTATTTTCTTATGGACAAAAGTAGAAACTGGCATCATCTTTTGGAGGAAGAAAAGGAATGCTCCAATATAGAAAATATATAATGGTTTTAAAAAATGTCTTCTGGAAATTGATAGAGTAGGAAACTCCAAGATTCCATCTCACCACAAAAGCAGTTAATGTGCTGGCAAAAATTATCAGATTAACTTTTACAGAATTCTAGACTCTAGTTAAAACTTTACAACAATCAGGAAAAGGTATGATGAAGCAAGAGTAATGTAGCATTTTAGATTGATTACCTATCATCCACCAATCTTTACACTGGAATAGCCATGAGGTAATAGTGAAGGTTGCTAGTGTCAGAGTGAGCAATATGGACTTTATTCTTAAGGAGCTGTGTGTCCATTTGGAACTGCCTGATCTTTCATGAGAAACAAGTACATGAACTTGTCAGTATTTCGCCTAATGATGAATGTTCCCAAAGCAGGGTTGGCTTCCTGGTGGCATCTTCCAAAAGCACGTAAAAGCACAAGTTTTAGCCATAGCACACTGTGACAAGGAGCAACAGTTGAAACAAGGATTAAGCATACCAGAAAACTTGGCAAGGAAGAGATTAGGAAAGAATACATGAAGGGAACTAAGGGATTCTATAAGTTCTCATATATACCAGGGATTCAAAAAGACCATGTTCATGACCAGGACTGCCCACACACTCAGAAAAGTCCCAAGAAAACCTAAACTTCACTTCAAGCTGACCTAAACACTTAATGCAAGCAGGGAGTGAAAGCTAAGGCAAAGTAGTAAATGGCCTAGATAAGCATTGAAAAAGAGTTCTAATACAAATCCAATTTGAAAAGACCGGGAGACTCTTCCTTCCTCCTTTCTTTCTTTTTTCTCTAGGTATTTCTTTTAACTGTCAGAACAATGGCTAACCACTTAACGAATGAAGAACAGACTTCAGTGGTCACATGTGACAAAGGACACAGATTTTACAAAACATTTTTAAAAAGTTACTAAACAATAAAACAAGAACAAACCAGAAGAAACTGCAAAACAAACCCCAGGTAGGGGGAGAATGTGATTTCTATAGTTGCCACTTTATAATATTCAAAAAGTTCAAATTTCAACAAAAATAACAGGACATGCAAAGAAATGAGAAAGTATGGCCCATTCAGATGAAAAGAAAAGAAATAAAAAACTGTCAAGGAAAAAGCCCTGAACATATTAGAAAAAATTAAATCAACTGATTTAAATATAACCAAATAGCTAAAAGAAATTGTGGACAAAGAACAAAAACAAAACAGGAGGATGAAGTCTTCCCAAATAAAGAATCAAATATGGAGACAGAATTTATTAAATGTAACCAAATAGAAATTTCTGGAGCTGAAAGATAAAATAGCCAAAATTAAACTTCACTATAGGGGTTAAACAGCATATTTGAACAGGCTGAAGCAAGAATTAGCAAGCTTGAGGATAAGATCATTGAGATTATTTGTTGAGCAGAAAGGAAAAAAATGAAGAAAAATGAACATATCCCAAGAGAATTGTGAAACACCATCATGTACATGAACATCCACATGAAGGAGTCCCAAAGGGACATGAGAGAAAGAAAGGGACAGAAAGAATATTTGAAGAAATAGTGGCTAAAAACCTACCAGATTTGGGGGAAGGGCATATGGCTGTATAGGAAAACTGTTAGCTCACTTCCTCTACAGACACACCAAATCTACACCTGCCTATAGAGCAATTCTTCCTAAAGAAGACCAGAGGGCTGATTGATTGACCAGCTACTATACACAGAATGACTGCATAGAAATGGGTAGAAAAGACAGAGACACAATATCCATAGGAACCCCACTCTTGACTCAGCAACCTGCAGTAAGAAGGGATTGCAGAGAGACCTGAATGCACTCACCCACCATGGGACATAGTGAAGAAATAGCAGTTTAAAGGACAGCTAGACTCTAAGGGAAGAAAATACATTTACTAACCCTAGAACTTCTGTCAAAGAGCAGGCAACTGCCGAAGCCCTCCCTGTTGTCAGAAGCACAGTGTGGGCCACTGAATCCCTGTGGGGCTCCCTTCAGCCCAGGCCCAGTCCAGCTTCAGCCCCAGCCATTCAGTCAAGGAAGCCAACTTCAGCTTCAACAGTCACTTCAAGGTGGCTTGGGCAGCAACACCCACCAAGGACTGGCATCTTCCCTGGCTGATCCAACTTCAGCCACCTGGCCCAGCTGTTCCATTCACCTTTAACATCTCTATGACCAAGGGAATCAGTGCTTAATTAGTAG
Organism: Bos indicus x Bos taurus; assembly: GCF_003369695.1. Classification (NCBI taxonomy): domain Eukaryota; kingdom Metazoa; phylum Chordata; class Mammalia; order Artiodactyla; family Bovidae; genus Bos; species Bos indicus x Bos taurus. The sequence goes on along the minus strand of NC_040105.1, from coordinate 145,064,330 downwards.
TGTTAATGGTGAGGCATCATGGGATCAATAGTAGTGTACAATTTTTAAAATTCATATTTTCCTGATGCCTCAACATCTCCACCATCTGTGGACACCTTGTGCAGGCTAGGTGCACCAGTGTGATAGGTTGGTCCTTGTCACAGTTCACCAGTCTTGCGCTCCCCTGACTGTGACCTAATGGCATTTAAGAAATTCTCCTCACATTGCTTACTTGTGTGCTCCACACTGACCCTCAATAAAGGCACTTGCTCATGGGTCTTCACTCTCTTGGCCTCCCATCTGCCTGGTTGAGCATGCTCCCTTGGAGCTCCTCTCATATGGCCACCTGAATGGCATCCCGTGCCTCTCTCCTTTAGGAGTTGTTAGTATAGTAAATCTCTTTCTCTTCCATCCACCTCTCCGTGCTGTTATTCTGTGTCTGCCTCTGACTGTTCATCAGTAATTCTCATTTTAAATAGCAAAAACAAAAATAAACAAGAAACAGACCAGTTCTCAGAAAGACACAAGTTCCTGCAACTCACTCAAGAAGACAGAGGATGCTGCTGCCACCTGCATCCACTAGTAATAGAATGATCTATATGCTATAACAAAGGTTTAAAGAAAGTGCTTGAGGGCACTTACAAGACAGTAATTAATCTCAGCTGAGAGAAATGGGGTGAATTTGATAACATGGAGCTGAGGTGAGCTGCAGTGAAGAAAATGAATTTTGTTAGGTGGGAAATGTATTTCAGGTAGTGGGAGTAGTCATGAGTAAAGATGTGGAGTGGCATCTGGGACCTTAGTTCCCAGACCAGGGATGGAACCTGCGCATTGGAAGACAGATTCTTAACCACTGGAGCACCAGGGAAGCCCTTGCTTATTAAACTTTGACAGCAGTGTCGCTGGAGTTTTGGGTGCTCCAATTGGAGATGATATTTAAAAAAAAAAAAACTACATTGAGACTAGTTAATTAAGGGATATAAATACTGTCTTCACAATCTATTCTGAATGATACAGTTAACAAACCATATTGGCAGGGGGTGGGGAGCACTCAGGGAATGAAGTGATATAATTTGTATTTGTAGACAACTTGGGCTTCCCTGATAGCTCAGTTGGTAAAGAATCTGCCTGCAATGCAGGAGACCCCTGTTCAGATCCTCGGGAGGGAAGATTCCCTGGAGAAGGGAAAGGCCACCCACTCCAGTATTCTGGCCTCAAGAATTCCATGGACTATATAGTCCATGGGGTCACAAAGAGTTGGACATGACTGAGTGACTTTCATTTTCACTTTCCCTCTGTATGTGGTGTAGAGGATGGATTGAACGTGTTAAGACCTATTAAGAAATAATCAGTTAGTACTTGACAAAAGACAATGGCAGGAAGAATAAAAACAATCATTGTATTTATTTTTTCTAGTTTTACCTCATAACATAATGCTTGACAAATTGCCTTCTCTGAGGATGAAACTATCTCTGTGCCATCTACAGTGATTACACCCAATGCGTCTGGCCTTCTGTATTACAAGTATCTGGAGGAAGTTTCATTCCTATCTTCTCAGAGTTTAGTTTATAAGAAACAGTAAAATAGAATGGAGACCCATTCATATATTGTTACTTTCAGCTTCAAGACGTCAACTATGGTGTTTTTGTACATGATGAAAAGATTAAAAATAAGAGCCTTATGAATACCTTGCAGATAGTCTGTATTTTATACCAATAGTTTAATACAAAGCTTGCCTAATAATAGTGGTATAGTAATTATTTTTCCTTCACTTAAGTTCAGGTCAGTCGCGCAGTCATGTCCGATTCTTTGAGACCCCATGAATTGCAGCATGCCAGGCCTCCCTGTTGATCACCAACTCCCAGAGTTTACTCAAACTCATGTCCGAGTCAGTGATGCCATCCAGCCATCTCATCCTCTGTTGTCTCCTTCTCCTCCTGCCCCCAATCCCTCCCAGCATCAAAGTCTTTTCCAATGAGTCAACTCTTCACATGAGGTGGTCAAAGTATTGGAGTTTCAGCTTTAGCATCAGTCCTGCCAATGAACACCCAGGACTGATCTCCTTTAGAATGGACTGGTTGGATCTGTTTGCAGTCCAAGGGACTCTCAAGAGTCTTATCCAGCACCACAGTTCAAAAGCATCAATTCTTCGGTGCTCAGCTTTCTTCACAGTCCAACTCTCGCATCCATACATGACCACTGGAAAAACCATAGCCTTGACTAACAGTTATAAACTTCTCTACTGACTGTAGATGATTTATAATTGTAGTAACTTGTAGGTCATAGATTTTCTGGAGCAGTTATTAGTACCAGTGAGGCAGCCAAAGTTGAAAACAAATTTGACAGTTTTGCTCAGGATTCCTGTATATCTGAGCCTTTCTTCTGATTTATATTCTTTATCAATTATATTTCTCAGCCCAGAATCAGAGTGGAGTCAATTCTTTCTCCCTTACTGAACAAAGGACCCACAGCTCAGTTCAGTCACTCAGTCATGTCCAACTCTTTGCAATCCCATAGACTGCAGCACACCAGGCCTCCCTGTCCATCACCAACTCATGGAGTTGACTCAAACTCATGTCCATTGAGTTGATGATGCCACCAGCCATCTCATCCTCTGGCGTCCCCTTCTCCTCCTGCCCTCAATCTTTCTCAGCATCAGGGTCTTGGCATCAGGTGGCCAAAGTATTAAAGTTTCAGCTTCAGCATCAGTCCTTCCAATGAATATTCAGGACTGATTTCCTTTAGGATGGACTGGTTGGATCTCTTTTCTGTCCAAGGGACTCTCAAGAGTCTTCTCCAACTCCGCAGTTCAAAAGCATCAATTTTTCAGTGCTCTGCTTTCCTTATAGTCCAACTCTCACATCCATACATGACTACTGGAAAAACCATAGCCCTGACTAGATGGACCTTTGCTGGCAAAGTAAAGTCTCTGCTTTTTAATATGCTGTCTGGGTTGGTCATAACTTTTCTTCCAAGGAGCAAGCGTCTTTTAATTTCATGGTTGCAGTCACCATCTGCATTGATTTTGGAGCCCCCCAAAATAAAGTCTGCCACTGTTTCCACTGTTTCCCCATCTATTTGCCATGAAGTGATGGGACTGGATGCCATGATCTTAGTTTTCTGAATGCTGAGCTTTAAGCCAACTTTTTCATTCTCCTCTTGTACTTTCATCAAGAGGCTCTTTAGTTCTTCTTCACTTTCTGCCATAAGGGTGGTGGCAAGAAACAACAGACTGGTTCCAAATAGGAAAAGGAGTACATGAAGGCTGTATATTGTCACCCAGCTTATTTAACTTATATGCCGAGTACATCATGAGAAACGCTGGGCTGGATGAAGCACAAGCTGGAATCAAGATTGCCGGAAGAAATAGCAATAACCTCAGATATGCCATGACACTACCCTTAAAGGATCCACAGGTGTATCTAAAACTGGTCATAATTTTTAAATTAATTAATGTGGTATAATTATTTGATCTCTACTGGGCAAACAAACAGCTTCCCGCATGGCATTAATGGTAAAGAATCCACCAGCCAAAGCAGGAGACATAAAGAGACGCAAGTTTGATTCCTGGGTCAGGAAGATCTCCTGGAGGAGGATATGACAACACACTCCAGTATTTTTGCCTGGAGAATCCCTTGAACAGAGGAGCCTGGCAGGCTACAGTCCATAGGGTCACAAAGACACAACTGAAGCAACTTCACACGCCCACATGCAGGCGGACAAACGAATGCCTTAAATCACCAGAATTACCCATTTAAGCCCAATAGAACTCAATGATGGTAAATTGAATCAAGTCAATAAATCTCAAGAAAGAAAAACATGCAACTACCTGGAGATTTGTTGGGCAATCGTTGTTTTCTTGGTGGTTTTAGTTGTTTTTTATGACCTGCAAACTCTAAAAATGATTGTTAGTGGAGAAAGAAATAGGACAATGTAAGTACTATGTGTTCATTTTCCTTCAGCCTTACATTTGACAACTCTTTTGATTGAAATCAACTGAAAATAAGTAAGAAAGTGAATGCCTCTACTCTGGCCCTGAATAATCTTCTTGCTCTTTAATGCATAGAAATTATGTCCTTTTTAATACCTCTCCAGGCAGCTCAAAATAAAAACAGTCTTTGATTGGTATATATCCTGAAGGTTTGCGTTTGGAGCTGTGTGGAAGAAACAATTATATAAAGAAAAGGAAGATGAGCATTCAAGAGGTATCTACTAGTGACATTGAAGTAATAGCAAAGTTATTTCTGAAACAACAGGATATGGGGATGTGTTTCAGATCTGCAGAATAGAATGAAAAATCTTGTGAAAAGTCTTATTCTCACATTTCCAGAAAGAAGTGCAAGAATTAATTAATTCAATGAAGAGTTCACTCTTCTGAATACTAAGACTTTTCATTTTCTCCTGTTCTAGCTGACAGATTTCACACTTTTACTCAACTGGTGTGTTAATAAACAATGTACTCTGTGGTCTTATTTTCATGGACTTTTCACTGACATATTGACATGAATTTTCATTATTCTTTTTATTGTGCTACCTGAACAGACCTTTGATTCTTTTCCTTGAGTTCAAGTTGACAAGAAAGACTTCAACTGTCTGAATGTAGATTCCCAGAAAAACCTTCACCAATAAGGTTATGAAGATAAATTTAATATTAATAGATAATTGGATGGGAGAGGGAGTGAGGCTGCCTGATAGATGCAAAATGAGAGGAACTCAGAGAGAAAGAGAGACAGAGATAGAAAACTCAGAGAGAAAGAGAGTCAGAGACAGAAAGGTAGTGAGAGAGAGGGGAGAAAGACAGAAAGAAGGAAGAAGGAAGAAAGCACGGGAAGAAGAAAGGGAGGGAGGAAGAGTGAGAGAAAGGGAGAAATAAAAAGAGAAAAAAGAAAGAAAAAACTGTCAGGGGGAGAAGGCATTGACTATAGAACTTCAGGGCTTTGTCTGCCTTTGGACGGAGAATCTAGTAGTCAATGGGGAGGATTTCTTCACAGGAGGCAAATTGCTTGTGGATTCTGAAAATCACACAGTACTTATAAAACATTGAACATATCCCTGGTGACAAGTACTTAAGTATGCAATTTGGTACTTCTTAGGGAAAGTTTTGTATTACATAAATTTGTGTTTCAGAGCCTTCTCCCATTCTGGGTACAGGCTGAATGGACAAGTAGGAGGTGGCATATCTTTTATATCAGTCATTGTGCAAATATGCCTTTGGCTCTGCCTCAGGTTTAAAATATTCTCAAGTCTGGAAAAACAATCATAGTTGGGGAAATAATGTTTTGCCTAAATAAATGCTCTTCCTCTCAAATCAACTTGCATTCTTCATTAATGATATGCTTTATTTGTAAGTCAAGAGATATAAAATGGGCAAGCAGTGATGTAAATGACAGATTTTATGGATATTCCCTTTAATATCAGAGGTAGAAGAAACCTGAGTCCTACTGAGGTGCAGAGCTTGAGGCAACTTCTCTAGAAGCTCACAGAAAATTAGTGACAGAGATGAAACTAGAGCCCAGATCGTACTGCTCCCAGGCCATGGCTTTATACATGAACTTCCTCTAGTAAAACTCAGTCGGTCCAACTGATGAGAGGCCTTTAATGGCTCTCATTCAAACAGTAGACATTCTCTCTCTCCTATTTACCTATCTCCCACAGTAGGCATTCTCTCTTTCCTATTTACCTATCTCCCTTCCCTAATACAGCACCCTCACCACCTGCCCCTAGATCTGCCATGTCCTAAGCAAAAAAGTATTTCTTTTGTGAAACCTGACTAACTCTATTCTCCAGCCCACGCTGATTACAGATTTACACCTCTAGCTCTCAGCACAACACTCAAGTTTTAATTTTTTTGTGTTTATGTCCTTAATCACATTGTACTTGGAATTATTCTTGATTATTTCAGAAAGGTTGTTTTGTCCCTTCAATTTAATTGCAAACTCTTTAAGGACAGGGGCCAGGTTTCCTGCTTGCTTAATAACAGCTTCCAACCCGAAACCACCCACGCACAACCTTCCACAGTCAGACAATTGATATATCTTGTTAAAACTAGAGTTTTTAGTGAATCACAAGCATTTTCAAATGTGTTTTTAAAATGTGCTGTTTTCTTCTTTGTACATTTCTCTATTTTTCAAATTCTGTGCAATGACTCTGCATTACCTTTTAAGTAGAAAATTATACACCATTAAAAAAACTTGAGAGGCCCACTTTTTTTTTTTTTAATGATTTCTTTCCTCAGAGCTTCAGCTCATACCTTTTTTTCTGATGCCTCCTAAAGCTATTAAATTATCTCTGAACGTTTTACCCAAGCAGTACGCATGTATATCTTACTGCTCATGACCTATAGGTCTCTCTTTCAAGCTCTGTGTCTTAAATCTATCCGCTGTAGTGTTTATTCAGTCATCCAACAAACATTTATTAGGCACTGGTAAGTGCCAGGGACAGTTTTAGGTCTTGGGTAGACATTGAAGCAAAACAGATATGGTTATTCAGTGAAGCTTACTGGTTAAAAATGCACAACAAACAAACAAATGAATAAATCTGTAATTTATAATTAAGAAAATTAATTACAGATGCAGAGTTAGAGTTGAGATTCAGATTGAGAGCTAAAAGGGATATGAATGAATTTCACACCTTTCTATTTTCTATTTCTATTTTTAACGTCCAGAGAAGATAAGTTAGTTTCCTAACATTACACAGCTGAATCTGTACTTGTAAGAAGGCTTTGACTCTCAGACTAGTGCTATTTTACATGTACATCATCCTGTTACCCTTCCAATTAGATAGCAGCTCATCTTCTCAAACATGACATTTCATAACATGTATCATTCAAGAAACAAGATGTTCCAGGATCTTTCTTAGGTTCAACATCAAAAACAACAAATGCAATCACTCTGATCATGGAACTTATCCTGGAGAGTTTTAATCTTGACAGAGATGTGTCTATTTTATTAAATCTTTCAGAAAACCATCTTTTGATTTTGCTTATTCTCTCATTTTGTAATCACTTTTCCACCTTATTAATTTGGCTACTATTGTAATGTTTATCCTTAAAATTCCAAATAGGAAGAGAAGATTTTAAGAATATACTTTTCTTTTATGTGTCATTTTAACTTCATCTCCAATCTGAATGTGATGTTTTTATTATTGTGCAGTTATGTTTTCTTATTTCTATTATGACTTCTTCTTTGAGCCATAAATTATATAGAAGTTTTTTGTTTTTCATTTTTGGAGTAAATGGAGGCTACTCTTGTTTTATTGATTTCTAACTTTATCACATAGTCATCAGTAGAAGTGGCCTACATATTTTATTTTTAGACTTACATTGTGGCCTGTACATGGTCAATATCTGTATTATGTGAATGCATAATATCTAAACAATGGGAGCAGATATATCATCTCCAGGTAAAGCTTGTTAATAGTGTTTTTCATTTTTTTAATATCCTATTTGTCTTTTGTCTGTGTAATCTTATCAATCTCTGAGGGAAAATCTGTGCTAAAATCTCCTGGTATAATTAGAGACATATTCATTTTCCTTTTTAATTCTATTTTCTTCTATAGTTTAAGCCTAAATGACTACAGCAGTCTGTTGCTTCTTCTCGTATCTTGCCTTTCCTCATATCACTTCTAATTCCCTAAAACTAAAATTTGAGCACATTGTTCTTCTGCACAGAACATTAATGGCACATTTGTCAGTTCATCAATCTTGAATACCTTTTCATGATTTCCATATTTGAGATCTATCCTATGTCCCCCCTCCTATTTCCACCAATTCCTTATCATGAACTTTATTCATGAATTCTTTTTCTTTTACATAAATCTCATTTATACTTCCATGCTGGTCACAAATCTAAGAATATTCTCCCTCCTTTACTCTACTTATCTAATTCCTACCTATTACTTAAGGACATTTCCTCCATAAAGCCTTAATATTCACCAGAACTTATACTCATCACTCTTTTCTTAGACTTTCAGAGAACTCTGGTTCTAGTGGGCATTTGATAGTTTGGGGTTTTTAACTAGACTGGAAAATCTTTGAGTGAGAAACTGAATCTTATAACATTACAAAGATAACATATAGTAGGAATTTAATCCATTTAGGCTGCTGAAGATTTTTATTGATATTGATTTGCTAAGTTAAATAGAACTCAAGACTGAAGACAAAATATGTTAAAGACCTGGTGGCTTAGTTTGGCCTAATGATGAAGAAAATCCTATAAATCTTATTTTCAAGGAATTAAAATTCTTTCTTTTTATTAATGTGTTAATTCTTATTTTTGAGACCAATAAAATAAAAGGTTTTACCCTTCTAATAAAATAAACTGAAAAGAGAATAGAAAGACAATCCTACTTACTAATCTGTAAGTGAAACACATTTATGTATGTCAGATATAACATTTTTATTTATAATTCCTAGTTATATTTGACCTACATCCAAACCAAGAATAAAATGCTAAGAAATAACAGTATTTTCACCTTTCTTTTCATGAAAAAGATCAAATAAATTAAGGAGGAATTTTCAAAAGGTTAGTTGCTGGTTCAATTTGTTTCCTGACAGTTTATTACATGCTTCAGTACACAGGATGTTTTCTGCAGAGTGATCGCTAATCAATGTCTTATTAAGAAATGGTATTTCTTGTAAATCACAGAAAGAGCATCTGTCTCAATACCCTAATTTCTTTTCTCATAGTTTGATTTTGGGCAGTTCAATTATATCACACAGAATTTCATCCATAAAAAGACCACATGAGGGCTGACATTATCTGAGAGTAGATTATCCACAGATAAAAGTACTTTCAATTTCTTAAAAGATTCTAGTTGGTGTAAGTATGCCTTAAATTATTTTTTTATAATAACCTCTTTTTTTTTATAATCACCTCTTCTTATTGAACTTGGAACCCTTAGGAAATGAGGTCTCAAGTTCAACATGAACACTAGGCAATTCTTAGTTGTCTATTTTTCCCAAGAACTGAATGCTCCCCACCACCTCCCTGACCCTTGGAGGTGAGTGGTTACTTATTTTTCACTGGACTTGTTCTATATGAAGGCCTTTCCCTAAAGTAATGCTCCTGGCCTTTCTCCTCACCAGAGGAACAGTGACTTAACTGATTGGAAAGCCTGGGAGAATAAACTGTGCAAGCATGATTAAACCCTTCTTCTCTTCCTCTCTCAGCACTGAAGCTACCATCCAGCTGAGAACATGTGTTTTCATGTCATCTCCATATCATGAAGTAAAGGGTATCCACCTGCATAATGAGGTCTGAGGTTCACCAGATATACTGCTGACTTCAGAGCTCATGCTCTTAATCATTTATTTGTACTGTTCATCAACTCTTGACATTATCTTAGGTTCAGTAGATTACTCAAAGTCACAAATAGGTTTAGGATTGAAATTTGAATTCTAACATAGGTCTTTCTAACTCTAAAGATGACTTTTTGAAAAGCACTGTACTATATTTGTCCAGATTAATGTTAAACTCAAACAATGGAGAGGTTTACTTCTGACCATTATAGAATGACAAAGACCAAATTTACCCTCCCTCCTGAAACAAAAATAAAATAGACAAAATGTATGAAATAGTAGAGTTCAAGACATTGGCAATCAAGCAATGAAGGAAAGTAATCCAAGACAGAAGGGAAAGCAAATCAACTGAGCACTGTGAATCCCAGATTATCTGTTTGAGTTTCCAGACTGCTATGGTGAGCAGGATAATTCAAGTGGAGCACCCTTGGTATCCCTGAGGTAAGGAAATGGAGCTGAGAGTCCAGGGAGAACAAGGTGACTAGGAGTTCACAGGACAGAGTGCCACAGAGAAAAGAGTTGCACAGAATGAGAACCTTAGAGATCTTTAGAGAATGTCCCTATGGTATTTGACTTAGAACTGATAAGCACATATGCATGAAAAAAGTCACCTGAGGCCAGAAGGAAAATATACTCAAAAAGTATCAGAAAAGAGTGGCCCATTCTCATACAGAGCTACTAATAATGCCTATTCTCACCAACCAGATGAACCAGGCAGAAAAAAAATATAATTCTCGTGGTAGTGGGTGGAGAACTTAGGAAGTCTTGCTTCATTAGACAGGAATAATTGGCACCAAACTGAACACTGCTCTAGTCCTTCCTAATAAATTTTAAAAAGAAAGACACAGAACTATCAAACTGATTGTAATTATTTTAACTACATCCCAAGAGAAAGCTCAAGAATATTTTCAGAAATATAAAAATGTATAGCACCCAACAAAGTAAAAAAAAAAAAAAAAAAAAAAAAAGGTCTGACATGTAATCAAAGATTACCAGATATACAAAGAAACAGTAAAACACATCATAATGAGGATAATAATTAATCAATCAAAATTGACTCAGGATTGACTCAGATGTTAGCATTAGCAGATAAAACATTAAACGTTTTCATAACTATGTTGCATATGCTTAAAAAGTTAAGATGCATATGAAACATCTGGAGATAAAAACTAAAATACATAAGATGAAAAATATACTGAATGGGATTCATAATAAATTAGACATTGCAGAAGATAGATTATGTTATGGAGATGTAACAATAGAAGCTATCAAAAATTAAACATATGGAGAAAAACAATCCATTAAAATTAAAAGAGCATATTTGATCTATGGGATCACTTCAGGTAACCTTATATACATGTAACTAGACTCCTTATTGGAGATTGTGGTGACACAAAATACATTTAAATAAATAATAGTCAATAACTTTTCCAGGTTTATGAAAGTGATCCATCAGGAGAAACTCAACAAATTTCTTGTGCAAGAACATGAAGAAATCTATACCAAGTCACATCATAAGCAAGTTATTTTAAACCAGTGGTAAAAAGAAAAATCTTAAGCATTCAGAAAATTTGTGGCATGCTTCTAAAGCAGTATTAGTGAAAATTTTATAGCACTAAATGCCTATGTTAGAAAAGAAAAAAGTTGTTTCACATTAAAGTTCTGTAAAAGGAAGAGCAAATTATGTCCAAAATGAGCAGAAAATGGAAATAATAAAGTTTAATGAAAGAGTCAATAAAATAAAAAACAGAAAAACAATAAAAAATCAAAATCAAGTCCTTTGAGAGGATTAATAAAATGTATAAACCTCTAGACAGACAAATCAGGGGGAAAAAAGACACAATTGACCAAAATTAGGATGAGAGAGGTTACATCACTACATATTCTTAAAAAATAAAATGTTAGTAAAGGAATGTTAAGAACAAATTCAACAACTTAGATGAAATGGACAACTTCCTTGAAAGCCATGAACTACCAAAGTTCTATTAAAAAGATATATACACTCTATCTATTGAAAGTAACACATTTTTACTTGTAAATCTTTCCACAAAAAAAAAGAAATCTCCAGGCCCATATGACTTCACTGGAGAGTTTTGCCAAACATTTATAGAATAGATAGAGTGATTTCTATACATGCTCTTCCAAAACACTGCAGAAGAGGGATATTTCCCACTCATTTAATCAGCATTAGGCTAATAGCACAAGTACACAAAAACATTCCAATATAACTACAGAGCAATATATCTCACAAAAACTGATGCAAGATGCTTTTGAGTTGTGGTGTTGGAGAAGACTCCTGAGAGTCCCTTGGACTGCAGGGAGATCAAACCAGTCAATCCTAAAGGAAATCAATCCTGAATGTCCATTGGAAGGACTGATGCTGAAGCTGAAACTCCAGTACTTTGGCCACCTGATCCAAAGAGCCAACCCACTGGAAAAGACCCCGATGCTGGGAAACATTGAAGGCAGGAGGAGAAGGAGATGACAGAGGGTGAAATGGTTGGATGGCACCACTGACTCAATGGACATGAGTTTGAGGAAGCCAGGTGTGCTGCAGTCCATGGAGCGGCAAATGAATAACAACAAAAGATGTAAATAAATTTTAGTGGATTTGATCCAACAATATGTAAAACAATAATAGACCATGACCAAGTGAAGTTCATTCCAGGAATGAAGAAATGGTATAACAAAATCAATCAACATCATTCACCATATTAACAGACATATATATATATATATATATATAAAATCATCTCAGGAGACATAGAAAATGAATTTAACAAAATCCAACATCCATCCATGATGGAAAAAACTCTCTCAGCATAAAGCAAATCAGGCAAAGATAAATATTGAACAATATCACTTATATGTGGAATCTAAAAAAGTTAAGGGGCATCCTTTGTAGCTCAGTCGGTAAAGAATCTGCCTGCAGTGCAGGAGACCTGGGTTTGATCCCTGGGTTGGGAAGATCTCTTGGAGAAGGAAATGGTGACCCACTCCAGTATCCTTGCCTGGAAAATCTCATGGACAGAGGAGCCTGGTGGGCTGCAGTCCATGGGATCACAAAAAGTCGGGCATGACTGAGTGACTAACACTTACTAAAAAAGTTAAACTCATAAAAACACAGACTGGAATGGGAATTACTAGGGGCTGGCAGCACCAATAAAAGCTTGCTGCACTTTAATTAATTCATTCATGAGCTGTGTGACTATAGACCTGAGTTATAGTTCCAATACTGTCTCTAAATTCGTTTGCAACTTTGGGCAAATCACATTACCATTTAAGCTAATCATTGCAATTTCTTTTAACTCTGATAGTCTGATGTGTCTGCTAAGACACTTCAGTCGTGTTCAACTCTTTGCGACCCTATGAATTGTAGGCCCACCAAGCTCCTCTGTTCATGGGATTCTTCAGGCAAGAATACTGGAAATGGGTTGCCATTTCCTTCTCCAGTCTGATACTAGATCTAAAAAGTCCAGTCTCTGAGATTTAGCAAACCAGACTTTAAGCTAAAAATCTGAGATAGACACTGTTCAGTTCTCTTAAAAGACAGACATCAAAACAAACAGATTAGTAATAGTAATATTATGGGATAAAAGACACATGACAAGAATAAGGCCCCATTAAAATTATATTTTCTCAAATAGGATGTCCATAATAGTCATCCTACAGTTCCTTGTTTTGGAAACAGTCCCAAGAAAGAAAAGACTCCTATACCTTTATCCTAAGTAATAAAATTATCAAATATTGACATTATTCTGTTAAGCTCCTTTCAGACATGTCCACCAGCTAGAAAAAAATAAATCATACTTATTCAATTATAAAGAAACAAGCTCATGAACAATTGCTATAAGCACATGTTGTTGTTGTTTTGTCACTAAGTTACCATGGACTCTCTGCCAGCCTGCATCTCCCAGGTTCCTCTATTCATGGGATTTCCCAAGAAAGAATACTGGAGTGGGTTGCCATTTCCTTCTCCAGGGGATCTTCCCGAAGCAAGGATTAAACCTGCATCTCCTGCATTGGCAGGCGGGTTCTTTACCATTGAGCCACCTGGAGAGTCCATCAGTTCAGTTCAGTTGCTCAGTCGTGTCTATCTCGACTGAGCATCCTATGGACTGCAGCACGCCAGGCTTCCCTGTCAATCACCAACTCCTGGAGCTTACTCAAACTCATGTCCATGGAGTCAGTGATGCCATCCAACCATTTCATCCTCTGTCATCCCCTTATCCTCCTGCCCTCAATCTTTCCCAGCATCAGGGTCTTTTCAAATGAGTCAGTTCTTCTCATCAGGTGGCCAAAGTATTGGAGTTTCAGCTTCATCATCATTCCTTCCAATGAATATTCAGGACTGATTTCCTTTAGGATGGACTGGTTGGATCTCCTTGCTGTCCAAGGGAGTCTCAAGAGTCTTCTCCAACTCCACAGCTCATAAGCATCAATCATTCAGTGCTCAGCTTTCTTTATATCCAACTCTCACATCCATACATGCCTACTGGAAAAACCATAGCCTTGACTAGACGGACCTTTGTTGGTAAAGTAATGTCTCTGCTTTTTAATACGCTGTCTAAGTTGGTCGTAACTTTTCTTCCAAGGAGTAAACGTCTTAATTTCATGGCTGCAGTCACCAACCACAGTGATTTTGGAGCCCTGAAAAATAAAGTCTGCTACTGTTTCCATAAGTACAGCTTATGGGAAGTCCATAAGCACACATAAATAACATCTTATTTGGTTTATGAGACATACTCTTATTACCATATCAGCAATCTGGCCTGGAGTAATAAAATCTATTATGGAGTGACTTCTGACAGGCAAAGAGCTTTCAAGTCATCACTGCCATCTTTCAGTTCAGTTCAGTAGCTCAGTTGTGTCCGACTCTTTGTGACCCCATGAAGCACAGCACGCCAGGCCTCCTTGTCCATCACCAACTCCTGGAGTCCACCCAAATCCATAACCATTGAGTCGGTGATGCCATCCAACCGTCTCATCCTCTGTTGTCCCCTTCTCCTCCTGCCCTCAATCTTTCCCAGCATCAGGGTCTTTTCAAATGAGTCAGCTCTTCACATCAGGTGGCCAAAGTATTGAAGTTTCAGCTTCAACATGAGTCCTTCCAATGAACACCCAGGACTGACCCCCTTTAGGATGGACTGGTTGGATCTCCTTACAGTCCAAGGGACTCTCAAGAGTCTTCTACAACACCACAGATCAAAAGCATCAATTCTTATGTGCTCAGCCTTCTTTATAGTCCAACTCTCCCATTCATATATGACCACTGGAAAAATTATAGCCTTGACTAGACAGACCTTTGTTGGCAAACTAATGTCTCTGCTTTTTAATGTGCTGTCTAGATTGGTCATAACTTTCCTTCCAAGGAGTAAGCATTTTTTAATTTCATTGCTGCAATCATCATCTGCAGTGATTTTGGATTACAAATATCTGTGAAAAGAAGGGAAGCAAAAAGCAAAGGAGAAAAGGAAAGATATACCCATTTGAATGCAGAGTTCCAAAGAATAGCAAGGAGAGATAAGAAAACCTTTCTCAGAGATCAATGAAAAGAAATAGAGGAAAACAACAGAATGGGAAAGACTAGAGATCTCTTCAGAAAATTAGAGATACAAAGGGAACATTTCATGCAAAGATGGGCTCGATAAAGGACAGAAATGGTATGGACTTAACAGAAGCAGAAAATATTAAGAAGAGGTGGCAAGAATACACAGAAGAACTGTACAAAAAAGATCTTCATGACCCAGATAATCATGATGCTGTGATCACTGACCTAGAGCCAGACATCCTGGAATGTGAAGTCAGGTGGGTCTTAGAAAGCATCACTACAAACAAAGCTAGTGGAGGTGATGGAATTCCAGTTGAGCTATTTCAAATCCTGAAAGATGATGCTGTGAAAGTGCTGCACTCAACATGCCAGCAAATTTGGAAAACTCAGCAGTGGCCACAGGACTGGAAAAGGTCAGTTTTCATTCCAATCCCAAAGAAAGGCAATGCCAAAGAATGCTCAAACTACTGCACAATTGCACTCATCTCACACGCTAGTAAAGTAATGCTCAAAATTCTCCAAGCCAGGCTTCAGCAATATGTGAACCGTGAACTTCCAGATGTTCAAGCTGGTTTTAGAAAAGGCAGAGGAACCAGAGATCAAATTGGCAACATCTGCTGGATCATGGAAAAAGCAAGAGAGTTCCAGAAAAATATCTATTTCTGCTTTATTGACTATGCCAAAGCCTTTGACTGTGTGGATCACAGTAAACTGTGGAAAATTCTGAAAGAGATAGGAATACCAGACCACCTGACCTGCCTCTTGAGAAACCTGTATGCAGGTCAGGAAGCAACAATTAGAACTGGACATGGAACAACAGACTGGTTCCAAATAGGAAAAGGAGTACATCAAGGCTGTATATTATCACCCTACTTATTTAACTTCTATTCAGAGTACATCATGAGAAACGCTGGGCTGGAAGAAGCACAAGCTGGAATCAAGATTGCTGGGAGAAATATCAATAAGCTCAGATATGCAGATGACACCACCCTTATGGCAGAAAGTGAAGAAGAACTAAAGAGCTCTTGATGAAAGTGAAAGAGGAGAGTGAAAAAGTTGACTTAAAGCTCAACATTCAGAAAACTAAGATCATGTCATCCGGTCTCATTACTTCATGGTAAATAGATGGGGAAACAATGGAAACAGAGGCTGACTCCCATCTTTCCAAAAAGAGAAAAGCTGGACAAACTAAAAATCAGAGACCTAGAAAAAACTTAGTTTGTAAGACCACCAGTTCATGAATAATGAATAGACAGTCAATCCAGAGAACCATCGCTGGAATCTACTTCTCTGGAATAGAATGTGCCAGAGCCATAAATTAATCATAACACTTAAATGGTGGTTCTAATGAATTGTTGGAAGCTGAAGGTTTATGAGCATGAAAGTGAGAAACAACCAGGGCCTCATGGACCCTCACATTCGCATGATGTTTATTTGCAAGAATCCTGTTTCTTTCTCATATTAAAGAGCCAAGAAAAATTATACATCTCTGGCAGAAATAGGGGCAAAGTATCCATTTCAAGTATGCCCAGAGCATTCTGCATAAGAATCCCAGTCTTGGACTTCCCTGGTGGCTCAGGGAATAAGAATCCACCTGCCAATTCAGGGGACACAAGTTCGATCTGTGGTCCGGGAAGATTCCACATGCCATGGAGCAACTATGCCTGTGTGCCAGCAAGTCGCAACTAATGAGCTTGCATGCTGCAGCTACTGATGCCTATTGTTCTGCAACAATCAGAAGCCTGTGCAGCACAACTAGAGAGGAGTCCTAGCTCTCTGCAACTAGAGAAAGCTTATGTGCAGCAATGATGACCCAGCTCACCCAAAGTAAACAAATATAACTGTGTGTACATATCAGTACATGTCAAAAAAAAAAAAAAAATCCTACTTTCCATCAGGAAAGACTTACCAGAGCCCTATCCCACCTGAGGGAATGACATTCCCCCACTCTAGCTCCCTCTAGCGTTCAGAAACACTTGCAAAGGTCATAGGCCAAAGGCACAAATCCCTCTAAAAGACTGATATTTAATCAAGAGATTATAGAAAACTCTGCCTCGCCTATATACTACAATGATGCCAACAGACCTGTAGCATGGTAACAGTGGATTACAGCTGAAAGACCTACAAGAGAGCAAATCTCTGTGAGAAGGAGTAATTATAGAACCCAAACTGTAAGGGACAGAAAGAAAGATACTTTAAGAATTTGATGCCTTCAGTATCTATAGTTACAAAAAAAAAAAAAAAATCAGACACAAAGCAATTCTTAGAAAACTAATATATATCCTCACCTTATAGGCCTATTTATCTTCATTCCTGTTACCCAATGCATCTTGTCTGGTTTTTAACAACAACAACAACAAAAATACAAGGCATTCTAAAACAAAAGAAGAAAAAAGCATATTCTGAAGAGACAAAGCAAGGGTCAGAATCAGACTAAGATAGGACACAGATTTTGAATTATCAGAAATGAAATTAAAGTAACAATGGTTAACATACTAAGCACTCTAATGAAAAAAGTAAACATTCAAGAAATGATGGGTAATGTAAGCAGAGAGGAAATTTTCTAAGAAAAATGTCAAAAGGAAATTACAGACATGAAAATCTCTGTAACAGATATGAAGAAGGTTCTTGTTTGGTTTACCAATACACCAGACATAGCCAAAGAAAAAAATTAGTGAGCTTCATGACAGATCACTAGAAACTTCTCAAGTTGAAATGCAAAGAAAAAATAGGGGATAAAACCCCACCAGAACATTCAAGAACTTTGGAACAACTTCAAAGGGAATAATTGGAATATCAGAAGAAGAAAGAAAAAATAGAGAAGAAATATTTGAAGCAACAATGTCTGAGAAATTTCCAAAATTAATGACAGACATCAAGCCATAGATTGAGGAAGCTCATAGAATATCAAATGGAATAAGTACTAAATAACTATACTTAGCAATATCCTATTTAAACTGCAGTGGGGACAGCTTGTGTGTAGAAGGAAAACAATAATAATAAGAAGTCCACTTCTTATCAAGAATCATAAAAAGTAAGAAGAGTGGCATGAGATATTTAAAATGTTAAAAGAAAACCCAGTAAAATTATACTTCAAATATGAAGAAGAAATAAAACCTTTTACAAACCCTCCCATTTCCATTCCCCCAGTAGACAGTCATTGACAAGAGACCTGCCCTCCAAGAAAAGTTCTTGGAAAATCTTCAGGAAGAACAAAAATGCTTTAGGTCATAAACTCAGATCTACATGAGAAAGGAAGAACAGCAGAGAAGGAGTAAATAGAGATAAAATAAAATCTATTTTTTTATATTCTTCATTTATCTAAAAGATAACTATTTAATGTCATAATATTCATAGAGTACAGTGATTATAGCATGTGAGTGAATGAATGAGTAGCAGCAATATCGTAAGAGCCAGGAGACAAGAATGAGGACTATTTTGTTATAAGATGTCTGAGCTACACAAGAAATTTTATTTAAAGTGGACTTAGAGTATTATAACATATTTTCAAAAAAACAATAATTGATACACTAAAGGAGATGTAAAATGGAATAATAAGAAACACTCAGTTAAAACCAAAGATTGAAAAGAAGGCTCTGGCAGTGATTAGAAAATAGTTATAAACATGGATAATATTAATCCAAATGTATCAATAACTATTTTGAATATTAATGTCCTTAACACACTATCCCAGATGATTTCACCATTAAATTCTACAGGTGGATTCTTTACCACTGAGCCACCTGGGAAGCCTAACTTCTAAGGAAGGAATAGCAATTCTTCACAATCTCTTACAAAAAATAGAAGCAGAATGAATATTTTTTCGCTCATTCTATTAGGCCAGCATCACTCTAATACCAAAATCAGGCAAAGAGATTCCAAGAAGAAAAATGACAGACCAATATCTCTCATGAATATAGATGTAAAAATCCTTAAGAATATGTTAGCAAAATGAATCCAACAATGTATAAAAAAATACACCATGACTGACTGTTCTGTGAAGCTGGTCCAACATGAGAATCAGTTAATCACTGAATGTTATCTACCACATCAACAGACTAAAGAAGAAAAATCATATGATCATATTAATTAATGCTGAAAATGTATTAAAAATATGATTTATGATAGCATCCCCCAAATGAAATAATTGGGTATATATCTAGTAAATGTGTATAGGAACTCTACGCTGAAAATGACAAAACAAAATCAAAGAAGCACCTAGAAAGGTGGGATGGGATGGGGTGTATGAGGGAGGTTGAAGAGAGAGGGGACATATATATACTTAAGAGTTGACTCATTGGAAAAGACTGTGATGCTGGGAGGGATTGGGGGCAGGAGGAGAAGCGGACGACAGAGGATGAGATGGCTGGATGGCATCACTGACTCGATGGACGTGAGTCTGAGTGAACTCTGGGAGTTGGTGATGGACAGGGAGGCCTGGCGTGCTGCAGTTCATGGGGCCACAGAGAGTCGGACACGACTGAGTGACTGAACTGAACTGATGTATGCTTAAACATGTATCATTTTACATATTTGGTTTTTTGGTACATTTTCAAAGGTATAATAGTACACAAAATGTTGTTTTATTACTCAAAAATATGCTACTAAAGGTCGTCTATTCTGTACATGCAGTTCTAGGATATATTTATATGAATATACTATAATTTATCCATTCTTCAGTCACTAAGTATTTAAATATTTTGTTTGCCATTTTACTTTTTTTTACATGTAATATTACTGCTATAAACATTCTTATAAATGTGTTCCAGAGTTTTCATGTCATTTTTGTTTTGTAGAGTGTGTCAATATTCATCGTTACAAAAATGCCAAACTGTTTTCCTAAGTAGTTATACTAGTTTATACTCTCAACAGTGATGTATAAGAGATTCTGTTCATTCAATACTGAATCCTCTTCAATACTTTTGATTCTTTACTAATCGAAGTGGGTATATACTGTTATCACATTGTGGTCTTGGTTTATAGTGACTTCTTTGTGAAGTTAAACATATATTTAGTCCTCACAAATGTTTCTCTTCTACAAAATATTTGTTCATGATTTGTTATGTTTTGTTTTTCTTATTTTCTTTTGAGTTTACAAGAATTCTTTCTGTATTTTCAAATAATCCTTTGTCAGCTCTTTGTGCTGTAATACTTCTCTGTATCTAGATTGTCTTTTAATGGACAGAAGTTCATTCTTTTAATATATTCAAACTTGTCAAACTATACTATTTAATTCTGGTGTTAAGTATGGCTTGTTTTAGAAAGCCTCTGTTATCCTCAAGGTTAGAGAGATATTCACCTATATCTTATTTTTAAAGTTGTGCTTTGGCAGACTGGATGGGAGGGGAGTTGGGGAAGAATGGATACATGTATATGTATGGCTGAGTCCCTTTGCTGTCCACCAGAAACCATCAAAACATTGTTAATCAGCTATACCCCAATACAAAATAAAAAGTTAAAAAAATAAAGTTGAGTCTTGGACTTTTAAATTCTTAATCCAGTTGACATTTATTTACCTATATTATGAGGCATAGCTATATGATATAGTTTTGGGAAAGTACATAACAAATATTTTCAGCTCCACCTAAAAAATATTCTTTCCCATGAACTAATTCATTTAACAAAGCACATGCATGTATTTAAACATGTTTGGTGTGTGTACTTGTCTCTCCTTCCTTTAGTGAATAGTGTGCCTCATCCCCAAACACTGGCTTTATAGTGAGAGACTCGCACTGATCCCATCTCATATGGAACACACTTCAAAAGAGCCAAACTCCTGGCAGCTACTACATGCTCCAGAGACCAGCAGATTTCAACTCTATTCACTTCCTTTTATTCTTGTTATGTTTCTGGTTCTTGCTGTGCTGTGCTTAGTCGCTCAGTCGTGTCTGACTCTTTGCGACCTCATGAACTGTAGCCTGCTAAGCTCCTCTGTTCATGGGATTCTCCAGGCAAGAATACTGGAGTAGGTTGTCATGCCCTCCTCCAGGGGATCTTACCAACCCACGGATCAAACCCAGGTCTCCCATATTGCAGGAGGATTCTTTACTGTCTGAGCCACCAGGGAAGCTCATCAATACTGAAATGGGTAGCCTATCCCTTCTCCAGGGGACTTTCCCAACCCAGGAATCAAACCAAGGTCTCTTGCATTGCAGGTGGATTCTTTACCAGCTGAGCTGCTAGGAAAGCACTTCTGGTTTTTAGTTATTGCTAAATATTTGAAGCACAATTGGAGCACTAGATAATAAAGTTACTAACTCATTTTAACCAGACTTAACTGATAATTTTTTAATATTATAGAAAGTAGATGGTTAGATTTTAAAAAGCAAGAATTTGTATTTGATCTCATATAATCTTCAACAACAAAAAAATGTATGCCTTGGTATATGTTAAGTCTTCAACAAATGTTGTTGGAATAAATGAAATGAGTGGCTGCCGGATCATTTGGGACCATAGAAAGCCTGGAAAACCTGGATTAAAAAAATATATGTACATGTATAACAGCACACATCAGCTCTTTAGTTTTTGCTTTACTGAGATGTTTAAAATTTTATTTTTAGTGATTGAGTGGTTAAGCAATGAACTGTATATGTAATTATCTGTTTGGTACTGTCATCACAACATCATTATGTTGTTGCTAGGAATTTGGGGTCTTATCTTGTGCTTAAGCAAAATATACATGCAAATAATCCCAGCATATTTATAAAACAATATTAAATTAAACTGCTGCTATGATTTAAAACTAGCTATCACTCCATTGCAAAACACCTATTTAAGCAAACCCTTTTTTTTAAACTTTGTATTTTATATTAGAATGTAGTTGATTGTTGTGATAGCTTCAGGTGTATAGCAAAGTGATTCAGTTATGCATATACACGTATCTATTCTTTTTCAAATTCTTTACCTATTTAGGCTGTTATATAATATTGTTGGTGATGGGCAGGGAGGCCTGGCATGCTTCAGTCCATGGGGTTGCAAAGAGTCGGACGTGACTGAGCGACTGAACCGAACTGATAATATTGAGCAGAGTTCCCCTGTGTTATATAGTTGGTCCCTGTTGGTTATCCATTTTAAATATAGCAGTGCTTTTTACAAGGATTTAGTAATCACAAGGCAAAACAAAAATTCAATTACCACTGAAATTTTAATGTGATAATAATCTGTTTGCTCTATTCCCTTGCATGATCCAACACTATACACTATATATTATCCATTTAGCAAACCAACTATTCCTATTTTTCAAATTCCCAACTGCACTGGCAGGGTGAAGATAACTGTTCTTTCTAGAAATGTATCAAGTTCAGTGTCCAAAGCCTTTGTAATAAAGCTATCACCGTGTATCTCTCTGACTGTTCTTCCCCACTCTCTTCTATTTTATTTCAAATGACCAAGAAATGTCTTAATGGGCTTCTGTAGTAAACAAAATGTCACCTTAACATTATACCTCTGAATAATTTTCCAAGCTTTGGGAGAAATTTAACATCAGTCAGAATGCGTGTTTTGAAAACAATATATAAAAAATTATTGGCTTTAATTTATTTCAGACTCGTATGCCTGAGTCAAACTAAATGAATTTTGTTCAAAGTAGCATAGGAATCAGGGTACTTACCCCATTTTATTGAGGTATACTTGATAACCATGTAAAATGTACTCTGTGAAGAACTAAGCTTAAAGAAATACTATCATATTTATATGGATAATGGCAATATCTGTCCTGAAACAGGGAGAGGTTTGTGTTATCTTGGAATATGTCTAATTAATGTCTAGATTCAAATATTTTAATCAAGAATTGCATTGCATACTCATTTAGCAGGCAGCAACTGACATGCTTCCAATATTATCAAATTCTATTTTGATATGCAAATAAGCAAATTTATGGTTGATTCCTTCAGTATTAAATTAATTCAATGTCCCTATCTTCTATTCTTAATTAATTCAATTAATTAAATTCAATGTCCCTGCCTTATTTCCTAAATAAGTTGTCAAGCATTAAATTTCTTCAGGTTGAACATATAATAATTGGCTTAACTTTATGCTTGGGAAGAGTGTTTGGTCAGATCACTGGACTCTAACCTAAATTTCTGAGGTTTTTTGGACTTAGGAGTTGACACAGAGCTAAACCCTGAAAATGTGCACTGTACTTAAAACTACAAATGCCGTGCAGAGAGGAGAGTGGATATGAGCTCTTTCTGGAGTTTGCCCTCCTTGCTGAAACTCCTCAAACAGCTTAAACAGGAGGCAGAGCTATTGCCACCAGCTTCAAGAATTGTTCAGGGGCTTCCCTTTTGGTTCAGCTGGTAAAGAATTGTTCAGTACTGAAAATAATTTTTAAAAATTTAAACTACATATAAGTACTATTGTAAGTACATGTATAATGTGATTTGATTTTCTCTACTGTTTTATGAAATGGGTTATCATCCCTATTTTGTTGCTAATTAAGGAAAAGAAAGTAAGTAATAAGCATTTGATAGTACTGATAGGTACTAATTATTTGGTTGGTTGCCCTTGAGCAGAAGCTTTGAAGTAATCAGGACCTACTCAAAGATTTGGTCATCTGTGGCACATTTTACCTCTGCCTCATTTTATTTCTGTGTCACAAGTTTCATAGCAAACAACCCCCTCATCAGGGAGACTAGTCAGGATAGTATAGTTTGATCACTGAAATCAGTCTTATAGGAATACAAACATTCAGTATCAGCTGATGGTGAATTTTTATATTCATGAAAGCCTGAGTTCTCTTCCTACAAATTTGATGAGCTTTGTCTGTATTTACCACATCTAGCAATCAGATATAGGTACCAACCAATCACATAACTTCAAAATCAACGAAAAATGCATTGTTTGCTTTTACATGGCTGGAAAATGGTCCCACCTCTTAAGGCTAGAAGCTTATAATTCAACAACCATTTGTGACTGCCATTTCTGAAACTGGCCACATGGAAAGCACTGGAGACACACAACAAAGAAATGATTCCTGCCATCACAGAATTCACAATTTAGTGTGGAAGGCACACATGTTAACAATTCATCACAACACACATATGAGTATGTGATAATAAATATATGCATACAATATTGACATCATGTTGATATAGTAGTGAAAAAAGAAAGACTGCATAGGGAAAGTGATATCTGAGCATGGCTTTGAGAGATAAGTAGGTGTTTACCATGAAAAAGAGAATCAAAAAATGAAGGAAAAAAGAGACCATCATTGTTCAAATGTAGACAACAAGACAATGCATGTCTTTGGTTTCTTTTGGAAAAGTTATTTACCTCTATCCTTAAGAACTGGGTCACACTACCTCAGAAATAGTAGAAGTAAAATCACTGTGCATTATTAGAGGGAAAGCAAACCAATTTGATATGTTCTTGAAGAAGAATCTTGTGCCTGGCACTGTGCTACAGATTATGAGGAGTGATGTGTTGTTGCTTAGTCATGTCTGACTATTTGCAACCCCATGGACTGTATCCCACCAGGCTCTTCTGTCCATAAAATTCTCCAGGCAAGAATACTGGAGTGAGTTTCTGCGCCCTCCTCTAGTGGATCTTCCTGATCCAAGGATCGAACCTGAGTCTCCTGCATTGTAGGTGGATTCTTTACCGTCTGAGCCACCACGGAAGCCCTGGTGTGATAAGTACTCAGAAATGATAGGTAATACTGAATCTCAATAGGTCAGAAATGTCTCTTATTAGCAGCTTCCAGGACTTTTGTGAGTATAGTATTTCATTGTCACTGTCATTACATTGGTCATAATAGTATATTTTATATATTGTGCTGAACTTTAATTATAAGGATTGTACTTATGATACTTACAGTTTGGCAGACAATCACCTATAGTTGTATATTAGGCATCATTTGTATCTGGGACACCTTTCCCTTGACAGTCTTAAGCCACTGATAGCAGTGTCTCCTTCCACAGTATAATACCTCTTGTCATTGATTCTAGAAATAGTTACTAAATGGAAATGCAAAGTCATGCCCCAATTTCTGGCTAGCACTCTCAATACAAGGGTGCTTTTATAAAGATGTAATTTAGGGGGGAGGGTTTAGGGAATAAGAGCAATAAATGGCACATTCTCTAATTTACTGAATTCTAAATCAATTGAGACATAGGACAAGGTAGCCTGACAGATGATTATCAAAATATCAGCTATAATTTGATAAAGTGATACTGGAGAGCATGTGTTGATTGCCTAGCAACAGCTAACTTCTTATTATTGCGCCCCAGAAGGATTGCAGGCACAGCTCAAATACCTCTAGACCACCTCTGACAAGTGTAGAGATTAGACCACTTACTTTCCTACCTGGGTTGAGTGCAGAGCAGTGTGTTCCTTCATTGTAGTCAATCAGATCTCCCAAAGAGAAATATTAGAGCCAAAAAACACCTACTTCTTTCTCCAAAACTCACTAAGCAGATCAATCACCCCTCCTTCTGTACAGAGGATGGAAGTAGTAACAGTAATTAATGTTCCTTCAAACGGAAAACTGAAGTCAAGAAAAAGGAGGTCCTCTCCACATGAATTAACAGAAAACATAAGCGTATGTAACACAA
Source organism: Bos indicus x Bos taurus (assembly GCF_003369695.1). NCBI lineage: Eukaryota > Metazoa > Chordata > Mammalia > Artiodactyla > Bovidae > Bos > Bos indicus x Bos taurus. The sequence continues at coordinate 145,038,949 of NC_040105.1, read as the reverse complement.
ATAAAACAAAAGATATCATATCAATGCTAACAAGCCTCACAAAACTCCTATATTCGCCAAGGGTAGATGATTTTTAGAAACTTACAAAGGCATTAGAGAGGATAAGACTAAACAGAGTTTTTTCTGCCTTGGAAACTAGAGCGGCTGTGCTGTCTACTACTGGATCAATTTCAATTCTTAGCAGGTGCCTTTTAATTAATCACTCAATAATTTTGGTTTTCTCTGCAATAACAATCGGCTTCCTTGTGGCTCAGTGGTAAAGAATCCACCTGCCAATGCAAGAGACACAAGAGACCCCAGATGGATCCCTGGGTTGGGAAGATCCCCTGGAGTAAGAAATGGCAACCCACTCCAGTATTCCTGCCTGGAGAATTCCATTGACTGAAGAGCCTGGTGGGCTACAGTCCCCAGGTGCCAAGAGTCAGACAGGACTGAATGACTGAGCATGGGCCTATGATAACAATTACTGTTTTCCAACTGTGTTGCCAAATTTCATATTCAACTTCAACCTTTCTTTTATTTTTTTCTTAAAGAAATACTTTTCTGATTACTTATTATATTTTAGGCATTAGAACCTAAAAATAGCCAAGCTTCTTCATATTTGCTTTCAAATAAATATTAATCAGGGGTCTAAATACAAATAAAAAACAATTAAAAAATTTACTGTAGGCATGGAAAATATATGGGGAAACAGTGGAAACAATGGCTGACTTTATTTTGGGGGGCTCTAAAATCACTGCAAATGGTGATTGCAGCCATGAAATTAAAAGACACTTACTTCTCAGAAGGAAAGTTATGACCAACCTAGACAGCATATTAAAAAGCAGAGACACTACTTTGTCCACAAAGGTCCATCTAGTCAAGGCTATGGTTTTTCCAGTGGTCATGTATGGATGTGAGAGTTGGACTATAAAAAAAGCTGAGTGCTGAAGAATTGATGCTTTTGAACTGTGGAGTTGGATTAGACTATTGAGAGTCCCATGGACTGCAAGGAGATCCAACCAGTCCATCCTAAAGCAGATCAGTCCTGGGTGTTCATTGGAAGGACTGATGCTGAAGCTGAAACTCCAATACTTTGGCCACCTCATGCGAAGAGCTGACTCATTTGAAAAGACCCTGATGCTGAGAAAGATTGAGGGCAGGAGGAGAAGGGGACGACAGAGGATGAGATGGTTGGATGGCATCACCGACTCAATGGACATGGGTTTGGATAGACTCTGGCAGTTGGTGATGGAAAGAGAGGCCTGGTGTGCTGCAGTCCATGGGGTCACAAAGAGTTGGGTATGACTGAGTGACTGAACTGAGCTGAACTGAACTTTAGTAAACTATCAATGGCAGATTTTATTCATAATATGACCATGTAAATAGCAGCTGTCCTTTCTCCTCCACAGCTCCACTGCCTATCCAGTGAACCTCTCCAGCTTTACTGTTATTTTCCTCATTCATTATCCTAAAATTTAAGTGGTTAATTAAAGGGAATTAACTCTCCTTAGAAATTAGACAAAGATAAGGGATGATTATATTTTCTTCATCACACATATAAAACTTATTTAGTCTCAATGATAATACTGTAAGTTAAAGATTGTTATTTTTCTCTTTTGTAGAAGAGGAAACAGGAGATTGGAGAAGTAAATTAATTTCAATGTCTACAGAATCAGTAAAAGTGGAAGAACTTAGATTTGAAACTAGGTTTGTTTGTTTTTAAAGAAACTTTGGAAGTGTATTAAAAAATGAAACAAACAAAGAAAAAAGGATTTAAAATCATGTTCCACTGACCTAAAAATTGTTAAAGATTAGAGAAGAATTGTATACACTCAAAATATGCCTTGTAGATAGAGCAAAAATTCAGCATTATGAACTACCAAATGCTTGAGTAAATATTCTCTTGAGGAATGTCTACCATCAAAGGATTTTTTTTTTCCTTTTGGTGGTATTATTTTACAGAGATGACTTTGTAGAATTTGTTTTGTGGGGCTGGGAGAGGATCTCAGCTCAGGACAAAGTCTTACTTGTGTTAAGTTTCTAAAATTAATAAACTATTTTTTAAACAGTTTTAGATTTACAGAAAAATCAAACAGTACAGGGAGTTCTCATATGGAACAGTTTTCCCTTTTATTAACATCTCCTATTAGAATGGTACATTTGTTAATATTAATGAACCAATGTTGGTATATTATTAATTTAAGATTTCTTCATTATTTTATTACTGTTGTTTTTCTGTTTCACAATCCCATTCAGGATACCACAAGACATTTAAATGTCATATCTCCTTAACTCCTCTTAGCTGTGACAGTTAATCAAATTTTCCTTGTTTTTGATGATCTTGCTAGTTCAGCAGAGTACTTGTCATGAATATTGTAGGAGGCCCCTCTATTGGAATTACTGAGGTTATGAGTTTTAGAGAAGAAGATCACAGAGTCAAAGTGCCATTCTCATCACATCATATCAAGAATACGGACTACCAACAGGGACAGATAACCCTTGACCACCTGGCTGAGGTTATGTTTGTTAGGTTTCTCCACTGTGAAGTTACTCCACCACCACCACCCCCACCCCCAACTTTTCATACTGTTCCCTTTGGAAGGAAGTCACAATGTGTAGCTCACACTTAATGAGTGGGATGCTTTGTTCCATCTCCTTGAAGGCATAGTATCTACATAACCTATTAAAATTATTCTATGTGGGGGATTTGTCTATTCTCTCAGTGATATATTTTTTTGCTCATTATTTAATGGAATTGTTTGCTGTCTTATTTTTGAGTTTTAAGCATTCTTTCTTTATTGTAGATACAAATCCTTTATCAGATATGTGTTTTGCAAATATTTTCTCCCAGGCTGTGGCTTGACTTTTCATTCTCTTAGCAGTGTCCTTTGCAGAGCACATTTTGAATTTTGATAAATAGTAATTGGTCAGTTATTCCTTTGATGGCTCATGTTGTGCATATTCTATCTAAAAAGTCATCATCAAATCCAGGGTCACATAGATTGTTTTCTATGTTTTCTTCTAGAAATATCATAGGCTTTTTCTTTTTAAAGATTCATTTTAAGTTTATTTTTTAGGTAAGGTAAGAGATCTGTATCTAGATTGTGTGTGTGTGTGTGTGTTTGAATATGGATATCTTCTTGTTCTAGCACCATTTATTGAAAAGACTATCCTTTCTCCATGGAATTGTTTTCCTATTTTGTCAAAAATCAGTTAACTATATTTGTTTGGGTCTATTTCTGGGCTCTTTATTCTGTTCCACTGATCTATGTATCTATTCTTTCATCTAATATCAAGATTCTTAGTTTCTGTAACTTTATAGTACATCTTATAATCACATAGTGTGAGTTCTCCAACTCTGTTCTTATTCGATATTGTGTTGGCTGTTCTAGGGTCTTTGTCTTATCATTTAAGCTACAGAATAAGTTTGTCAATCATTTTAAAATATCTTGCTTGGATTTTAAATCAGATTGTGTTGAATCTATAGATCAAATTGAGGAGAATTTGCATTTTAAGAATATTGAGTTTTCCAATTCATGAATATGGTAACTGTAGCCTTGAAATTAAAAGATGCTTACTCCTTGAAGAAAAGCTATGACAAACCTAGACCGCATATTAAAAAGCAGAGACATTACTTTGCCAACAAAGATCCCTCTAGTCAAAGCTATGGTTTGTCCAGTAGTCATGTATGGATGCGAGAGTTGGACTATAAAGAAAGCTGAGTGCCAAAGAATTGATGCTTTTGAACTGTGATATTGGAGAAGACTCTTGAGAGTCCCTTGGACTGCAAGGAGATCCAACCAGTCAATCCCAAAGGAAATCAGTCCTGAATATTCATTGGAAGGAGTGATGCTAAAGCTGAAACTCCAATACTTTGGCTACCTGATGCCAAGAACTGACTCATTTGAAAAGACCCTGATGCTGGGAAAGATTGAAGGAGGGAGAAGGGGGCAACAGAGGATGAGATGGTTGGATGGCATCACAGACTCAATGGACATGAGTTTGAGCAAGCTCCAGGAGTTGGTGATAGACAGAGAGGCCTGGTGTGCTGCAGTCCATGGGGTCACAAAGAGTCGGACATGACTAAGTGACTGAACTGTAATTAACTGACTAAAAAGATGATGCTGTGAAAGTGATGTACTCAATATGCCAGAAATTTTGGAAAACTCAGCAGTGGCCATAGGACTGGAAAAGACCAGTTTTCATTTCAATCCCAAAGAAGGACAATGCCAAAGAATGTTCAAACTACTGTACAATTGTGCTAATTTCACCTGTTACTAAGGTTATGTTCAAAATCCTTCAAGCTAGACTTCAACAGTACTTGAACTGAAAACTGAGATGTACAAGCTGGGTATGGAAAAGGCAGACAAACCAGAGATCAAATTGCCAATATTCATTGGATCATAGAGAAAGCAAGTGAATTCCATAAAAACATTTACTTCTGCTTTAGTGACTACTCAAAAGCTTTTGACTTTGTGGATCACAACAAACTGGAAAATTCTTCAAGTGATGGGAATACCAGATCACCTTATCTGCCTCCTGAGAAACCTGTATGCAGATCAAGGAGCAACAGTTAGAGCTGTACATGGAACAATGGACTGTTTCCAAATTGGGAAAGGAGTACTTCAAGGCTGCATATTGTCTCCCTGTTTATTTAACTTCTATGCAGAGTACATCATGTGAAATGCCATACTGCATGAAGCACAAGCTAGAATCTAGATTGCCAAGGAGAAATATCAACAGCCTCAGATATGCAGATGATACCACCCTAATGGCAGAAAGTGAAGAGGAACTAAAGAGCCTCTTGATGAAATTGAAAGAGGAGAGTGAAAAATCTGGCTTAAAACTCAACATTCTAAAAACTAATGTTGTGGCACCCAGTCCCATCATTTCATGGCAAATAGGGGAAAATGGAAGCAGTGACAAATTTTCTCTTCTTGGCTTCCAGAATCCCTGTGTACTGTAACTGTAGTCATGAAATTAAAAGACGTTTGCTCCTTGGAAGAAAAGCTATGACAAACCTAGACAGTGTATTCAAAAGCAGAGACATCACTTTGTGACAAAGGCCCGTATATTCAAAGTTATGGTTTTTCCATAGCATCTTCATGATAGCACAGTCATAAAGAATCTGCTTGCCAACACATGAAACATGAAGAGATATAGATTTGATTCCTGGGTTAGGAAGAAGCTCTGGAGTAGGAAATGGCAACCCACTCCAGTATTCATGCCTATAAAATTCCATGGACAGACGAGCCTGGCAGGCTACAGTCCATGGTGTTGCAGAGTCAGACACAACTGAGCAACTTCACAAACACATGATTTTTCCAGGAGTCATGTGTGGATGTAAGAGTTGCAACATAAAGAATGCTGAGTGTCAAAGAATTGATGTTTTCGAATTGTGGTGCTGGAGAAGATGCATGAAAATCCCTTGGACAGCAAAAAATTCAAACCAGTCAATCCTAAAGGAAATCAACCCTGACTATTCATTGGAAGGGCTGATGCTAAAGCAGAAGTTCAGACACTTTGCCCACGTGATGCGAGGAGCCAACTCATTGGAAAAGACCCTGTTCCTGGCAGGAGGAGAAGGGGACGACAGAGGATGAGATGGCTGGATGGCATCACCGACTCAATGGACATGAATTTGGGTGAACTCTGGGAGTTGTTAATGGACAGGGAGGCCTGACATGCTGTAGTCCATGGGGTTCCAAAGAATCATATACAACTTAGTGACTAAAAACACTCCCAGGTGGTATTGGTAAAGAACTCATTTGCCAATACAGATAGATGAAAGAGGCATGGGTTCAATCCTTGAGTCAGGAAGATCCCCTGGAGGAGGGCATGGCAACCCACTCCAGTATTCTTGCCTCAAAAATTCCATGGTCAGAGGAGACTGGTAGGCTTCAGTCCGTGTACGTGTACACACCCAGTCACTTCAGTCATGTCTGACTCTTGGCGACCTTATGGACTGTAGGCCACCAGGTTCCTGTCCTTGGTCAAGAATACTGGAATGGATTACCATGCTACCTCCAGGGGATCTTCCCCACCCAGAGATCGAACTAGAGTCTGCCTATGTCTCCTACGCTGCAGGCAGATTCTTTACCCACTGAGCCACCTTGGACCCTTTCAGTCCATAGGGTCACACAGAATTCAACATGACTGAAGTGACTTAGCATGCACACATAACTATATAAATATAGAAAAATATTTAGTTAGTTTAAAAGTCACTTCTATAATAGCCAGGACATGGAAGCAACCTAGATGTCCATCAGCAGATAATTGAATAAGAAAGCTGTGGTACATATACACAATGGAGTATTACTCAGCCATTAAAACTAATGCATTTGAATCAGTTCTAATCAGGTGGATGAAACTGCAGCCTGTTACACAGAGTGAAGTAAGCCAGAAAGAAAAACACCAATACAGTATACTAATGCACATATATGGAATTTAGAAAGAGGGTAATGATAACCCTGTATGCGAGACAGCAAAAGAGACACAGATGTATAGAACAGTCTTTTGGACTCTGTGGGAGAGGGCGAGGGTGGGATGATTTGGGAGAATGGCATTGAAACATGTATAATATCATATGTGAAACGAATCACCAATCCAGGTTAGATGCATGATACAGGATGCTTAGGGCTGGTGCACTGGGACGACCCAGAGGGATGGTATGGGGAGAGAGGTGGGAGGGGGGTTCAGGATGGGGAAGACGTGTACACCCATGGCAGATTCATGTTGATGTATGGCAAAACCAATACAATATTGTAAAATAATTAGCCTCCAATTAAAATAAATACATTTATATTTTAAAAAAATAAAAGTCACTTCTAAACAACTGGTCAGTTAAACAAAACATTTAGAATATGAGATAATGAAATTTCTATACATAAAAACTGAAGTAGTACTTATGGGTAAATATGTAACATTAAGAATGCATATTTGAAAACAATAAATATTAAAAATAATTGAGTAGAGTATTGAAATAAATAAGCTAAGAACCAAAGGCATAGATAAGAGCATAAAGAAATATTAAAGATAAGAGAAAATTTAAATATTAACAACAACACCAAAAACTTTTTAAGACAATCAGTAAAATCAAGGCTGGAATCTGATTGACTATATTTTTTGCAGCCAAATATAGAGAAGATCTATATAGTCAGCAAAAACAAGACCAGGAGCTGACTGTGGCTCAGATCATGAAGTCCTTATTGCAAAATTCAGACTTAATATTTAAGAAAGTACAGAAAACCACTAGACCATTCAGGTCTGACCTAAGTCAAATCACTTATGATTATAAAGTAGAAGTGAAAAATAAATTCAAGGGATTAGATCGAATAGACAGAGTGCCTGAAGAACTATGGATGGAGGTTCATGACATTCTACAGGTGGCAGTGATCAAGACCATCCCAAGAAAAAGAAATGCAAAAAGACAAAATGGTTGTCTGCAGAGGCCTTACAAATAGGTGAGAAAAGAACAGAAGCTAAAGGCAAAGAAGAAAAGGAAAGATACACCCATTTAAATGCAGAGTTCCAAAGAACAGCAAGGAAAGATAAGAAAACCTTCCTCAGTGATCAATTCAAAGAAATGGAGGAAAACAAAAGAATGGGAAAGACTAGAGATCTCTTCAAGAAAATTAGAGTTACCAAGGGAACATTTCATGCAAAGATGGGCACAATAAAGGACAGAAACAGTATGAACCTAACAGAAGCAGAAGATATTAAGAAGAGGGGGCAAGAATATACAGAGAAACTATACAAAAAAGATCTTCAAGACCCAGATAATCACGATGGTGTGATCACTCACCTAGACCAGACATCCTGGAATGCAAAGCCAGGTCGGCCTTAATAAGCATCACTATGAACAAAACTAGTGCAGATGATGGAATTCCAGATGAGCTATTTCAAATCCTAAAGGATGATGCCATTAAAGGGCTGGATCAATAGGCCAGCACATTTGGAAAACTCAGCAGTGGTCACAGAACTGGAAAAGGTCAGTTTTCATTCCAATTCCAAAGAAAGGCAATGCCAAAGAATGCTTAAACTACCACATAATTGCACTCATTTTACATGCTAGCAAAGTAATGCTCAAAATTCTCTAAGCCAGGCCTCAACAGTACATGAACTGTGAACTTTCAGATGTTCAAGCTGGATTTAGAATAGGCAGATGAACCAGAGATCAAATTGCAAACATCAGTTGGATCATCACAAAAGCAAGAGAATTCCAGAAAAACATCTATTTCTGCTTTATTGACTATGCCAAAGCCTTTGACTGTAGGACCAGAACAAACTCTGGAAGATTCTGAAAGAGATGGGAGTACCAGACCACCTGACCTGCCTCCTGAGAAATCTGTATGCAGGTAAAGGAGCAACAGTTAGAACTGGACATGGAACAACAGATCAGTTCCAAATAGGGAAAGGAGTATGTCAAGGCTGTATATTGTCACCCTGGTTATTCAACTTATATGCAGAGTACATCAGAAGAAACGCTGGGCTTGAAGAAGCACAAACTGGAATCAAGTTTTCTGGGAGAAATATCAATAACCTCAGATATGCAGATGACACCACCCTTATGGCAGAAAGTGAAGAGGAACTAAAAAGCCTCTTGATGAAAGTGAAAGAAGAGAGTGAAAAGGTTGGCTTAAAACTCAACATTCAGAAAACTAAGATCATGGCATCTGGTCCCATCATTATGGCAAATAGATGGGGAAATAGTCACAGATTCTATTTTCTTGGGCTCCAAAATCACTGCAGAGGGTGATTGCAGCCATGAAATTAAAAGACGCTTCCTCCTTGGAAGAAAAGTTATGACCAACCTAGACAGCATAGTAAAAAGCAGAGACATTATTTTGCCAAGAAAGGTCCATCTAGTCAAAGCTATTGTTTTTCCAGTAGTCATGTATGGATGCGAGAGTGGACTATAAAGAAAGCTGAGAGCTGAACAAATGATGCTTTTGAACTGTGGTGTTGGAGAAGACTCTTGAGAGTCCCTTGGACTGCAAGGAGTTCCAACCAGTCAATCCCAAAGGAAATCAGTCCTGAATATTCATTGGAAGGACTGATGCTGAAGCTAAAACTCTAATACTTTGGCCACCTGATGTGAAGAACTGAATTATTGAAAAAAATCCCTGATGCTGGGAAAGATTGAAGGTGGAAGGAGAAGGGGATGATAGAGGATGAGATGATTGGATGGCATCACTGACTCGATGGACGTGAGTTTGACTCGGTGATGGACAGGGAAGCCTGGCGTGCTGCAGTCCATGGGGTCACAAAAAGTCGAATACGACTGAGCGACTGAACTGAACTGAACTGAAGGCTGACATTTCAAAAAGATTCATAAAGTAAACAAAATTTTCAAACAGGATTTGAAAAAAAATCTTGTAAGCTCAAAACCTAAGAGAAGTTGCTATATCTAATTACCAAAGACACTCAGGAAACCTCTGAATGCTTGAGAATAACTTTTACCCTTAGAACTAATGAGATTTGAGGGTGAGCTATAATTAAAAAAAAAAAAAGTTCAGTATTCTAATAAAGCCATCATTGTTCCACTTCACACCTTCAATATATCTAGCACCTTTAACAGTTCACATAGATGATCTCATTTCTGGAAATTAAGAAGAACAGGATGTGCACCTGTCATGGGCGTGGAAATGCTCACAGGGTACTTGAAAGAGAATTACTGTCAGATGCCATGTTCTTGCAGCCTTCTGAAGAAAAGGGCAGCAAGCCAATGTCCATAAATTGCTTCCTCTTGAAGAAAATACAGTTACATGATTAGATAGATAGATATACTCTTGCTATTAAGATGTCAAAAAAGAGAATAAATTATATTCATAAATTCATTTTTACAATCATAAAATTCATCATAAAAACAATTAACTGGAGATTTTCTGTTTACCTGCTGCATTAAAACTTAAGAGAATGTTACTTGTTCATTTGGAAAAATGTAAAGATAAAATTCAAGGTCATATTGCTTTATTGAAGTGACTCACACATTCCAAACTAGCTATTTGGGATAGACTTATTATAACACTTGGCTTTTATTTTTAACAAAATATTTTACTTTGTTACAATTTCCTTTCTTTTCCTTATAGTTGACTTTGAAATCACAAAGAATTCTTGTTACCATATAAGAATGAAATCATTGCTTACACTTTCATCTTCTACATGAAATATATTTTTATAAAAATAGAAAATTTTAACATAAATTAAAGAAAAGTTATTCTGTCAAAGAAATAATATAAGATTGTTTCTAGTCAATGAATTTTTATGAGTGTAATTATTTTTTTGACCATAAAAGAACATGCTCTTGCTTTCATATGATCTTGGCACACACACAAAAAAGAGTGGCTTTAAAACATCATATCTGACAGCTGTTGTCACAGCCACCTCTCCTGATGTCTTCTAAAATGCCTGAATACATTTTTTTTAAAGTAAAACACACAACTTTTGAGAAAAACAGATTTACAGACAAACTTCACCAAAATTAAGGAATTTTCACTATCTCTAATATAATGGAATTTGATTAAATACATACACACACACACACACACACACACTATGGTGTCCTTCACGAAACAGAGTAGTTGCATTTTAAAAATGGAAAAAGAAAAAATAAAGATAAAAATGGAAAAAGATTAATTGAAGACCCTGAAAAGCCTCAAAATATCATTTCACAGAGTGTGAATAATTGGAGCAGTCCCTGCCTAATACAAGCTGAACAGAACCCCCTAATTTGGAGGATGTTGGCTGTAAGTTGGGTAAAAATGGGGACAAATGTGGAACAGGCACTTTGACCAAATTCATTACTATAGATCCACACCACATGGAATCAGCTGCAAGTGGGCCACAAGGTCAAACCTAACAGAAAACCTAACAGTGCTGTGACTTTGCTTCTCCTGACTTCCACCTTAGCAGTAATGGACAGGAATGCTAAGAAAATGCCCTGACTCAGACACATTCTGTAACTGGAGGAGAGTTTAGACAGAGCAGAGAAAAATATCCACAACATTTTAAATCATGGAATAGCAATTCACTAAATGGTGAAGAGGAAGTGTGCAGAGACAAGTCTTCCCTGAAAGACCAGCCCAAAACTCCAAATTCTTCCCCACTCAAGCTCAGGTGGCTTTTCTTGCCTGGGAAATCTCATGGACAGAGGATCCTGGGGGGCTCCAGTCCATGGGGTCTCAAAGAGTCAGACACGACTTAGTGACTAAACAACAGACTTCAGTATCACTCATTTGGTCATATAAAGACACATCAACCCACGTGTCCTGCAAAACTTCTGAGTCATTAAGTCCAATAGTATTCAGACACAGTGAGGGAATCCAGGGGAACTTCTTATACACTAATTTGGGTCAATGACCAGTTTAATATAGACCCACCCCAATTAAAAGATGCATACTTACTTTGTGAAACCATTGTGCCAAATAAAAGAAAAAGATGAACATGAGATTTAAATAGAAGTAGAGAACAACAACAACAAAAAAAAAAACATTCAACAGAGTGAAAAGGCAAAAATGAATAGCCCATTTTTTATGTTTTGTTTTGCTTTTATGTATTTTTAAATGGAGGATAATTGCTTTACAATATTGTGTTGGTTTCTGCCATACATCAACATGAATCAGCCATAGGTATATGTATGTCCCGTCCGTCTTGAACCTCTCTCTCACCTCCCATGCCATCCCACTCCTCTAGTTCAGCACAGAGCACTAGATTCGTGCTCCCTGCATCATAAAACAAATTTTCACCAGCTATCTAATTTTACATATGGCAATGTATATGTTGCAATGCCACTCTCCCAATTTGTCCCACCCTCTCCTCGGTGTGTCCACTAGTCTGTGCTGTGTGTCTGCATCTCCATTAATAGCCCATTTTGAATCGACATCGCCCCCAACTTTAAAAGGACACTACGAATGGCCAAAAAGTGTATGAAAAGATGCTCAACATCACTGATCATCAGATAAATGCAAATCAAAATCAAAATGAGCTATCACTTCATATCTGTTAGGATGGTCATTATTCGAAAAAAAAAATAGAAAATAACGAGCATTTGTGAGGATGTAGAAAAATTGGAACATTTATGCACTGTTGATGGGAATGTAAAGTAATGCAACTACTATGGGAAAAGGTACAGAGGCTCCTCAAAAAATTAAAAATGGAACTACCATATGATCCAAACCAATTTCTGGGTATATATTCAAAGAAAATAAAATCAGTATCTCGAAGACTCCCATCTTCATTGCAGCGTTATTCACAACAACTAGGAGGTGGAAGCAACCCAAATGTCCATCAAAGGATGAATGGGTAAATAAGATACTGTATATGATACAATAAAATACTATTCAATCATAAAATACAAGGAAATCTTCTCATAGGCAAAAACATAGATGGACCTTGAGGGCTTTAGGTTAAGTGATATAAGCTAGTCACAGAAGGGCAAATAACTGCATGATTCCATTTATACAAACGAGGTATCTAAATACCCAAACTCATTGAAGCACAAAGTAGAATGTTGGTTACTAGGAAGGAACTGGGAAGAAGAGAAAAAGGAAAGTTGCTACTCAATGGGTATAAGGTTTTAAACATACAAGATGAATGAGTTGTATAGATCCATCATACATTGTGCTTACTGTTAACAATACTGTATTGTACACTTAAAACTTGTTAAGAGGGTAAGTCTCATGTTATTGGTTAGAGGCTTTTAGCTTGGTATAGTTGTAACTGACTTTTTTTTTTCTTTTTTTGGGGGAAAAAAAAGTCTGCTACTGAAATCCATATTTTGCAAGAGTATATTTTTGAAAATATTGTCAGATCTCAGAAACCAGTATTCATATCTGCCAATGGCAAACATGTGAAATGTGTAAAAATGTAAAAAGCAGCTTTTAGGGGCATGGAACAACAGACTGGTTCCAAATAGGAAAAGGAGTACGTCAAGGCTGTATATTGTCACCCTGCTTATTTAACTTCTATGCAGAGTACATCCTGAGAAATGCTGGACTGGAAGAAACACAAGCTGGAATCAAGATTGCCGGGAGAAATATCAATAACCTCAGATATGCAGATGACACCACCCTTATGGCAGAAAGTGAAGAAGAACTAAAAAGCCTCTCAATGAAAGTGAAAGTGGAGAGTGAAAAAGTTGACTTAAAGCTCAACATTCAGAAAATGAAGATCATGGCATCCGGTCCCATCATTTCATGGGAAATAGATGGGGAAACAGTGGAAACAGTGTCAGACTTTATTTTTCTGGGCTCCAAAATCACTGCAGATGGTGACTGCAGCCATGAAATTAAAAGACGCTTACTCCTTGGAAGGAAAGTTATGACCAACTTAGATAGCATGTTCAAAAGCAGAGACATTACTTTGCCAACAAAGGTTCGTCTAGTCAAGGCTATGGTTTTTCCTGTGGTCATGTATGGATGTGAGAGTTGGACTGTGAAGAAGGCTGAGCGCTGAAAAATTGATGCTTTTGAAATGTGATGTTGGAGAAGACTCTTGAGAGTCCCTTGGACTGCAAGGAGATCCAACCAGTCCATTCTGAAGGAGATCAGCCCTGGGATTTCTTTGGAAGGAATGATGCTAAAGCTGAAACTCCAGTACTTTGGCCACCTCATGCGAAGAGTTGACTCATTGGAAAAGACTCTGATGCTGGGAGGGATTGGGGGCAAGAGGAGAAGGGGATGACAGAGGATGAGATGGCTGGATGGCATCACTGACTCGATGGATGTGAGTCTGAGTGAACTCCGGGAGTTGGTGATGGACAGGGAGGCCTGGCATGCTGCAATTCATGGGGTTGCAAAGAGTCGGACACGACTGAGCGACTGATCTGATCTGATCTGATCTGATTAGTATTTGAAATGATCTGATGCAATTAATAAATTCTCATCTTGTTTTTTAATCTGAAAAAAATTTAAAAGAAGAGACTTCTAAAACTATTTACTAGAGTAAGCAGAAATAATTTTTAGAAAACATCTGCTTCCTAATTTCAATAAAATTTAAATAAACAGAAATGTTGAATCATGGAGAAATAATGCAACAGGTTCACAGGAAAATGGAGATAGGAACGTTCTGTAATGAGTATAATTTAAGAACTAATGACATGACACAGAATACAATGTTTCTGGAAACACTAAACTACTAGAGAATCAACCAGTAAGAAAACATAAAAATATTCTTAAATGAAATGTAATGTAAAAAATACAACCCAAATAATATCCACTGAAATAGGAAAGATTGTGGTAAAGGAAGTAATTTTTTAATGAGCAGTAAATTTTTAATGAGCCCTACAATTTCTTTCTCCAGCGGATCTTCCTGACCCAGGGATCAAACCTGTGTCTCTTTACCCAGATTCTTTACCACTAGTGCCACCTGGGAAGTCCCTTTCAAAGAAGATTAGTACATATTAATAGTAAGAGAATCAGTGAATATTTTATACATGAGGAAATGAAAGAATGAGGAATATTAATCTAACCCTAAGTAGTACAAGCACATAACTTAAGCTTGAAAATGAAGCAATACATATGCATCTAAAAATGTATTTTCTTTGTTTGAACCTCAAGTAAAGAGGTTTCAGTTACTGTAGTCTTGTTTCTTAATTTATAATGCATTATCATTATTTGTGAGAGAAGTCCTTATTTATTTTTCCTTTTTTAAGCTTCATACTCCACTTCCATTCCCTTCTACCTCATAAGCAAGTATGTTAGTACGTTAAACGTATATCTGCATATTTGAATGAATGTTTTGCAAAACGTGTATCTGTGCATGTTTTTCTAATTTGTGTAAATGATACTGTCTTATATCATTATGTTTTTTATTTATTTTATTTGAACCAAGTATTGTGTTTTTAAGATCCATTCATGTTGCTCTATGTATATCTAAAGTATGCGTCTAACTGCTGCATAATAAATACTCCACGTGTACACTGACCACACATTTAACCAGTGATCAAGACTGAGTTGCCCCTTAATCTCCTCCTTAACAGTATATTTCAATAAATATCTTTGAATATATCCCCTTATGAAGCTATATTATAATTATTTGGGGATATATATCTAGGAAAGGAATTGGAGGGCCATAGGATACACATATATGTAATTCACCTATATGAATATTGCCAGATTTCTCTAAAGAAAGGCTACACAATTACATTCCTACCTGCAGAACATGACGGTGAATACCTTAGCTAAAGTTCCCCAAAAGAATGAGACAAAGATTTATGTACAGATAATTTATGGGGGAGGTGTTTTCAGAAAGCAGCATAAGCCACTGGGGAGACAGAGACAGAGAAGGAAGGAAAGCCAGTCTGATAGGGGTAAAGAGGACTCAGTTCTGCTAGGAGTATCTGAAAGCATCCAGAATCACCCCCAGTTATGTTTGATAAAAAGACCAAAGGCAGAAGCATTTGTCAGCTTATGACATTCACAGGTCAGTGTTTGTTCTCAGTGGTGTTAACCCCACCTCTCCTTCTCTGGCCCCTGCACTTCTGATCTGTGCATGCCCTTGGGACTAGTGAGCTTCTATAGCTGTCCAAACATTGAAAGAGCCCAGCATGGAAAGCAGAGACACGTGATATGTGCATGAGATGAGCTGAGCTGCAAGTGTTCACAGACCTGTACCAAGAGGATTAAAATCAGAGGTGAGTCAGAAAGGTGTAAGTCAAGGCACCAGAGTATCTGGCATAGTTCCCAAATCCTTATTTCCTTACCAACATGGCTTATCCAGTCTCCTAATTTGTGCTGTTCTGTTGTGTTAGTCACTCAGTCGTGTCCACCTCTTTGCTATCCCATGGGCTGTAGCCTGCCAGGCTTCTCTGTCCATTGGATTTCCCAGGCAAGAATACTGGAGTGGGTTGCCATTTCCTCCTCCAGGGGAGCTTCCCCCAGGGGAGCTTCCTGATGCAGGGTCTCCTGCATTGCAGGCAGATTCTTAACTGTTTGATCCACCAGGTTAGATTTAAAGTGATAGTTCTTCATTATTTTAATTTGTGTTTCTCTCATTTCTAATGAGCATGAGCATCTCTTCATACACTTGCTAGCCTTTGATGTTTCCATTTCTGTTAACTGCTTGTTTGTATTCATTGATAATTTTTCTACTTAAGTTCCTGTCTTTATCTTATTTTATATAAATTAACCATTTGTGCAGTTTTGAGAGAGTCAATTTCTAGGCAGGTTGATAAGAAGTCTGGAGGAGAAAGGGGTCTGGGGCTCTTAAGGAGGAAGTAGGGGTCTGGGGCTCTTAAGGAGGAAGTAGGGGTCTGGAATTCTCAAGGAGGAGGAAAGGACAAATTATTTTTTTCTATATTTCTTGAAGTGAAGTGAAGTGAAGTGGAGTCGCTCAGTCGTGTCCAACTCTTTGCGACCCTGTGGACTGTAGCCTACTAGGCTTCTCCGCCCATGGGATTCTCCAGGCAAGAATACTGGAGTGTGTTACCATTTCCTTCTCCAGGGGATCTTCCCGACCCAGGGATCGAACCTGGGTCTCCCGCATTGGAGGCAGATGCTTTAACCTCTGAGCCACAACAATGTATCTTGCTTGAGGACATGTTTCTCCTTCTTAAGAACCTTCTGACTAATCCTGTTATCTTAAAATGTAAGTTGTGGGAGTGGATCTAGTAAGATTTATACAACCTTGAGACATTCTTTTGATTTATTGTAATAACCAATTGAAAACGTATATAACTCCCTTTTCTAAGACTAGCAGTTGGGCACTCTCCATTCCCCTTCTGATGCCTACGTCAGAAGCTTTCTCTGTCCTTTTTCATTTTTACTAAAACTCTGCTACACAAAAGCTCTTGAGTGATCAAGCCTGGTCCCTGGTCCTGAAGCTGAATCTTCTGAGATCAGGAATTCAACATTCTTCACCACAAGCTATCAGTTTTAAACACTAAATATATTTATTTCTGTTACTCTTGACTTCTTACTTTTGCATTCCAGTCCCCTATAATGAAAAGGACATCTTTTTTGGGTGTTAGTTCTAAAAGGTCTTGGAGGTCTTCATAGAATCGTTCAACTTCAGCTGCTTTAGCGTTACTGGTTGGGGCATAGACTTGGATTACTGTGATATTGAATGGTTTGCCTTGGAAACGAACAGAAATCATTCTGTCGTTTTTGAGATTGCATCCAAGTACTGCATTTCGGACTCTTGTTGACCATGATGGCTACTCCATTTCTTCTAAGGGATTCCTGCCCACAGTAGTAGATATAACGGTCATCTGAGTTAAATTCACCCATTCCAGTCCATTTTAGTTTGCTGATTCCTAGAATGTTGACATTCACTCTTGCCATCTCTTGTTTTTTTCATGGACCTGACATTCCAGGTTCCTATGCAATATTGTTCTTTACAGCACAGGACCTTGCTTCTATTACCAGTCACATCCACACCTGGGTATTGTTTTTGCTTTCGATCCATCTCTTCATTCTTTCTGGAGTTCTTCCTCCACTGATCTCCAGTAGCATATTGGGCACCTACTGACCTGTGGAGTTCCTCTTTCAGTATTCTATCATTTTGCCTTTTCATACTGTTCATGGGGTTCTCAAGGCAAGAATACTGAAATGGTTTGCCGTTCCCTTCTCCAATGGACCACATTCTGTCAGATCTCTCCACCATGACCTGCCCATCTTGGGTGGCCCCATGGGCATGGCTTAGTTTCACTGAGTTAGACAAGGCTGTGGTCCTAGTGTCATTAGATTGACTAGTTTTCTGTGAGTATGGTTTCAGTGTGTCTGCCCTCTGATGCCCTCTTGCAACACCTACCATCTTACTTGGGTTTCTCTTACCTTGGGTGTGGGGTATCTCTTCATGGCTGCTCCAGCAAAGTGCAGCCGCTGCTCCTTACCTTGGAGGAGGGGTATCTCCTCACCGCCGCCCTTCCTGACCTTCAACGTGGGATAACTCCTCTAAGCCCTCCTGTGCCCACGCAGCTACTGCTCCTTGGACGTGGGGTTGGTCCACCCGGCCACCACCCCTGGCCTCGGATGTGGGGTAGCTCCTCTTGGCCGCTGCCCCTGACCTTGGACTTGGGTAGCTCCTCTCAGCCATTCCTGTGCCGTCGCAGCCTGGCACTCTCGGCCACTGCCCCTGACCTCGGACTTGGGGTAACTCCTCTTGGCCACCACCCATTGAGCATGGGGTCCTCCCGGTTTCTGCCCCTGACCTCAGATGTGGGGTAGCTCCTCTCGGCCATGCTTAGTGCGCCAGTCGCAGCCTGGAATGAAGCAGGGCAAAGACTAATAGAGTTTTGCCAAGAAAATGTACTGGTCATAGCAAACACCCTCTTTCAACAACACAAGAGAAGACTGTACACATGGACATCACCAGATGGTCAACACCAAAATCAGATTGATTACATTCTTTGCAGCCAAAGATGGGGAAACTCTATACAGTCAACAAAAACAAGACCAGGAGCTGACTGTGGCTCAAATCATGAATTGCTTATTGGCAAATTCAGACTGAAACTGAAGAAAGTAGGGAAAACCACTAGACCATTCAGGTATGACCTAAATCAAATACCTTATGATTATACAGTGGAAGTGAGAAATTGATTTAAGGGACTAGATCTGATAGATAGAGTGCCTGAAGAACTATGGACTGAGGTTCGTGACGTTGTACAGGAGACAGGGATCAAGACCATCCCCATGGAAAAGAAATGCAAAAAGCAAAATGGCTGTCTGGGGAGGCCTTAAAAGTAGCTGTGAAAAGAAGAGAAGCAAAGGAGAAAGGGAAAGATCTAAGCATCTGAATGCAGAGTTCCAAAGAACAGCAAGAAGAGATAAGAAAGCCTTCCTCAGAGATCAATGCAAAGAAATAGAGGAAAACAACAGAATGGGAAAGACTAGAGATCTCTTCAAGAAAACTAGAGATACCAAGGGAAGATTTCATGCAAAAATGGGCTCGATAAAGGACAGAAATGGTATGGACCTAACAGAAGGAGAAGATATTAAGAAGAGGTGGCAAGAATACACACAAGAACTGTACAAAAAAGATCTTCACAACCCAGATAATCACGATGGTGTGATCACTCACCTAGAGCCAGACATCCTGGTATGTGAAGTCAAGTGGGCCTTAGAAAGCATCACTGTGAACAAAGCTAGTGGAGGTGATGGAATTCCAGTTAAGCCATTTCAAATCCTGAAAGATGATGCTGTGAAAGTGCTGCACTCAATATGCCAGCAAATTTGGAAAACTCAGCAGTGGCCACAGGACTGGAAAAGGTCAGTTTTCATTCCAATCCCAAAGAAAGGCAATGCCAAAGAATGCTCAAACTACTGCACAATTGCACTCATCTTACATGCTAGTAAAGTAATGCTCAAAATTCTCCAAGCCAGGCTTCAGCAATACGTGAACTGTGAACTTCTAGATGTTCAAGCTGGTTTTAGAAAAGGCAGAAGAACCAGAGATCAAATTGCCAACATCCACTGGATCATGGAAAATGCAAGAGAGTTCCAGAAAAAAAACTATTTCTGCTTTATTGACTATGTCAAAACCTTTGACTGTGTGGATCACAATAAACTGTGGAAAATTCTGAAAGAGATGGGAATACCAGAACACCTGACCTGCCTCTTGAGAAATCTGTATGCAGGTCAGGAAGCAACAGTTAGAACTGGACATGGAACAACAGACTGGTTACAAATAGGAAAACGAGTACGTCAAGGCTGTATATTGTCACCCTGCTTATTTACCTTACATGCAGAGTGCATCATGAGAAACGCTGGGCTGGAAGAAGCACAAGCTGGAATCAAGATTGCCGGGAGAAATATCAATAACCTTAGATACGCAGATGACACCACCCTTATGGCAGAAAGTGAAGAAGAACTAAAAAGCCTCTCAATGAAAGTGAAAGTGGAGAGTGAAAAAGTTGGCTTAAAGCTCAACATTCAGAAAGTGAAGATCATGGCATCCGGTCCCATCACTTCATGGGAAATAGATGGGGAAACAGTGGAAACAGTGTCAGACTTTATTTTTCTGGGCTCCAAAATCACTGCAGATGGTGACTGCAGCCATGAAATTAAAAGATGCTTACTCCTTGGAAGGAAAGTTATGACCAACCTAGATAGCATATTCAAAAGCAGAGACATTACTTTGCCAACAAAGGTTCATCTAGTCAAGGCTATGGTTTTTCCTGTGGTCATATATGGATGTGAGAGTTAGACTGTGAAGAAGGCTGAACGCTGAAGAATTGATGCTTTTGAACTGTGGTGTTGGAGAAGATTCTTGAGAGTCCCTTGGACTGCAAGGAGATCCAACCAGTCCTTTCTGAAGATCAGCCCTGGGATTTCTTTGGAAGGAATGATGCTAATGCTGAAACTCCAGTACTTTGGCCACCTCATGTGAAGAGTTGACTCATTGGAAAAGACTCTGATATTGGGAGGGATTGGGGGTAAGAGGAGAAGGGGACAACAGAGGATGAGATGGCTGGATGGCATCACTGACTCAATGGACGTGAGTCTGAGTGAACTCCGGGAGTTGGTGATGGACAGGGAGGCCTGGCGTGCTGCAGTTCATGGGGTTGCAAAGAGTTGTTCACGACTGAGCAACTAAACTGACTGAATTGATATTTATTTCTACTGTTATTGTCACTTATCTTTGTCTATTGTGTCTTTTGTTGAACATAAACCTTGAATTTTAATTTAATTGGATCATTTTTCTGCTTTATGAATTATACTGGTAAAATATCATTTTAACCGTCCTTTCACAAGCTTCCCTAGTGGAATCCTCCTGCCAATGCCGGATACCAGGGTACAATCCCTGGGTTGAAAATATCCCTTGGAGGAGGAAATGCCAACCCACTCCAGTATTCCTGCCTGAGAAATCCCATGGACAGAGGAGCCTGGCGGGCTACACAGTCCATGGGGTCGCAGAAGAGTCAGACACATCTTACCGAATAAACAAAAAACAGTCCTTTCTTTGCCTACCCCTGGGACACACAAATATCTCCTTCATTCCCATCTATTAACATTATAGTTTTGTCTTTCATTTTTATGTCAATAGTTCGTCTAGGGTCCAAATTTTTTATGTTTTGTTAGCTAATTTCATCTTTCTTCATAAAGTGATCCAGTTTTCCCAAGATTATTAATTAAGCAGTCTTTCATCTGTTCATTGATTTGTGGTAACCATTTAGACAATATGAGTTTTGGGCTCTCTTCTGCTCCACTGGTCTATTTAGTCAGCAACACCACACTGGTGTTACTACTGTGATTTTATTATGTCAGTAACTGGTACTACAATTCTGACTTTTCTTTTTAAAGATTGATTCAGCTCCTTACAGTACATTATTCCTTCATATGAATTTTTGAGTAATTAATAAAGTTCCTCAAGAAATAAAATTGAAATATTTGTTTTGAATGCACTGAATTTAATGGTCATTTTAAGAAAGAATTAACGTCTTTATAACTACTAAACCATATCATCAAAGAACATAAAATACCTCTCCATTTGTTTAAATGATCATATGCAAATTTTTCCAGTTTCATTAAGGTATACTTGACAAATAAGCAGTTTTATATATCTAAAGTGTCAACATTTTGATATATCATTGTGAAATGATTACCACAATCAGGTCATTTAACATTTCCATCATCTCACATACTAACCGTTTTCTGTCTGTGCGATGAGAACAGTTAACATCTACTCTCTTAGAAAGTTTCAAGTATACAAAAGTGTATTATTAAATATAGTCACCTTGTTGTACATTAGATTTCCAAAACTTATGTATCCTGCATAACTGAGACTTTGTAGCTTTTGACCAACATCTATTTACCCCCACCACTATTCTATCCTCTCTTTCTGTAAGTCAGTATATTTAATCTACCATAGATATGAAATTTACAGACATGTCTTTATGCAACTTCAATAAAGGCCAGGTTTTAAACTTCAGGGGCTTTCAAAGCAAGAAACATTCCAGAAACTGTTTGTTGCTCTTTACCATCTGTCTTTTCATGACAATATCATCCATTCACAGGGTGGGAGAGTTTCCAGTTTTTCTCTTGACATCTGGTCACATAATTTAGGTCTACAAATGAAAATCAAAATGCAGAATTGAGCCTATTATCTAAATTATTCTGCCTTCAGTCTCTCTGCAGCCCCGACCTAAATAAAATCCAGAAAAAGATGCATTAAATATTCACAAATACAAAGCAGAAATATTTGATAAACTTTCATCAAAATAGTGAAAATAATTGCCCTTCAATTCATACTAAAAGTTTTTTTCCTCGATGTATAGTATTGTTCCAGATGGTTGGAATATATTAAAAAAATAGCTCATGAAGAAAGACAGAATATATCAGGAGAAATGCGACATGTTTAGTGCTGAAGGAATGTTGATTAAAAGGTCTCCTGGGAGATTAAAAGATCTCCTAAGAACTGGGCACAGAATAAAGTCAGTGAAGTAAAATTTCATAATGGTTGATGATTATGATTTTGTTCTTAACCAAATTTATGTAAACTTTTTGAGAAAAATAAAGATTCCAAACAGTGGCAGTGGCATTAGTAAAGACATGGTAGAAGGAGGGAGCAAGATGTATTAATGATAGTGATTTGACTGAAGAGATGGGCGATATTATGAGAAATGAAAAATACATTTATGGAGATGATAAGAGTGATAGAATAAACTGATTGAGAACTTTACATGTTTGGCCAAGGATGTATAACTTCCATTTACAGAGGTAACGTGAACTAGGACATTTTGCCAACCCTCGTACTCTGAAAACAATCAACCCAGAAATATGGCTTTAAAAGAAAACAAAACAACCTTCTGATGTGGGACACAATGGCATAAACACATCTCTTCTGGCTGCTTTCTACTAAGTACAAGTGAAAATACTGGAAATACTACTGTAAAATAGACAGTCATGGAGAATTCTAACAAGTTAAAAAGAGAAAAGACACTGCCCAGGGGACTGCAGAACTTGAGGAAAAATACGGCTACCCAGTATCTGACCACCCACCTGGGGAAGAAGCAAAACCAGGCCCAAAGTCTCTTGGCTCTCCAACAGACAGAATGTATGCCAGGTTCAGTGTCTTGATGGTGTGGTAGCCCCACTGGCACTGTATCATCAAAATAACAGGACCTGGGAAGAACTCTCTGTTCCACAGACCCAGCTGCTCCCAGTAGGACCTGGTAGCACCCAGTAGGCCAATGAGGTATTGGATTGGCAAAAAAATTCATCCAGTTTTTTTTTTTTCCGTAATATCTTGGCCAATCCAATATATCCTACATTTTCAGGCAGCACTAGGAAGGATCAGAGGGAACTCCACCAGTACCAAGTGACCTGGCAAAGTGTGGTCCACGTATCCCATCAGGCCTGATGTCTCCCATCTCCACTAGGGGCATTATGCCTGGGGAAACACATTGAAAGAATAATTGGTATAACATTTTACACATTCTTTTTCAGAAAGCAAACAGAAGTGGATAGAACATGTTCCAACTTATTTTTTGTGATCAGTTTTACCCTAATACCAAAACCACATAATGGCAGTACAAAAAAATGAAAGCTTCAGACTGATAGGTGTCATAAACTTAAACTCAAAATATTTCAACAAAATATTAGCAAGACATTGTATAAAAGTAAGGTACTCATTCTTCTTAAACTATTTGTTAGAATTCTCCAGGGAAACCATCTGGACCTGGAGATTTCTTTTTCAAGAACTTTTTAATTGCACATTCAGTTTATTTAACAATTAAAGGGCTATTCATATTGTTTATCTTGTTGAGCTTGGTACTTTGTGACTTTTAAGAAATTGGTTCATTTCTTCTGAGATGTTGAAATTATGACCCTTCAGTTGTTTACAAAATCGTCTTGAAAATGAAGTTGCTCAGTCGTGTCCGACTCTTTGCCACCCCATGGACTGTAGCCCACCAGGCTCCTTTGTCCATGGGATTCTCCAGGCAAGAATACTGGAGTGGGTTGCCATTTCCTTCTCCAGGGGGTCTTCCTGACCAAGGGATTGAACCCAGGTCTCCCCGCATTGTAGGCAGACGCTTTAACCTCTGAGCCACCAGGGAAGCCCAATGAATGCAAGATCTGTAGTTATATCTTCTAGTTTATTTCTGATATTGGGAGCTTTTTGTCTTTTTTTCCCCAAAATCTTGCTTAAGTTTTGCAAATATTATTAATTTTTAAATAAAACCAACTTTCTCAGATTTCCTCCATTGTTTTGTTTTTTCATTGATTTCTGTACTTATGGTTATTTCCTTCCTTCTCTTTGCTTTGGTTTTACTTTACTCTTTCTAGTTTCTTTAATAAAAACTCATTAAGGATTTGAGGACTTATGTCACATAATTTCATAATATTTTTTAAATCCACAAACAGCAAACAGAAAACTAAAAATATTAGGGCATAATATCTCCAATGGGAGGCAAATGAACCAGTCTAAATGAGCCACATGAAGTGGTTAGTAAATTATTTATACAGATAACTCAGACCAATAAAATCTTTCACAAGTATTTGTTGCAAAAGTAAATATTCCCTTGAATTATCTTAACGATTTTCTCAATTGTCCAATTTATATTGACAGCAAAGAACTTAAAATAATATAGAGCTTAAAATAACATAAAAGGCAAATAGTCTTTAAAAATACTGTATGCTGAGAAAAAGGACAAACAGAGACAAGTGAATAGAGAACACAAAAGAATATCTCGTGGTGTTTACACACAAAGCAGTAGAGAGGATTTCACAGGCAAAAAGAATCACCAGAAATGAAAAAATCAACAAGTCTAAGCAGAAATTAGATTGATAAAGAAAATTATGAGCACAAAAGTTAAGAAGTGAGATTCAGTTTACATAACAGAAGATAAGAAAACATGAATAAGAAAGAGGAATTAAGAGGAATTATAAAGATGATCCCAATGATAGGCAATCCCAAAGAATGCTCAAACTACCACACAATTGCACTCATCTCACACGCAGGTAAAGTAATGCTCAGAATTCTCCAAGCCAGGCTTCAGCAATATGTGAACTTCCAGATATTCACTCTGGTTTTAGAAAAGGCAGAGGAACCAGAGATCAAATTGTCAACATTTGCTGGATCATCGAAAAAGCAAGAGAATTCCAGAAAAACATCTATTTCTGCTTTATTGACTATGCCAAAGCTTTTGACTGTGTGGATCACAATAAACTGTGGACAATTCTGAAAGAGATGGGAATACCAGACCACCTGACCTGCCTCTTGAGAAACCTGTATGCAGGTCAGGAAGCAACAGCTAAAACTGGACATGGAACAACAGACTGGTTCCAAATAAGAAAAGGAGTACATCAAGGCTGTATATTGTCACCCTGCTTATTTACCTTACATGCAGAATACATCATGAGAAATGCTGGGCTAAATGAAGCACAAGCTGGAATCAAGATTGCCAGGAGAAATATCAATAACCTCATATATGCAGATGACACCACCCTATGGCAGAAAGTGAAGAACTAAAAAAGCCTCTTGATGAAAGTAAGAGGAGAGTGAAAAAGTTAGCTTAAAGCTCAAAATTCAGAAAACTAAGATAATGGCAGTTGGTCCCATCACTTCATGGCTGAGAGTCCCTTGGACTGGAAAGAGTTCCACCCAGTCCATCCTAAAGGAAATCAGTCCTGGGTGTTCATTGGAAGGACTGATGTTGAAGCTGAAACTCCAATATTTTGGCCATCTTATGCGAAGAGCTGACTCATTTGAAGAGACCTTAATGCTGGGAAAGATTTAACGCAGGAGGAGAAGGGGATGACAGAGGATGAGATGGTTAGATGGCATCACTGACTGAATGGACATGAGCTTGGGTAAACTCCAGGAGTTGGTGATGGACAGGGAGGCCTGGCATGCTGCGGTTCATGGGGTCACAAAGAGTCAGACACGACTGAGGGACTGGACTGAACTGAACTGAACTGATAAAGATGAGGAGCTTTATTTAAGAATGATGGTAGGGGCTTCCCTGGTGGCTCAGTGGTAAAGAAGCTGCCTTCCAGTACAGCAGACATGGGTTTGATCCCTGATCTGGGATGATCCCACATCCCGAGGAGCAACTATGTTGGTGTGCCACAACTATTGAGCCTATGCTCTAGAGCCTGGGAGCTGCAACTACTGAGCCCATGTGCTCTAGAGCCCATGCTCAGCAACAAGAGAAGCCACCACAATAAGAAACCTGTGCACTGCAACTAGAGAGTAGCTTGCCACAATTAGAGAAAAAGCCCGCCCATCAAAGAAGACTCAGAACAGCCAAAAATAAATAAATAAAATTATTTAATTTAAAATAAAAGAATGTTGGTGAAACAGTGAAGTCTAGTAGTTGATAAAGCTTGCCAGGGCTAGACTCACAATATGCCGTTTACTAGATGTAAAAACTAAGACAAATTATTTATCTTCTTTCAGCCTTTGTTTCTTCATCTGTAAAACAGGGAATGATAAAAGTTAAAACTTGACAGGGTTGTTGTGAGGATTAAATTAGATAATGTGTAGTCATTTAACTTGATGTTTACATATAGTAAACAGGGAATATTAGCTATAATTATAATTCTGGCCACATCTTTATATATACATATCTCAGTACATATATTGACTGTCTATTAAATCTTTACAGTTCTCCAAATGTTTTTATTGTTTTCAGGGTCATCCTCCAACATGTCTCTACCACAGTCTCTTTTCCTGACCATAACTTTACAAGTTCTAGTTTGCTTATTCAGCACTTTCTACTATGGCCATTTTACAGGCAAAGAAACTGAGGCCTGGGGAAATCAGTAAGTTGTCCAAAGGCATCCAGATGACATTGGGTGCAACTTTGTAGAGATTTATTACCTGGTGAGAAAATAGATGGAGGAAAGTAAATAATTAAAATCTGTTCCAGCTTTAAAAGTTTAACTATGATAAGATAAATGGAGAAAGCAGCACATCCATAAGGAGGAAAATGTCAAACCTGAGTCAGAAAAAAAGTATTGGCTGATTCCTTAATAGTCTCTGTAGCCTTGAATTTCCTTATGATTTTGTTAGCTAACATTGTGAAATGTCTTGACTGTTAGTTCAGAAAACTAAGAATCTATAAGAAGATAGACAGCATCTCTTAAGACTGGAAAAATATTGGCTGATTGAATTAGTTGACTTAGGATGGTATCAGTACAATGATTTTTTCCATTAAAGGACTGGATAGTATGAGTGGGGCTTATCATTAACTAAAACGTTATTTTTCAGATTTTGTATATAGATAGATAGATAGATAGATAGATACCTAACAGCATAAAATGTCATTCAATATGCAACTTAGATTTGCAAAAGGACTTTTATGTTTCTATAATTGTTATTTATGTTCAACTTGAACCTTTATTTTGCCCCATGGGGATAGACTTAATCTAGAGAATTCAGAGTAAACTCAAATAATTTGGGATTTTCTCATCTGTTTTAGGGTAAATGAATTACATTCATGATTTGTCTGTCGTTTTTTTTTTTAATATACATTTTCTTAGCCTGATTTCTTTGAACTTTTATGTTTTAAAAATCAAAAGCCAGAAAGTTTGAGAATAACATACCTGTTCTTGTAAGTTGCTGCCTCTCTGATGAACCTCAAAGCCTATTTTGAAATCTCTTTTGAAACCCAAAAGCTGAGAATTGGTTCCTTTCTGTTTGAATTTCTGTGATAACTTGACCTTGCCTTTGCATTGACGGGATGGAGTTGGGAGAGCAAAATGCCATATTCTACAAATTTATCAAATAAAATTACAATATTTGTCTCAAGTCCTTCCAACCAATAAGATGTTCCACATGTAAACTTGAACAAAGCTAGTGGAGGTGATGGAATTCCAGTTGAGTTATTCCAAATCCTAAAAGATGATGCTGTTAAAGGGCTGCACTCAATAGGCCAGCAAATTTGGAAAACTCAGGAGTGGCCACAGAACTGAAAAAGGTCAGTTTCATTCCAATCCCAAAGAAAGGCAATGCCAGAGAATGCTCAAACTACCGAACAGTTGCATGCATTTGACATGCTAACAAGGTAATGCTCAAAATTCTCCAAGACAGGCTTCAATAGTACATGAACTGTGAACTTCCAGCTTGATTTAGAAAAGGCAGAGGAACCAGAGATCAAACTGCCAATATCCACTGGATCATCGAAAAAGCAAGAAAGTTCCAGAAAAACATCTACTTTTTTATTGACTACACCAAAGCCTTTGACTGTGTGGGCCACAACAAACTGTGGAAAATTCTGAAAGAGATGGGAATACCAGACCACCTGACCTGCCTCCTGAGAAATCTGTATGCAGGTCAAGAAGCAACAGTTAGAACTGGACATGGAAGATAGACTGGTTCCAAATTGGGAAAGGAATACCTCAAGGCTGTATATTGTCACTCTGCTTATTTAACTTTTATGCGGAATACGTCATGAGAAATGCTGGACTGGATGAAGCACAAGCTGGAATCGAGATTGCCAGGAGAAATATCAATAACCTCAGATATGTGGATGACACCACCCTTATGGCAGAAAGTTAAGAACTAAAGAGCCTCTTGATGAAAGTGAAAGAGGAGAGTGAAAAAGTTGGCTTAAAACTCAACATTCAGAAAACGAAGATCATGGTATCTGGTCCCATCACTTCATGGCAAATAGATGGGGAAACAATGGAAACACTGAGAGACTTTCTTTCTTGAGCTCCAAAATCACTGCAGAGGGTGACTGCAGCCATGAAATTAAAAGATGCTTGCTCCTTGGAAGAAAAGCTATGACTAACCTAGACAGCATATTAAAAAGCAGAGACATCACTTTGCCAACAAAGGTCCATCTAGTCAAAGCTATGGTTTTTCCAGTAGTCATGTATCGATGTGAAAGTTGGACTATAAAGAAAGCTGAGCACTGAAGAATTGATGCTTTTGAAGTGCGGAGTTGGAGAAGACTCTTGAAAGTCCCTTGGACTGCAAGGAGATCCAACCAGTCAATCCTAAAGGAAATCGATCCTGAATATTCATTCGAAGGACTGATGTTGAAGCTGAAGCTCCAATACTTTGGCCACCTGATGCGAAGAACTGACTCATTGGAAACAACCCTGATGCTGGGAAAGATTTAAGGCAGGAGGAGAAGGGGACGACAGAGGATGAGATGGTTGGATGGCATCACCAACTCGATGGACATGAGTTTGAGTAAGCTCCTGGAGTTGGTGACGGACAGGGAAGCCTGGCATACTGGGGTCACAAAGAGTCAGACATGACTGAATGACTCAACTGAACTGAACTGAACATGTAAACTTGAACTGGACCATCAGCGAGCAAGCTACCTAAGTTGCTTCAGTCACGTCTTACTCTTTGTGATCCTGTAGACTGTAGCCCACCAGGCTCCTCTGTCCATGGGATTCTCCAGGCAAGAATACTGGAGTGTGCCCTCCTCCAGGGGATCTTTCCAACTCAAGGATCAAACCCACGTTTCCAGTCTCCTGATTTGTCAGGCAGGTTCTTTACCACTAGTGCCACCTGGGAAGCCCCTAAGCTTTCTTAACAATTGCATTTATATAGCAGCAAGCCTGGCCAGCCCCGAGGTGGATGGGATATGAAAAGCAGAGAAATTAATAGAATAGATAATAATAGATAATAAAAGTATGTCAATACACTCCAGTATTCATGCCTGGATAATCCCATGGACAGAGGAGCCTGGCGGGCTACAGTCTATAGGGTCACAACGAGTCAGACGTGACTGAAGCAACTTAGCTAGCTTGCTTGCCTACGGTCCAGTTCAAGTTTACATGTTCAGTTCAGTTGAGTCGCTCAGTTATCTATTATCTATAATAATAGATAATAAAGGATTCAAACAAGAGGTAAGTGGTAGGGGTAAGAGTGGAAGTCAGCGTAGCAACTGTGTTTTAGAGACAGGCCACCAGATACCAGAATTTCCACTGAAGAGATAGTCTTTTCCTTACTCAATTATTGTGAAATCCATTTCTTGTTCATGGTGTAATTTATTTTGGACTCTTCTAGAAAATCGTTGATACAAGTGTTACTGATGTTTAACCAAATACCTAATTCTGTTTATAATATCTCAGACCTGAGCATGACTTAAGTGTCATTTCCACATAATGCAATCATGTATTTTCATTTCCCAATTGCCTTGAGTAGTAATTATTGTTGAAGTGGTTATTGTCAAAACAGTACATAAATTATGTCAGTTGCTGTATAGATATTCAGATAAATAGAGATGTACATAATTTCTTTTATCATACCTATGTTACTGGTTAGGACAAGTGATCATAACATGCCATTCTCCCTGCTAACCCAAGGAAGAATAACTTCCCAAAGACCCATTTGAAGATTTACCACTAGAGCTGGCAAATTTGTCCTAGTTTGGGTGACTTGCAGGAAACTATATATCCTGTTTGTTCGCAAATCTAATCTTTGCATTAACCTACCAGAAAAAATAAATCCAGAAGTAGCTGAGAATCTGATTGATACGCAGCTGCATTAAAATAAGAGAAAATGTAGTGCTGTTTGCTGATGGTTTCCTTCAGTCACCACAGGGTGATAAAAGCAACATATTTTTTAATTACCATTTCTTACTAGAATGTGGAAATATTAGCCTCCAGATACCCATTTAAAAGCCTGAAACCAGATGGTGGAAAATATCCAACTGAATCAAAGCTGAGGGGAGAACAATCTGAGTAAAGTGATTTGGAGACATCTGATACATGGAAAGGGGGCAAATAAAGATTCTGACAGAAAGAAAGGGAAGGCAGAACTCAACCTCTAAAACCTCTGAAAGTGTCAGACATATTTGAGAAAATCATATCAAGTCAATAATGACCAAATTCACATCTTATTTCAGGGAATGGCTGGAAATCATAGGCTGTAATTTCTAGCATCAGATATGAAATTGCTCCTTTAAGTGAAAGTAATTTTGATACCTTAAATTTCCATTATGTCTTTCTTTTCAAAGAAAGTTTCTCACACTGAAGCTTGCAAGTACACAGAGTTAGTTGTCAGCAGAAATTTGCAAAGAAAATGTCCTGAGCCACATTGTCCTTTTTCTTCTTTCTTCTGGCTCTTCTTCACAACCTTCACCACACATTCCCCCAAGCTCAACTTCCATATACCAAAAGACAAACACAAAATATATGCTACTATACATATGAACACTGCTTCTGGAGTAGAGGAACAAATTGTTCCCAGAATCAATCAACTCATTGTTCTCAGGGATCCTACAATATCCATTAATTCATTGAGTAAAAGCATATATTGAGCAGCCATGTTTTGCCAGATGCTTAGAAGGCCCTACAAGATAAAAACATGAGCAAGCTATACGGTTGGCCCTCTCTATCTGTAGATGACACATCCACTGATTTAATGAACTATGGATTTTAAAAATTTGGAAAAAATAATTCTAGAAAGTTCCAAAATCAAAACTTGAATTTGCCTATGTGGCAACTATCTACATGTAATTTACATTGTATTTACAACTATTTACATAGCATTTACATTGTATTGAGTGTAGTGCTTATGGCAAAGAATACACACATGAAAAATCTCAGAGAAACGATTTTGACACACTGAACAAAATCAAGTATGGCTGAAGTATTTCAAGAATGGGAGTGTGCAATCAATCAATCAATTTAGTGGCTCAATCATGTCTGACTCTTTGCGACCCCATGAACTGCAGCACGCCAGGCCTCCCTGTCCATCACCAACTGCCGGAGTCCACCCAAACCCACGTCCACTGAGTTGGTGATGCCATCCAACCATCTCATCCTCTGTCGTCTTCTTTCCACCGTCCTTCTCCTCCTGCCCTCAATCTTTCCCAGCATCAGGAAATGAGAAATTTTAAATGAGTCATTTTTTCGCATCAGGTGGCCAAAGTATTGGAGTTTCAGCTTCAGCATTAGTCCTTCCAATGAACACCCAGGACTGATGAGGTATTAGATTAGGCAGAAATCAAAGCCACCTTTCTGTGCCTTGAACATACCAAGCAATCTACAGCCTCCTTCAAAACTACACCTAGCTCTCTGTCTCTCTCACTTCATTGTAGCCTATGCTTAAATGTTGCTTAATCAAAGAGGCCTTCCTTAGCCTACCAGTCTAAGAGAACTTCCTTCACTGTCATTTTCTGTCTGTTGATTTGCTTCATTTTTCTTCAATGCTCTTACCACCATCTGATATTTTATTTATCATCTTTCTTCCTTCAGTAGAATACAAGCAACTTGAGAGGCCCTTTATTTGTTCTTTTCATTGCTATATCCCTGGTACCTAAAATTATTCCTGGCATATGCAGTTGTTCGATAAATATCTGATAAGTGAAGATATGAAAAGCACTTAGAAAAGTGCCTGACAGATAACAAGTGCTTAAAAGTGTTATTAGCTATTTTTATTATGAAGCGTGGATGAGGTAGAGGAGATCATAAAAAGATAAAATAAAACTTGAGTATTTGAGTATCATGGTATCTCTGACTGGAAACCTGGGTTTGAGTTTCTGCTTGAAAACTCCCATAAATGGAGAGACTTTGTTATTTCCTGAAGCACACTATCCCACCAATCAGACCAAAGGTCTATTCATTCAAAGGTTTTCTCTTAGATTGACCTGAAATCTGTGTTTGTAGCTTCTTCCATCTCTTCCAACCTTCTTGAAAAACACAAAGCAAATTCCTTCTGGAGAGTTAAAGTCTGCTATTACATGTTTCTTTACATTTAGTCAGAACAAAAACATTCAGTCCCTTGAACTTCATGAATTTCTGTTATCCTTTTAAAATATTCAGACATATGATGTGACTTTCATTGGTCCCTGGGTTGTCATTATTAATGCAATTTTTGATTCTATAAGCATTTTAATAACTGTGTTTACTGAAGTACTTGTATAACTGTACATGAACACTGATTCATTCTAAAGTGTTTTCTCTAAAAGATGTATACTTTCCTGATTCCCTGGTTGGCTCAGTCAGTAAAAGAGTCTGCTCTTTTACTGGGGCAGAGCTGAGTTCAATCCCTGGGTTGGGAAGATCCCCTGGAGAAGGAAATGGCACCCCCCTCCAGTATTCTTACCTGGGAAATCCATGGACAGAGGAACCTGGTGGGCTACAGTCCATGGGGTCACAAAGAGTTGGGAACGACTGAGTGACTAAACATTGATTTAAATTTGTTGATTTAGCTGGTTAATACAGAATTTTTTTATACTTGAAACTAGAGAAAAACTAATCTCTTAATCCAGTGCTTTGCCCTAAGCTAAGTAGAGCAAATCTTTGGGGTTTGAGGATTTAAAATTCAAAGTTTCAAATATCCAAATATTAATGGCACATAACAGTCTGTGATTTTACTGAGGCATGAGTTTTCCTGAGTCATGAACTGCACATCCTGCAAGGTTAGCATGTGGCAGTGAGTCTCTTAGCTTGTGAGTCAGCCAAGCTATCATCCAAGCTTATACTTCTTAACCTGATTCTGTTATTCTCTGGTCAAAATTGTACATATATTTTATGGAATTGAAATATATGTTAGCATTGTTAGAGAATATGGGGAATATTCAGGGTTTTAGTAGTTTTTCTTAGCAACTATTTAAAGTCTAATATTTAGTTCTTACTTGGTGGTCATAATACTCTACTGCCACCTGGTGACATCATGTTGTCCACTCAGCATAAATGCATGATCCAATCCCCTCCATCCAACTATATGTAGGATTCCTTTGCCAGTTTGGAAGAGCTTTTGATCAGTTGTTGTTGTTGCTTAGTTGCTAAGTCATGTCTGGCTCTTTGCAACCCCATGGATCGTAGCTTTCCAGGCTCCTCTGTCTATGAGATTTTCCAGGCAAGAATACTGGATGCCATTTCCTTTCATGCTCAATTCATTCTCAAAGTAAGGAGACCAGGTTATATGTGAATGGTTCTAAGTGAAAAAAATCAGAGAATACTCACACTGCTGAAGCAGAGTTAAAAAATAAATAAATAACAATTTAAGAGAATTCAATTGATTTAGCTATGACTGAATATTTTGGGAACATAAGATTTTTCCATTTGAAATTATTATATTTAAATACTCTGTTGTATCTGGTTAAAAGCAAAATGTGATTAAATATAATGTTTTTGAGAAACTGTTCTACATTTTTAAGGAATCTTTTTAGTTTTCAAATTTGTACTTTATTTTCTTAGCTTTCTATTTTGAAATAATTACAGACTCACAGGAATTTACAAAGATAGTAAAGAAAGGCCCAGGGTATCCTTCACTCAGTTCCCTAAGATGGTTCACATCTTAGATAATTATATTATAGTATCAAAACCACCCAGGAAGCACAGTGGTAATGAATCCGCCTGCCAATTCAGGGGATGCAAGTTTGATCCCTGGGTAGATCCTCTGGAGTAGGAAATGGCAACCCACTCCAGCATTCTTGCCTGGTGAATCCCGTGGAAAGAGGAGTCTGGCAGGCTACAGTCCATGGGGTTGCAAAGAGTTGGACATGACTGAACAACCGAACACACATACACATCAAAAGCAGAAATGACATTGGAGATTTTATTAAATATAATCACCTCCAGAAACATGATACAGAATTAACTATTTCATCTTCACAAAGATTCTTCATGCTATTCCTTCATAGTTACACACTGCTCCCCACACCATTCATTACCATATCGAACTCCTAACAACTGCTCATCTGTTCTCCATCTCTATAATATTGTCATTTCAAGAATATTATATAAATGAAATCGTACAGGATACAACATTTGAGACTGGCTGTTTTGGACACTAGGCATAATGTATCTGAAATCCATCCAAGTTACTGTGTTCTATAAATAACCTTTTCTTTTTATTGCTGAGTAGAATTTCATGGCATGGATATACCAGACTTTGCTTAACCGCTTATCCATGATGGGACATTTGTTTGTTCCCAGTTTGGGGCTATTACCAATAAAGCTTCTCTGAACATGTGCATGCAAGTTTTTGTGTGTCTAAGGATTTTTAGAGACTGGGTGCCTCTGTCTCTCCTTTGTCATTTCCTGGTGGTTTTACACAAAGAAAAGAGTATAAAAGACAGCATCTACTAGTAACTTTGTTAAAAGGAAAGTCCCAAATCAGTCCCAATGAAAGACTTGAGGTGTAGAAAATTATCTGTAAAAAAAAGTTGGTCACTACTATTACCACAATTCTGCCCTGATGTGTATAAGTGCTTATATCATTTGGACCTTACATTTAGTGTTTTTTAAACATCTTAGATGGAGATAGCAACCAGGAAATGTTAGCAACTATTAAACAACCACCAAGTTGTTTAATAGATACCAAGTGTATGTAACTTGGTATCTCCTACACCAGGGAAAAGTAATCAGTGATCCTGTATTGACCCAATCTAATATAGATTAAAGATCATGTGTTGAGTGAATATGTGTGAAAGGGGAATTTACAGTGGACAAGAAGAAAAAGAAACATATTTTAAAATATTCCTTCTATGGGGTCACCAAATGTCAGAGAATTTACAAATTGGCCAATATGAAACTATCTCCTGTCTCCAACATAAAGAACCAACTGTCAAGAACAGTACAGAGTGAAGGGAACAATGCTTTTGGCTGGAGCTTCATATTGTCTCAGCAACATCTGCTGAGGCCTAATCTTGCTTTGGGATCCCTCCTCCCAGATGAATAAATGTGAAGCTCTTATGATAGATCAGCCATTTAAGATGGGTTCAAAAAGAGTTTATTATATCACATTCAATATTTCTCCATCCAGGAATCCACAAGTAGGTTTAAGCTCCACTTTGCAGAAGCCTCTTACAGATGAATGGTTGCCAGAGGTAGAGGGTTGTGGGGAGTGGGCATGAGGGAAAATGATGAAGGGGGTTAAAGGGCACAAACTTCCAGTTATAAGATGAATAAGTTCTGGGGATATAATGTACAGCATGTGACTATAGTTAATACTATTGTATTGTATACTTCAAAGTTGCTAAGAGAGTAGATCTTAAAAATTCTTATCACAAGAAAAATCATTGTAATTGCTTGAAGTGATGGATGTTTTGTCTGACCTTGCAGTGCAGCATGTGGGATCTTAGTTCTCCCACCAGGGATCAACCTAGGTCCCCGGCATTGAAAGCATGGAGTCTTAACCACTGGACCACCAGGAAAGTCCCTGAAATGATGGAGGTTAATTAAACTTATCGTGCTAATCATTTGTCAATAAATACATATACTTAATCATTATGTTGTACATCTGAAAGTAATGCAAAATGTTAATTATATTTCAATAAAACTGTGGGAAAAAGAAGTCCTTATTTCTCAGATAAAGAAGTAAGCATTTTTTTTGCTCTCTATATGCAGCTGTAGACTGGTCAAATAAGTTTAAACATCATTTGAGCATACCCTCCAGATTCTGCTTATGGGAAATGAGGTCCATAAAACCTCTTTCTTGTCCATAAATTTTATTGTGAAGGTAAATCAAAGAATGAGAATGTCAAGGAGGAAGAAAATTTTTCCTCTCCCAGGTGGTACAAGTGGTAAAGAATCCTCCTGCCAATGCAGGAAATGCAAGAGAGGCAGATTTGGTCCCTAGGTCAGGAAGATCCCCTGGAGAAGGAAATGGCAACCCACTCCAGTAATCTTGCCTGGAGAATCCCATGGACAGAGGAACTTTGTGGGCTATAGTCCATGGGGTCAACTGAAATGACTTAGTACTACACTTCCAGGCTCTTCTAAATTGTGTAAGAATTAAATTGATATGAGAAATATTAACAGGAGAAAACCAAACAGAAGTTTAATAACTTGTGCATATGGGAGAGACCAAGGTTCAGTTCAGTTCAGTTCAGTCGCTCAGTCGCGTCCGCCTCCTTGTGACCCCATGAATCGCAGCACGCCAGGCCTCCCTGTCCATCGCCAAATCCCAGAGTCCACCCAAACCCATGCCCATCGTATTGGTGGTGCCATCCAACTGTCTCATCCTCCGCTGTCCCCTTCTCCTCCTGCCCTCAATCTTTCCCACCATCAGGGTTTTTCAAATGAGCCAGCTCTCCACATCAGGTGGCCAAAGTATTGGGAGTTTCAGCTTCAACATCAGTCCCTCTAATGAACAACCAGGACTAATCTTCTTTAGGATGGACTGGTTGGATCTCTTTGCAGTCCAACGGACTCTCAAGAGTATACTACAACACCACAGTTCAAAAGCATCAATTCTTCAGCACTCAGCTTTCTTTATAGTCCAACTCTCACATCCATACATGACCACTGGAAAAACCATAGCCTTGACTAGATGGACCTTTGTTGGCAAAGTGATGTCCCTGCTTTTTAATATGCTGTCTAGGTTGGTCATAACTTTTCTTCCAAGGAGCAAGCATCTGTTAATTTCATGGCTGCAATCACCATCCACAGTGATTTTGGCTAAGATGGCAGAGGAATAGGACAGGAAGACCACTTTCTCCCCCACAAATTCATCAAAAGAACATTTAAACGCTGAGTAAATTCCACAAAACAACTTCTGAATGCCAGAAGAGGACATCAGGCACCCAGAAAAGCAACCCATTGTTTTCAAAAGGAGGTATGAAAAAATATAAAAGATAAAAAGAGACAAAAGAGGTAGGGACAGAGATCCGTCCCTGGAAGGGAGTCTTAAAAAAGAGAGAAGTTTCCAAACACCAGGAAACACTCTCACCACCGAGTCTGTGGTGAGCCTTGGAACCACAGAGGGCAACATAACTGGGAGGAAAAATAAATAAATAATTAAAACCCATAGATTACGTGCCCAACGGTAACTCCCAGTGGAGAAGCAGCGCAGACACTTACATCCGCCACTAGCAAGCGGGAGCTGGGCAGGGAGGCACGGTCTGCATTGCTCAGAGTAAGGACCAACCTGAAGGCCCCAAGGGCAATCTGAGTAAACTAACTTGGGATAGCAAACCAGACTGTGGGATAGCTACCCCGCGAAAAGCCCTAACCTAAGACACTGCCAGGCCTGGTCACAGAACAAAGGACTGAACAGAGTTAGCTGGCTGCAGACTGGCCCTTCCCCCTCTGGTGACAGGCAAGCGAGGGCAGCCAGAGCCATAAAGGGGCAATCGCAGCCCCAGAGAGGCATTATCTACCAAACTGCAAGCAGGCTTCGTTGCTAACCAAGACTGCTTGGGATTCTGGATGGTCAACATCTGCCTGAGAAGGTGCACTGCTTGTACACCCAGAAAACTGAGAGGTGGGGACAGGGGAGGTGATAAGTCGCGGCGACCGCACTTGCCAAACACCTGGTCACCTGAGCTGCTCAGACCTGGGAAGGCCACAAAACGCAGGCCCAACCGAGTCTGTGCCTCTGAGGACTACCCAAGTACCTGAACCTGAGCGGCTTAGACCTGGGAAGTGCATACAACCCAGGGCCGGCCTCAGACAGTTCCCAGCAGAGCAACCTAGAGCCTAAGCAGTGTAGACAGGGAAAGCACACACGCTGGAGTGGGTTCAAACCCATTGTGGCCAAGACACTGTGACCACATGCCAGTGTTATTTGTTTGCAGCATTCCTCCCTCCCCACAGCACGACTGAACAAGGGAGCCTAAAATAGTGTTTACCACAGCCGCCTTTAGTCAGGGTGGAAATCAGACACTGAAGAGACCAGCAAACAGAAGAAGCTAAAACAGAGGGAACCTCCTTGGAAGTGACAGGTGCAATAGATTAAAACCCTGTAGTTAGTACCAACTACATAGAAAGGGGCCTATAGATCTTGAGAAATAGAAGCCGGATCAAGGAACTATCTGAAAATGAACTGACCCCACACTGCCCACTACACCACCAGAGAAAGTCCTAGGTATATTTTTTCTATCATTCTTTAATTTTTTTTATTTTTAAGTACTATACTACTCCTTTAATTTTCATTTTTATAACCTATTACTTTGCAAAAATAAGAGAGACCTTATTTTTTAAAGCAAACTTCATATATATATATATATATATATAATAATTTTTGTGACTTTTTTCTTTAATATTATATTTTTGAAAATACAACCTCTACTCTAGATTTTTTTAAATTTTATTTTATTTTTAAACTTTACATAATTGTATTAGTTTTGCATAGTCTAGATTTTTAATCTTTGCTTTTTGGTATTTCTTATCAATTTTTTACCTTTAAGAACCCCATCTTCAGTACCCATTTTTAGTTGGGAGTGAGATTACTGGCTTGACTGACCTCTCCCCATTGGACTCTCCTTTATCTCCACCAGGTCGCCTCTATCTCCTCCCTCCCCCTTCTTTTCTCTACCCAACTCTGCGAATCTCTTTGTGTGTTACGGGTGGTGGAGAACACTAAGGGAACTGATTACTGGCTGGATCTGTCTCTCTTCTTTTGATTCCCCCTTTATCCTCATGGCTACCTCTGTCTCCTTCCTCCCTCTTATCTTCTCTGTGTAACACCATGAACATCTCTGAGGAATCCAGACTGTGGAAAGCGCATCAGTTCAGTTCAGTTCAGTCACTCAGTCGTGTCCAACCTTTTGCGACCCCATGAATCACAGCACGCCAGGCCTCCCTGTCCATCACTAACTCCCAGAGTTCACTCAGACTCACGTCCATCAAGTCAGTGATGCCATCCAGCCATCTCATCCTCTGTCTTCCCCTTCTCCTCCCGCCTCCAACCCCTCCCAGCATCAGAGTCTTTTCCAATGAGTCAACTCTTCGCATGAGGTGGCCAAAGTACTGGAGTTTCAGCTTCAGCATCATTCCCTCCAAAGAAATCCCAAGGCTGATCTCCTTCCGAATGGACTGGTTGGATCTCCTTGCAGTCCAAGGGACTCTCAAGAGTCTTCTCCAACACCACAGTTCAAAAGCATCAATTCATTGGCACTCAGCTTTCTTCATGGACCAACTCTCACAC
Source organism: Bos indicus x Bos taurus (assembly GCF_003369695.1). Taxonomy (NCBI): domain Eukaryota; kingdom Metazoa; phylum Chordata; class Mammalia; order Artiodactyla; family Bovidae; genus Bos; species Bos indicus x Bos taurus. The sequence goes on along the minus strand of NC_040105.1, from coordinate 144,999,232 downwards.
CCGTACATGACCACTGGAAAAACCATAGCCTTGACTAGATGGATCTTTGTTGGCAAAGTAATGTCTTTGCTTTTCAATATGCTATCTAGGTTGGTCATAACTTTTCTTCCAAGGAGTAAGCGTCTTTTAATTTCATGACTGCAATCACCATCTGCAGTGATTTTGGAGCCCCCCAAAATAAACTCTGACACTGTTTCCACTGTTTCCCCATCTATTTCCCATGAAGTGATGGGACCAGATGCCATGATCTTCGTTTTCTGAATGTTGAGTTTTAAGCCAACTTTTTCACTCTCCTCTTTCACCTCCATCAAGAGGCTTTTTAGTTCCTCTTCACTTTCTGCCATAAGGGTGGTGTCATCTGCATATCTGAGGTTATTGATATTTCTCCTGGCAATCTTGATTCCAGCTTGTGCTTCTTCCAGCCCAGCGTTTCTCATGATGTACTCTGCATAGAAGTTAAATAAGCAGGGTGACAATATACAGCCTTGACGTACTCCTTAGGGAACTGATGACTGGCTAGCTTGCTCCCTCCTCTTTTGATTCCCCCTCTTCTCCTCCTGGTTACCTCTATCTCCCTCCTCCCTCTTCTGTTCTCCATGTAACTCTGTGAACCTCTCTGGGTGTCCCTCACTGTGGAGAAACTTTTCATTTTTAACCTAGATGTTTTATCAATGGTGCTGTATAGATGGAGAAATCTTGAGGCTACTGTAAAAATAAGACTAAAAACCAGAAGCAGAAGGCTTAAGTCCAAATCCTGAGAACACCAGAGAACTCCTGACTCCAGGGAACATTAATCAACAAGAGGTCATCAAATGCCTCCATATCTACACTGAAGCCAAGCACCACCCAAGGGCCAACAAGTTCCAGAGCAAGACATATCACACAAATTATCCAGCAGCACAGGAACACAGACCTGAACTTCAATATACAGGCTGCCCAAAGTCACTCCAAACCCATTGACATCTCATAACACATTAATGGACACTTCATTGCACTCCAGAGAGAAGAAATCCAGCTCCACCCACCAGAACACTGACACAAGCTTCCCTAACCAGGAATCTTGACAAGCCACCTGTACAACCCCCACCCACAGCAAGGGAACTCCACAATAAAGAGAACTCCACAAACTGCCAGAATACAGAAAGGCCACCCCAAACACAGCAATATCAACAAGATGAAGAGTCAGAGGAATACCCAGCAGGTAAAGGAACAGGATAAATGTCCACCAAACCAAAAAAAAAAAGAGGAAGAGATAGGGAATCTACCTGATAAAGAATTCTGAATAATGATAGTGAAATTTATCCAAAATCTTGAAAACAAAATGGAATCACAGATAAACAGCCTGGAGACAAGGATTGAGAAGATGCAAGAAAGGTTTAACAAGGACCTAGAAGACATAAAAAAGAGTCAATATATACTGAATAATGCAATAAATGAGATCAGAAATACTCTGGAGGGAACAAATAGTAGAATAATGGAGGCAAAAGATAGGATTAGTGAGGTAGAAGATAGAATGGTAGAAATAAATCAATCAGAGAGGAAAAAAGAAAAATGAATTTAAAAAAATGAGGTCAATCTCAGCGACCTCTGGGACAATGTTAAACGTCCCAACATTCAAATCATAGGAGTCCCAGAAGAAGAAGACAAAAAGAAAGACCATGAGAAAATATTTCAGGAGATAATAGTTGAAAACTTCCCTAAAATGGGGAAGGAAATAATCACCCAAGTTCAAGAAACCCAGAGAGTCCCAAACAGGATAAACCCAAGGTGAAACACCCCAAGACACATATTAATCAAATTAACAAAGATCAAACATAAAGAACAAATATTAAAAGCAGCAAGGGAAAAACAACAAACAACACACAAGGGGATTCCCATAAAGATAACAGCTGATCTTTCAATAGAAATTCTTCAGGTCAGAAGGGAATGGCAGGACATGCTTAAAGTGATGAAAGAAAATAACCTACAGCCCGGATTACTGTACCCAGCAAGGATCTCATTCAAATATGAAGGAGAAATCAAAAGCTTTACAGACAAGCAAAAGCTGAGAGAATTCAGCACCCCCAAACCAGTTCTCCAACAAATGTTAAAGGATCTTCTCCAGATAGTAAACAAAAAAAGGTGCATAAACTCGAACCCAAAACAATAAAGTAAATGGAAACGGGACCATATTTATCAATAATTACCTTAAACATAAATGGGTTGAATGCACCAACCAAAAGACAAAGACTGGCTGAATGGATACAAAAACAAGACCCTTATATATATTGTCTACCAGAGACCCACCTCGAAACAAGAGACACATACAGACTGAAAGTGAAGGGCTGGAAAAACATATTCCATGCAAATAGAGACCAAAGAAAGCAGGAGTAGCAATACTCATATCAGATAAAATAGACTTTAAAACAAAGGCTGTGGAAAAAGACCCAGTGATTTTGGAGCCCAGAAAAATAAAGTCAGCCTCTCTTTCCACTGTTTCCCCATCTATTTGCCATGAAGTGATGGGACCAGATGCCATGATCTTAGTTTTCTGAATGTTGAGCTTTAAGCCAACTTTTTCACTCTCCTCTTTCACTTTCTTTCTTTTTTTTTTTTTCCCAGATGTTCAAGCTGGTTTTATTTTTTTTTAATTTTATTTTATTTTTAAACTTTACATAATTGTATTAGTTTTGCCAAATATCAAAATGAATCCACCACAGGTATACATGTGTTCCCCATCCTGAACCCTCCTCTCTCCTCCCTCCCCACACCATCCCTCTGGGTTGTCCCAGTGCTCTAGCCCCAAGCATCGAGTATCATGCATCGAACCTGGACTGGCATCTCGTTTCATACATGATATTTTACATGTTTCAATGCCATTCTCCCAAATCTTCCCACCCTCACCCTCTCCCACAGATTCCATAAGACTGTTCTATACATCAGTGTCTCTTTTGCTGTCTCGTACACAGGGTTATTGTTACCACCTTTCTAAATTCCATACACAAAAATAAACTCAAAATGGATTAAAGATCTCAATGTAAGACCAGAAACTATAAAACTCCTAGAGGAGAACATAGGCAAAACACTCTCTGACATACATCACAGCAGGATCCTCTATGACCCACCTCCCAGAATATTGGAAGTAAAAGCAAAAATAAACAAATGGGACCTAATTAACCTTAAAAGCTTCTGCACATCAAAGGAAACTATTAGCAAGGTGAAAAGACAGCCTTCAGAATGGGAGAAAATAATAGCAAATAAAGCAACTGACAAACAACTAATCCTCTTTCACTTTCACCGAGAGGCTCTTTAGTTCTTCTTCACTTTCTGCCATAAGGGTGGTATCATCTGCATATCTGAGGTTAATGATATTTCTCCCAGCAATCTTGATTCCAGTTTGTGCTTCCTCCAGCCCAGCATCTCTCACTATGTTCTCTGCATATAAGGTAAATAAGCAGGTTGACAATATACAGCCTTGACATACACCTTTTCCTATTTGGAACCAGTCTGTTTTTCCATGTCCAGTTCTAACTGTTGCTTCCTGACCTGTATACAGGTTTCTCAAGAGGCAGGTCAGGTTGTCTGGTATTCCCATCTCTTTCAGAATTTTCCACAGTTTATTGTGATCCACACAGTCAAAGGCTTTGGCATAGTCAATAAAGCAGAAATAGATGTTTTCCTGGAACTCTCTTGCTTTTTAAATGATCCAGGGGATGTTGGAAATTTTATCTCTGGTTCCTCTGCCTTTTCTAAAACCAGCGTGAGCATCTGGAAGTTCATGATTCACATATTGCTGAATCCTGGCTTGGAGAATTTTGAGCATTACTTTACTAGCGTGTGAGATGAGTGCAATTATGTGGTAGTCTGAGCATTCTTTGGCATTGCCCTTCTTTGGAATTGGAATGAAAACTGACTTTTTCCAGACCTGTGGCCACTGCTGAGTTTTCCAAATTTTCTGGCATGTTGAGTGCAGCACTTTCACAGCATCATCTTTTAGAATTTGAAATAGCTCAACTGGAATTCCATCACCTCCACTAGTTTTGTTCATAATGATGCTTCCTAAGGCCTACCAGACTTCACATTCCAGAATGTCTGGCTCTAGGTGAGTGTGAGTGATCACACCTTCATGATTATCTGGGTCATGAAGATCTTTTTTGTACAGTTCTTCTGTGTATTCTTGCAGAAGAAGAGGTGTCTTCTTAATATCTTCTGCTTCTGTTAGGTCCATACCATTTCTGTCCTTTATTGAGCCCATCTTTGCATGAAATGTTCCCTTGTTATCTCTAATTTTCTTGAAGAGATCTCTAGTCTTTTCTATTCTATTGTTTTCCTCTATTTCGTTGCATTGATCACTTAGGAAGGCTTTCTTTTCTTTTTTTTTTTAATTTTAGGGTCGCCGCCATGGCAACGCCACTCCTCTCCTCTTCCGGGAACGAAGGGGGCAGAGACTCCAGGAAGGCTTTCTTATCTCTCCTATTCTTTGAAACTCTGCATTCAAGTGGGTATATCTTTCCCTTTCTCCCTTGCTTTTCACTTCTCTTCTTTTCAAAGCTATTTGTAAGGCCTCCTCAGCCATTTTGCTGTTTTGCATTTCTTTTCCATGGGGATAGTCTTGCTCCCTGTCTCCTGTACAATGTCATGAAGCCCCATCCATAGTTTATCAGGCACTCTATCAGATCTAGTCCCTTAAAACTATTTCTCACTTCCACTGTATAGTCATAAGGGATTTGATTTAGGTCATAACTGAATGGTCTATTGGTTTTCCCTACTTTATTCAATTTAAGTCAGAATTTGGCAATAAGGAGTTCATGATTTGAGCCACAGTCCTCTCCCGGTCTTGTTCTTGCTGACTGTATAGAACTTCTCCATTTTTGGCTGCAAAGGATATAATCAATCTGATTTCGGTGTTGACCATCTGGTGATGTCCATATGTAGAGTCTTCTCCTGTGTTGTTGGAAGAGGGTGTTTGCTATGACCAGTGCATTCTCTTGGTAAAACTCTGTTAGCCTTTGCCCTGCTTCATTCTGTACACCATGGCCAAATTTGCCTGTTACCCCAAGTTGTTTCTTGACTTCCTACTTTTGCATTCCAGGCCCCTATAATGAAAAGGGCATCTTTTGGGGGTGTTAGTTCTAAAAGGTCTTGGAGGTCTTCATAGAACCGTTCAACTTCAGCTTCTTCAGCATTACTGGTCAGGGATTACTGTGATATTGAATGGTTTGCCTTGGAAACCAACAGAGACCATTCTGTCGTTTTTGAGATTGCATCCAAGTACTGCATTTCCGACTCTTTTGTTGACCATGACGGCTACTCCATTTCTTCTAAGGGATTCCTGCCCACAGTAGTAGATATAATGGTCATCTGAGTTAAATTCACCCATTCCAGTCCATCTTAGTTTGCCGATTCCTAGAATGTTGGCGTTCACTCTTGCCATCTCCTGTTTGACCACTTCCAATTTGCCTTGATTCATGGACCTAACATTCCAGGTTCCTATGCAATATTGCTCTTTACAGCATTGGACCTTGCTTCTATCATCAGCCACATCCACACCTGGGTATTGTTTTTGCTTTGGCTCCATCCCTTCATTCTTTCTGGAGTTATTTCTCCACTGATCTCCAGTAGCATATTGGGCACCTACTGACCTGGGGAGTTCCTCTTTCAGTGTCCTATCATTTTGCCTTTTCATACTGTTCATGGGGTTCTCAAGGCAAGAATACTGAAGTGGTTTGCCATTCCCTTCTCCAGTGGACCACATTCTATCAGACCTATCCACCATGACCCGTCCATCTCAGGTGGCCCTACCGGCATTGCTTAGTTTCATTGAGTTAGACAAGGCTGTGGTCCATGTGATCAGATTGGCTAGTTGTCTGTGATTGTGGTTTCAGTCTGTCTGCCCTCTGATGCCCTCTCTCAGTGCCTACTGTTTTACTTGGGTTTCTCTTACCTTCAACATGGGGTATCTCCTCTCAGCCACTGTCCCTGACCTTGGACGTGGGCTAACTCCTCTCGGCCACCCTCATGCGCTGTTGCAGCCCCAGAAAAACCAAGTAATTCATCAAAATGGCCAAAGCCTTTACCTTAAATATCATCTTCCATTAAAGACAAAAGAGGATATTTGGGGTTGTGGTTTGGGACTTCAAAGATGAGGAAGACAAGCCACATTGACATGAAAAAGGGAATGTTTGGTAAATAAATGAATACTGGGCCAGGCCATGGAGACGAATTTTAATAAGCAGAGTTTGCTGGATTTCCTCCTTTCAACACAGCTAGTTAGCTATGGTGATAACGCTTCCTGGAACAACTCTTCTGTCTACATTCTTTTAGGCTTCAGGGGGAAGGCCAAATGTTATTCCTGAGTCTTTTGGGCCTTAAAATTAATCAGCTTAAATGAATCCTCTTCCCAAAGAGATATATAAAATTGGGGTGGCAAATATTGCTCCCTTACAGAGGAGACATGTTTTGAGTTTTTCATTAAAAATATGCAACATAAATTTAAAACACTAATATTTTTGGTGCAATTGTTACAAATGTGAACAGGCTGCTCAGTTCAAGAGGTGAGGGAAGACATCACCCCAAAATGCAATGACAAATAATCTTTGGGTTGAATCCTCAGCTTATTAAACTGTCAGTGCTGAACTGTCAGTAAATCAAGAAGGATGTTAATGAGCATCTGTGCTTCAGCTTTCATTGCCATTTGGCAAAAAGTAGCACAAAAAGAAAATGGTAATTAGCAATAAAGGTGTGTTTATTGGTTTGTGCAACTGACAGGCTGTATGTCTCTTCTGCACAGTATGTGTCCTTTATAAAACTGCCAGACAATGGAAGCAAAACCTGTTCTCTTTTCCTTTAGGCTAGAACTTTAGGACCTTGAAGTGCCACTAGAGGAAAATGAATTAACGTGGGAACCAGAATTTATTGTTTTCATTGAAAAACAAAACAAAGAGATTTAGCGAAGTCAGGATGCATTTGAGGAGCCCTCAGTCCCTCCCTCTTCCAAAGGCCTTTTCTAAAGCCTGCCTTCCCACCCCAATCCATTCTCCACGTTGGCTCCTGTCATCTTTCTTAAAGGAAAATTGATCATGACACTCTCCTGATGAAAACTTTTCAGTGGGTTCTCAGAATAGGATCCAGCTCCCTAGAGTGTTTGGCAAGTCACCTGGTGATGTAGCCCTTTTGAACTCTCTAGTTTCTCCTTACTTCTCAGGCCATTATTCCCCATCCCCTTGTAGTCTGCACTCTGAGAAGGGAAGTTATGAGGAGAGGAAAGCAGGCATGTTTATACTCTTCTGGAGAAACAGTACATTGGCACAGTCAGGGTGGAGAGCAATGTGGCAACCTGTAATAAAGCAGGAAGTGTTCGTTCTTGGCAGTCTTGTTATTTCCTTTCTGGGTACGCAATTGAAAACTTCAGGAAGTGCACTGGTATCTTCTTTGCAGTGTTTCTGACAACAGAGAAGAACCAAAAAGTCCCACATAAATAAAAGAATGAATAAATACATTGTATTTTCCTCACATAATGGAATCATACACGGAGTAACAATGAAAGAGGTAGTGGTATACTACATTGACAAATGTCCAAAACTTAATGTTAAACTTAAAAATATATTCCCAAATAATAGATAAAATATGATGAAACTTGTGTAAAATTTTTAACTGAATGAAAAATTATGTATAGTTTATGAGCACATACATGGTGGTTTAGTCACCAAGTTGTGTCTGACTTTTGTGACCCTGTGTACTAGACCCCGCCAGGCTCCTTTGTCCATGAGATTTTCCAGGCAAGAATACTGGAGTGGGTTGCCATTTCCTTCTCCAGGGGATCTTCCCAATTAAGGGATCAAACTCTGGTCTCTTGCATTGCAGGCAAGTCTTTACCTACTAAACCACCAAGGAACCCCGGGCACATACATATGCGCCTAAAAATAAAAAGAAGAGACATGCAACAACTTCTGGGAGAGAGGTTACTTCTGGGGGAAAGTGGTAGGGGGAGGAGAATGGATAGGAGAGGATTATAAAGGGGCTTCATTTTTAAGGAAATATTTTATTTCATATCCACCTCTGATATTGTGACTTCTAATAACAAATATATATTTGGTCTTTGTTTCAGTCACCCAGCTCCTAAAATCCTTGGAATATCCTAAGCAATGAGAACAATAAAGGTATTTTTGGTTTGTTAATAAGGTGACTTGGGAAGCACCTAAGGATGGGGGTTGGTTGCCAGTGGAGCCAATGTCATGAATAGAGCATTGAAACTTTCAGTTTCTCGAGGGTGTAGAGAAGGACTAGATATTGAATTCAGTCACCAATGACCAACGATTTAATCAAGCTTGCTTATATAGTAAAGTCTCCATAAAAACTCAAAAGGACAGGGTTTAGAGAGCTTCTGGGTTGATGAACACGTGGAGGTCTGGGGAGAGTGGTGCTTTAGGAGCTTGCCCCCTCACACCTTGCCTGGTACATCTCTTCCATCTCGTTTTGAATTGGTAGTTTAGTAAGTAAAATGTTTATCTGAGATCTGTGAGCTGCTCCATCAAATTAATCAAACCCAAATCCTCCATCATTAGAGGTTGGAACGGCTACTCTGTAGCCAGTAGGCCAGAAGAACATGTGACAATCTGGACATGAAATTGGCATCTGATGTGGGGTGAGGGGGCAGTCTTGCAGGACTGAGCCATTAACCTGTGGGATCTAATCCTATCTCCCAGTAGATAGCTTCAGAATTGACATAAATGGTAGGAAACTCTCCTTCAAATCAGAATTGGTAATAGAATCATTTTGCTATTATCTATCTAAGAAAATATGTGAAATGCTGTAACAAATGTTAACATTTGTTAAATCTAGGTGATGAATATACAGGTATTCAATGTATTGTTTTTGTGTAGTTTATTTTAAAGTTTTTCACTAAAAATCATTACCTACACATTCAAATTTTTTGTCATAAATGAGAAACACACAAATAAAAACTCAAGCAGTAGAGTGGATGGAACACAATGGTGGGGTGTTGTATTTACCTTCTCTTCAGTCATCTGCCTTTTTTCTTCTTCCTTTTCAGGTTTATAGTGCATAACATAAATCATGCATTTTCAAGGGCTTTGGTACTGTGTATTTTTCTGAATGATGGAATATTTCCTGAAGCTGTAGCCATGAGCTATAAAACTAGATAGGGTGTGGACTTAAAATTTAAATGAAAGAGGCTTGTGGTCTACTTTACTGATAAATGGGGCTGTTGGGTAGTATAATTACCACTGGTTGTATGTTTTCCACAAAGACTCCTCTGAACTTAGTTCTTTAGACTGTAATGGAGTTTAAGTTGGTATGATCACTGTGGAAAACCATTTGGCATTACACAGTAGAGTTGTACCTATACTCAGCATCAGTTCAGTTCAGTTCAGTTGCTCAGTCGTGTCCAACTCTTTGTGACCCCATGAATCGCAGCCTGCCAGGCCTCCTATCCATCACCATTTCCTGGAGTTCACTCAAACACATCCATCGAGTCGGTGATGCCATCCAGCCATCTCATCCTCTGTCGTCCCCTTTTCCTCCTGCCCCCAATACCTCCCAGCATCAGAGTCTTTTCCAATGAGTCAACTCTTCGCATGAGGTGGCCAAAGTACTGGAGTTTCAGCTTTAGCATCATTCCTTCCAAAGAACACCCAGGGCTGATCTCCTCTAGAATGGACTGGTTGGATCTCCTTGCAGTCCAAGGGACTCTCAAGAGTCTTCTCCAACACCACAGTTTGAAAGCATCAATTCTTCAGTGCTAAGCTTTCTTCACAGTCCAACTCTCACATCCATACATGACCACTGGAAAAACCATAGCCTTGACTAGATGGACCTTTGTTGGCAAAATAATGTCTTTGCTTTTCAATATGCTATCTAGGTTGGTCATAACTTTCCTTCCAAGGAGTAAACGTCTTTTAATTTCATGGCTGCAGTCACCATCTGCAGTGATTTTAGAGCCCAAAAAATTAAAGTCTGACACTGTTTCCACTGTTTCCCCATCTATTTCCCATGAAGTGATGGGACCGGATACCATGATCTTCGTTTTCTGAATGTTGAGCTTTAAGCCAACTTTTTCACTCTCCTCTTTCACTTTCATCAAGAGGCTTTTTAGTTCCTCTTCACTATCTGCCATAAGGATGGTGTCATCTGCATATCTGAGGTTATTGATATTTCTCCCAGCAATCTTGATTCCAGCTTGTGCTTCTTCCAGCCCAGCGTTTCTCATGATGTACTCTGCATAGAAGTTAAATAAGCAGGGTGACAATATACAGCCTTGATGTACTCCTTTTCCTATTTGGAACCAGTCTGTTGTTCCATGTCCAGTTCTAACTGTTGCTTCCTGACCTACATATAGTTTTCTCATGACCTACCAATTACACTTCTATTTTAGACTCTAAAAGAAACGTGCACCAGGAATCATATCCATAGAAGTTGTTATAATAGCTAAAAAACAGTCAAACAAGCATACAGAAGTGTCACATCCAAACACTGGAGAATAAATAAAGCAGAGAAAATTAATGAGACCGAACTACAACAGGTCATGCAAGAATACACACAGGATAATTCTGTTTATATAAAAGCAAATATATGAAAAAATTAAACTGTATTTTAAGGGGTACCTTTATGCGAGCTCAGTCACTTCAGTCCTGTCCAACTCTTCATGACCCCATGAACAGTAGTCCACCAGGCTCCTCTGTCCATGGGATTCTCCAGGCAAGAATACTGGAGTGGGTTGTCATATCCTCCTCCAGGGGCTCTTCCAGACCCAGGGATCGAACCCACATCTCTTACATCTCTGGCATTGGAAGCCCAAGAGGTACATACATATATAGAAAAACTATGATGGAAAGTATTGGAATGATGAATACATAATTCAGGATATTAGGCTTCTTTCTTGGGAGGGAAGGAAAACTATTAGCCAAGTACTTACATAAGACGTCACAAAAACTGGGCAATTTTTTTTCTTTTTTTCTTTTTTTTAGTGGAGAGGAAGTCAAGATTTATTAAGAACATCAAAGTCCAGGGCATTAAAAAAAAAAATATATATATATATATATATATATATATATATATATATATATATATATATCTTTAAAGGGCTTCCCTGGTGGCTCAGCTGGTAAAGAATCTGCCTGCAATGGGGGAGTCCTGGGTTCTATCCTTGCATTGGGAAGGACCCCTGGAGAAGGGAAAGGCTACCCACTCCAGCATTCTGGCCTGGAGAATTCCATGGACTATGTAATCCATTGGCTACCTGATGCGAAGAGCTGACTCATTTGAAAAGACCCTGCTGCTGGGGAAAATTGAGGGCAGGAGGAGAAGAGGATGAGAGAGGATAACATGGTTGGATGGCATCACTGACTCAATGAACATGAGTTTGGGTAAACTCTGGGAGTTGGTGATGGACAGGGAGGCCTGGCATGCTTCGGGTCATGGGGTCGCAAAGAGTCAGACATGACTGAGCGACTTTTGCTTCACTTCACATACCTTTAAAATGTTTTTCATTGCCACAAATATCCTTATCATTTAAAACCAGATGTTCAAATTACAGGGCTAACAGTTTTAGCTAATCAACTCTTTAATGCTTATTCAAGAAAACAACCTTCAACGGATCTTTGAATAATGGCAGTTCAGCCGCTGATGCGAATGGTGTAGGCAGTCACACTTAACGTTCAAGCCACAAGTTGCGGAGTTTGGAGGGGGTGAGGTCTACTGTCCTGCATTATCAGAACTTGTCGTGTTTTCAGTCCCACTGGGTTGCACGTTATCTGCGAGGTTGTGTGTGTGGCTCAAGAAAGAAATCTTTCAGTAAATTAATTCCTTCAGGTCAGTTCAGTTCAGTTGCTCAGTCACATCTGACTCTTTGTGACCCCATGAATTGCAGCACGCCAGGCCTCCCTGTCCATCACCAACTCCCGGAGTTTACTCAAACATGTCCATTGAGTCGGTGATGCCATCCAGCCATCTCATCCTCTGTCATCCCCTTCTCCTCCTGCCCCCAATCCCTCCCAGCATCAGGGTCTTTTACAATGAGTCAACTCTTCTCATGAGGTGGCCAAAGTACTGGAGTTTCAGCTTTAGCATCATTCCTTCCAAAGAAATCCCAGGGCTGATCTCCTTCAGAATGGACTGGTTGGATCTCCTTGCAGTCCAAGGGACTCTCAAGAGTCTTCTCCAACACCACAGTTCAAAAGCATCAATTCTTCAACACTCAGCTTTCTTCACAGTCCAACTCCCACATCCATACATGACCACTGGAAAAACCATAGCCTTGACTAGACAGACCTTTGTTGGCAAAGTAATATCTCTGCTTTTCAATATGCTACCTAGATTGGTCATAACTTTCCTTTCAAGGAGTAAGCATCTTTTAATTTCATGGCTGCAATCACCATCTTCAGTGATTTTGAAGCTACCCCACGCCCAAGGCCAGGGGCAGCAGCCGAGAGGAACAAGCCCAAGTCCAAGGGGCAGTGGCCGTGTGGGAGCAGGAGGCCTGAGAGGGGCTACTACACGTTCAAGGTCAGGAGGGGCAGCCGTGAGGAGATACCCCTCACCTCATCCAAGGTAAGGAGCAGTGGCTGCACTTTGCTGGAGCAGCCGTGAAGAGATACCCCACGACCAAGGTAAGAGAAACCCAAGTGGGATGGTAGGTTTTGTGAGAGGGGATCGGAGGGCAGACACACTGAAACCATAATCACAGAAAACTAGCCAATTTGATCACACGGACCACAGCCTTGTCTAACTCAATGAAACTAGGCCATGCCGTGTGGGGCCACCCAAGATGGACAGGTCATGGTGGAGAGGTCTGACAGAATGGGGTCCACTGGAGAAGGGAATGGCAAACCACTTCAGTATTCTTGCCTTGAGAACCCCATGAACAGTATGAAAAGGCAAAATGATAGGACACTGAAAGAGGAACTCCCCAGGTCGGTAAGTGCCCAATATGCTACTAGAGATCAATGGAGAAATAACTCCAGAAAGAATGAAGGGATGGAGCCAAAGCAAAAACAATACTCAAGTGTGGGTGTGACTGGTGATAGAAGAAAGGTCTGATTCTGTAAAGAGCAATATTGCATAGGAACCTGGAATGTTAGGTCCATGAATCAAGGCAAATTGGAAGTGGTCAAACAGGAGATGGCAAGAGTGAACGATGACATTCTGGGAATCGGCAAACTAAGATGGACTGGAATGGGTGAATTTAACTCAGATGACCATTATATCTACTACTGTGAGCAGGAATCCCTTAGAAGAAATAGAATAGCCATCATGGTCAACAAAAGATTCTGAAATGCAGTACTTGGATGCAATCTCAAAAACGACAGAATGGTCTCTGTTCGTTTCCAAGGCAAACCATTCAATATCATGGTAATCCAAGCCTATGCCCCAACCAGTAATGCTGAAGAAGCTGAAGTTGAAAGAGTCTATGAAGTCCAGAAGACCTTTTAGAACTAACTTAATCCCTTAGTCAGCAATATAATTTTTGCTTCCAATCATTCATTCTCTACCTTGAGCTGACTGACTGTTTGCCGCATATCCTGTGCTTTCTGCTCATCAAGCAGCACTTTTTCACAGCCATGTTGTTCCTCTCCCTGCGTTCACTACACTCGTCACTGTGATGATCCATGGTCACACTCTTTCTGCTCTGTTTGCTTGGAGGCACGGCTTTGCCTCCACCCCCAGTGTGGGGATGGAGCCAGTGCAACACCAGCTGAGGAATCTGCCAGAAGCAGATGGCAGGAGACTGAGTGTCTGAGCTTTGCGACCCCATGGGATTTCCCAGGCAATACTGCAGTGGGTTGCCATTTCCTCCTCCAGGGGAGCTTCCCAACCCTGGGATTAAACCTCCCTCATCTGCTTCTCCTGCATTGCAGGCAGATTCTTTACTGCTGCACCACCTGGGAAGCCTGAGCCTGAGTATGGATGACACATACTGTTTACGCCCTACTGTTCTGCTGCTATGGTGGGTGGTGGTTTAGTCGCTAAGTCGTGTCCGATTCTTGCGACCCTATGGACTGTAGCCTACCAGGCTTCTCTGTCCATGGGATTCTCCAGGCAAGAATACTGGAGTGGGCTGTTTTTTCCTTCTCATTTGGGCAGGTGGCGCTAATGATAAATCACCTGCCTGCCAATGCAGGAGATGTAAAAGATCTAGGCTCCATCCTTGGGTGGGGAAGATCCCCTGGAGAAGAAAATGGCAACACACTCCAGTATTCTTGCCTGAAGAATCCAATGGACAGAGGAGCCTACAGTCCATAGGGTAACACAGAGTCAGACACGACTGAAGCGACTTAGCACGCATGCAAGCACACCCTTGTCAACACAAAATGTGCAGAATGAGGACAAGGTGAACAATTGCTTCCACACTACACTGCCCAGAAATCTCCACATCCGCCCCCAGTCCAAGCGGCTGCGCCCACCGCAGCAGGATCCCACCCAGGCCTCACAGCCCATGAGTCAGGGAGTAGGAGGAATGGTTACAGAACGGAAACCTGCAGCTTTTGCCGGTTCCTCCATTGCTGCTGCCATCTGCGTCCCATCCTCCCCAGGGCCGCACCAAAACTGAGTGTTTTGTTGTATAGGGTTGGTGATGGCTATAGGTATGTTTCTTTTATTTGTATTATTTTAAATATATGAAGGGAATTCCCAGGTGGTCCAGTGGTTCACTGCCAAGGGTGCAGGTTCAGTCCCTGGTGGGGGAAGTAAGATCCCGCAAGCCACAAGGTGTGGCCAAAACATGTGTGTGGGTTCTTAGTTGCTCAGTTGTGTCCAGCTGTTTACGACCCCATGGACTATAGCCCACTAGGCTCCTCTGTCCGTGGGATTCCCAGGCAAGAATACTGGAGTGTGTTGACATTCCCTCCTCCAGGGAATCTTCCTGACTCAGGGATCAAACTTGTTTCCTGCATTGGCAGGTGGAATCCTTACCATCTACATCACCTGGGAAACCTCCCTTTTATGCATGTGTTGTACTTACTAATAAAAACATGACATTTCTAATTTAAAAGACAGGTCTAGACATAATGCACAAGGGAAGTCTCTTGTCAGTAGAGATCAGAGATCTATCCACAGGGCCCAGTTACAGACTTGTTGAAGTCATGCTCTGGCTATCTCCTTTTACCTGTTGCTCTTTGGACACCTGCTTCAGTATTTTGTCAGAGGGCTGAAAGCTGCTGAGCCATTGTATTGCGATTTATGAAATAGTTGGATGGCACCCCATCCCTAATTACCTCATCTCCTCATGGGTGAAATTCTCCTACTAAATATGTGTTCTGTCTCTTGAGGATTTTCCTATTCCCTACAGTTTTTTTCAAAATGCAAAGCTACCTAAAAGAAATGTCATATAAGTCTCTGTTATCTGAGTGTGAATGAAACTATCACTTGCCTGCTTGGGAAAGGAGAAGTAGCTCTGAGTAGGAACCAAGGCGGGAAGGAATGGGGTCCAGAATGACAAGTGGGAGAATCTCACTGAGAACCTTTGTGAACAGCCGCCATCTTGCCTGTAAGTGGTATAGGAAGAATTGGAAGGATATTTCAGTGCTTATTCATTGCTGCTGCTGCTGCTGCTGTTAAGTCACTTCAGTTGTGTCCGACTCTGTGTTACTCCATAGACGGCAGCCCACCAGGCTCTGCCGTCCCTGTGATTCTCCAAGCAAGAACATGGAGTGGGTTGCCATTTCCTTCTCCAGTGCATCAAAGTGAAAAGTGAAAGTGAAGTCGTTCAGTCGTGTCTGACTCTTAGCGAACCCATGGACTGTAGCCCACCAGGCTCCTCCATCCATGGGATTTTCCAGGCAAGAGTACTGGAGTGGGATGCCATTGCCTTCTCTGGCTTATTCATTGAGTGGGGTATTTATTAGCCTTAAGGTCTTAATGGAGGAGATAGGTTTTGAAAGGTCCCGCCTGTGGTATACACATTGTTCAACCAAGAGCAGTGCTGCTGGCCTAAACGGGGAAAAAGTTCCAGGGTCAGTGTCTAAAGGAAACCAGTTAGAATACCCAGTGAGTTGGGGCAAGGTGGGGGCCAAAAATCATATGGTTGCTGAAGAGTATAAATCCCCAATTGCAGCAAACAAGCAGGAGGGAATGATGGGAAAGGATGGCGGCTGTCCACAAAGGTTCTCAGTGAGATTCTCCCACTTGTCATTCTGGACCCCATTCCTTCCTGCCTTCGTTCCTACTCAGAGCTACTTCTCCTTTCCCAAACCCTCAGGAATGATGGCAACAACAGATATTAAGAATGTGTAGTGTTTTTACTGTTCAGAAGCTTAAAACCGCATCTAAAGGAAGCAGCTAAAGGATGGCAGGCAAGCAATATGACTTCCTGCATCTATTTTTGCTAGCTGCAGCATGTCCACATGAGCACACAGACAAAAATCTGGCTTTATTTATTCAATAGTAAAGTTGACTCAAGAGCTTTAGACAGAAGGCCCAGGATCCAGCGATTTTTGAGAAATGGAAGGCTGGAACTAGTAGCTTCAGTTCTGGCACACAAGCTAGCATGAGTATCAATCCTCAGCTAAGGGCCAAGTTTGACAAAATCAACTTCAGTTGTTTTAATTGTCACGCAGCTGGGCTAGAATTGCTTGCTTGTTACCATGCCATTAGCCTTTCAACTAAATATGTGCATTCATAATTGTTTGACAAAGGTATAAAGTCATGAAAATACACTACTGAAATATTAAATATGGCTCATTTAAATTTTAAAAGGCAGTTACTGGCACACAGTAGGTGATCCATAAATGTTGTTGAATGAGTTGAAATCAGGAAATTAAAAGAGATTGTTCGGCTTTCCAACAGTGCATTAAACCGAGTACACCATTTCTCAAGCTGAAAGGAAGCTAAATGAAAGGAAATGGGTTTATTTGATTGTCCCATGCACATAATGACATGAAGTAATAAGGAAATTATTCAGATTATTCATCCCAAATTTTGCCTGACGTAGACAGATGATTAAGGCTTGTTTTTTTTCTTTTTCTTTTAATAAATCTGCATTATTCAGACAGCTTCTTCCCTGTTCCCCTTCCCTTTTTAAATGAGAAGACAAAGTGCTCTAAACCCAAGTCCCGGATTTATAAACATAGTGTGTCATCTATTTGGCTTATCTCCTCAGAGGAGGTAAGTATAAAGTCGTTGCAAAAGACTCAGGTTGGAGATATGACAAGCTAAGTGGCTTCCTGATGTCCCAGCACCTGCTTTCCTGTCTGTTTCTGATTTATCCGGTGATACCCTGCTGCTGCTGCTGCTAAGTCACTTCAGTCGTGTCCAACTCTGTCCAACCCAATAGATGGCAGCCCACCAGGCTCCTCCGTTCCTGGGATTCTCTAGGCAAGAACATTGGAGTGGGTTGCTATTTCCTTCTCCAATGCGTGACAGTGAAAAGTGAAAGTGAAGTCTCTCAGTCGTGTCTGACTCTTTGCGACCCCATGGACTGCAGCCTACCAGGCTCCTCCATCCATGGGATTTTCCAGGCAAGAGTACTGGAGTGGGGTGCCATTGCCTTCTCCGAGTGATACCCTAGAGGTTCCTTAAAAAAAAAAAAAAAAAAAACCTGCATTCTTCCCAGCCACAGTATTGCATTCTGGTGGTCCAAGAGCTCATTTTTATCAGAATAAAACCTTGACCTTAGAAAATATCACTTCTAGGTTGATAAATGGGCTTGCCTCAAAGGAGATGATTTGAGGAGAGAGGAAAAATCACCAGATGCAGCATCTTAGAGCCATCTGGGATCCCCAGTGGCCACTTCAGCCTCTCAGAGTAATTTTCGCCTAAACCCACTCAGTCCATGAGCAGTTTGAGGGAGTCCATGGAAATGACTGAAAGTGCAAAATAATCAAATGCCTCTAACCAGATGCTTTCTGTAGAAAACTTGCTGAAGGTCTAGTCCTGTTCTGACCTGAGATGGCATAGCTTCCCTCTGTCTTCATTTGAAGATCAGCCATATGCTTTAAATTGATCAGTATCTGGTGGAACCTTAGTAGTTTTATCTTAGTAGATATAGTGCCTATGTATTGGGTATGCAAACAAACTCATGCACAGAATTCTCACACTCAAATCAGGTTACATAAATAAAACTCTCTTCACTGTGATGGAAAGCTAAATATACACACTTGCAACTCACTTTTTAATTAAAGATTTTGTTTTTTAGAGCAGTTTTAGGTTCATAGCAAAATTTCCCTTATAATCACATCACAATTTGTGTGATTCTTTTTATTTTTATTGTATTATTATCTAGAAGATAAGCTTTCTAGGGCATGGGGCCATGTCTGCCTTGTTTGTAATTTTACAGCAATGCCCAGCACCAGGCCCAGCACAAGCTTTGGTTCAATCAATGAGCAAATAAGTGGATGAATGTAGGTTTCAGCCAATGTAGTTGGCATTCTCTCACCACTTGAAGAGACATGGACAGCCTTTCTATCTCCTGAATATCCTAAATGCCATACTCTGGAATCCTAATACTGGCAGAACTGAACAGAGACCCATAAAAAGGAGATGGTGAGAAAAAGAAAAAAAGGTGATCCCCACTGGCTTTTGCCAAAAATTCCAAGAGTCTGATACATAAACACTCATTCAATAACTTTGCTCATAACATCATTACTAAGGTAAAATGGTAGGACTGGCTCTTTCTATACATGGTCCTCCCCACCCAGTCCATAATGTGTCTGTTTCTGACTTTTTCCTCCAACCTGTTATTAATGCTCATTTTAATCTGATTTCCAATATATGTTTTGTTCAGGATGGGCGATAGTGCTGATGGTGGATAGATAGTTTGTCTGGACACCCTTCTACAGGCAGTCACTTGAAATCATTCCTTTCTTTCCATCTACCAGAGAAGGAGCAACAGAGCTGGGATCTTGAGTCCCATTTCCTTTCAACCTTAGGCACATTCATACAAAGAAAATTTTATTGTTGTTTTAACTATTGTTTTCTGGGAAATACACTTGTAATGAATGAAACTTCATTCTGCTTATTTATATACTAATATATGTTTGGTAAATATGTTGCCCCTGAAAAGCAGCAATGTCTAATTCTTTTGGGTCAGTTATATAGCTGTTCATCTGAGACAATGTAATGGGACTTCACTTACGTGAATAAGTGGTGTTGATCACCATGGTCCAAGTTAGCATCCTCTCTGTCATTTGAACCAGGCAAACTGTAGTTTGATGCTGTGTCATTTTCACCATGGAATTACAAAATATTGGATCTGGAAGGGACTGCAAATAGCCACTAGTCCAGTCCCCTTATTTTACAGTTGAAGAGACTGAGGCCAATATGACACACAGTCTGAGGCAAGTAATACTAAGATCGTGCAATCACAGAAGATTACTGCCCATGGCTATTGTATCCATTACTTTAAAATGTTTATCTTCTTCATATAATTCAAGAAATGTACACTTATTTCTTTCAATTCTTTCTTCCCTACCCTCTCCGCAACTATCCTTATCTCCCACTCTTTCCTGTCTTTGACCCATTTCAGCAAATCAGAGCAACATTACCTTTCCTCTTCCCCAGCTTGCTCAGGAGCAGTGGGCTATGAACAAGATCAGTCCCTTCCAGCACCAGGCCAGAGCTCCTAAGCTAGTTCTATAGAAGTCCTGTGGCCAACTTGACCTTCCCCTAACATCTGACCATTTTGGGCTTTTGCACAAACACAGAATTTCAGTACCTTTTTCATACAGACATTTGATAGTTTTTTTTTATTATTTTATGACAGCCACTTTATAGACATTGTAATAAAGTACCAACTCCTAAGCTGTCAAAAGCCTAGTTTCAAATTTGCTTTAAACAACTTTATGCACAGAGGTGGAATGGGGTCCACTGTTGTCGGAAAATAACTTTGCTGGGACACGATGCCTAGAATGACCTGAGCCTGAGGGAGATTATGAGGCAGTTAGGATTTTATAGAGAATACTGCCTTGGTTTATCAACACAGGTGTAAAAGATACTTGGAAAGTCATCTCTTTCTCCTTTTTCTCTTAAATCCAAGACCTGCTTGCTGAAATCATGACTACACAAGTGATCACGTGCTAATGTTCAATTTTTTATTTTGCCATCACTATAAAGAGACCAACTCACCTCTTAATCATATATTTCATTGTGTGTGCAAGTTGCTCAGTAGTGTCTGACTCTGCAACCCCATGGACTATAGCCTGCCAGACTCCTTTGACCATGGGACTCTCATTGCCCTGCCCAACCCCCCCCCCCAAAAAAAAAGCATGGAGTCCTTCCTGCTCTTGATCCATCCATTCATGTAACAAGCCATGAACACTCAGTGACTCATGTGATATGATAGGTATTGTGTGAGGTTCTGGGGATATAACAGTCATTTAGATCATACTTAATCTCCTGGAGCTTACTTTACAGGACTGTACCCTGCCAGACTCCTCTATCCATGGAATTCTCCAGACCAGAATACTGAAGTGGGTTGCTATTTCCTTCTCCATGGGATCTTCTTGACCCAGGGATTGAACCCGGGTCTCCTGCACTGCAGGTGGATTCTTTACTGCCTGAGCCACCAGGGAAGCCTAATGTCCATGTAATAAGGATATCTATCCTGACCAGGGCTTGCTGGATCTAAGAAGGCATGGACACACTAGTCATGTCTGGAAAGAGGATGATAAAAGAGAGGCCAACAGGCAAGTGTGGAGGAGAATTTAAACTTTATCTATTTCACAATGTTGTCTAGGCCTACTCTTGACTAAAAGATACCCCTTAGAATAGTTATCATTCTCAAAATCTTATGTTACTCTCTTGCTTATAAACTTCTATGGACTCCTTGTTACTCTCAGGGTTAGATTTGAACTCATTCAGTTCAGTTCAGTTCAGTTGCTCAGTCGTGTCCGACTCTTTCTGACCCCATGAACCGCAGCACATCAGGCCTCCCTGTCCATCACCAACTCCCAGAGTCCACTCAAACCCATGTCCATCGAGTCGATGATGCCATCCAACCATCTCATCTTCTGTCGTCCCCTTCTCCTCCTGCCGTCAATCTTTCCCAGCATCAGGGTATTTTCCAATGAGTCAGCTCTTCACATCAGGTGGCCAAAGTATTGGAGTTTCAGCTCCCACATCATTCCTTCCAATGAACACCCAGGACTGATCTCCTTTAGGATGGAGTGGTTGGATCTTGAAGTCCAAGGGACTCTCAAGAGTCTTCTCCAACACCACAGTTCAAAAGCATCAATTCTTCAGCACTCAGCTTTCCTCACAGTCCAACTCTCACATTCATACATGACCACTGGAAAAACCATAGCCTTGAACTCCTTACTCCAACATAATAAAAAGCTCTTCACAACTTAAAGTAAATCTGTTTCTCTATTTTTATATTCTCTCATATGTACATACTTGTACATTCTGTCCAATGAAACATCACACCATTTCTATTTCTCCATACTTTTAAGTATGCTGTTTGTTAGAATACTGCCCACTGACAATTTCCTTTGGAGAAGGCAATGGCAACCCACTCCAGTACTCTTGCCTGGGAAATCCCATGGACACAGGAGCCTGGTAGGCTACAGTCCATGGGGTCTCGAAGAGTCGGATTCGACTGAGCGACATCACTTTCACTTTTCACTTTCATGCACTGGAGAAGAAAATAGCAACCCACTCCAGTATTGTTGCCTGGATAATCCCAGGGACGGGAGCCTGGTGGGCTGCCATTTATGGGGTCGCACAGAGTCGGACACGACTGACGTGACTTAGCAGTAGCAGTAGCAACTCTTTTTAATCCATCACAACTCAGCTGAAATGTAAAATCCTAATTAAAGTCTTTACTGGCTTTCCTAGTCTCCCTCCCCCATCCCATCCCATCCCACCCCACCTAATGAACTCTGTCCCCTCTTTTATTTTTTTGGTTAAGTTTATAAGTTATAAACTTAATAATAAAGCATCTTTTGAGTATTTATTATATGTTCAATTATATATTGAACATTTTCACATATGTTTTCTAATATCATACTTAAAATATCCTGTGAGGTAGGTACTATTATTATTGCCATTAACAGATGGGGGAAACAATTTTAAAAAATTAACTTGTGCAAAGTCACACAGCATAGTATATTTGAGATTCAGCCTCAGGGTGTTTGATTCCTGAGACCATATCCTTAGCCATTTATTTATTCTATTCATTCATTCTACTTTTTCATTCATTTGACTTTGTATGTTAGTAAGTATATAAAATTGGAGAAGGAAATGGCAACCCACTCCAGTACTCTTGCCTGGAAAATCCCATGTTTGGAGGAGCCCTTGTAGGCTACAGTCCATGGGGTTGCAGAAAGTCGGACACGACTGAGCGACTTCACTTCACTCACTTCATACTTTATCACTGGAAAAGGAAATGGCAACCCACTCCTGTATTCTTGCCTGGAGAATCTCATGGACAGAGGAGCCTGGCGGGCCCATGGTCCATGGGGTCGCAGAGAGTCAGACACGACTGAAGTGACTAAGCACACATGCAAGTATATAAAATGGAAAAAAATGTTACTTCATAGAGTGCTTTCACTGCCTTCCAAAGAGAAAGCATGCAGAGAAATGGGCAAGGAATCAAACTGAGATGCCCCTGCCCCAGAGTGGGCAAGATTTCTACTACTGTTTGTATGACTGAGCATGAGATTTTATTCATATTTCCTTTGACAAAGGTAGTTTTTCAATGAGTAAAAGCAAATAATGCAGGAATTTCTTACCATGGCCTCAAAACACTACATTGATTGGCGGTTGTCTATCTCTACAACCACTGTCTCCTGACACTCTGTGTGTGTGTGGGTGCTAAGTTGCTTCAGTCATGTCTGACTCTTTGTGACCCCATGGACTGTGGTCCGTCAGGCTCCTCTGTCCATGGGATTCCCCAGGCAAGAATACTGGAGTGGGTTGCCATGCCCTCCTCTAGGATATGTTCCCGACCCAGGGATGGAACCCAAGTCTCCTGTATTGGCAGGTGGGTTCTTTACCACTACCACCACCTCGGAAGCTCCATCCCTCTTTAATTGTGTTCTAGTCAGGCTGCTATATTTATAAGCCTTGAAAAGCCTTTTTCCATCCATAACCTTTGTTTATTATTATTATCACCACAGTTTTAATAAAAATTAAAATATCCCACTTGAATGGATACTCATGTTTACTTCAGACTTTTTTAAAGAAATAAAACATTACAAAGTTAAATTTCCCTGTGCTCTACTCTGCAGTCCCAAATCCCTTCCTCAGAGGCAATCTCCATCATGAATTTGCTTTCTCTGCAGTCCAGGTTTTCTTATTTTTTCAACATGTATGCATATGTGTTCATTTCTAAATATATAAGAATGATTACATATGTATATAGATTTCTGGAACTTGGTTGTCTCACTTATTATGTTTATGATGTTCATCCATGTTGACATGTGTAGATTCAGTTCATTAATTTTTACTGCTGTATTTTCCATTGTAATATACCAAAATTAATTCATTATTTATTAATATATATTATAAACTATGATAGGGGAATACAACATTAATTATATCATTATTAATTCAGGTATTTATTAATTATTAAATTAATTATAATATTAATTAATCCAGAGAATTCTCTGGATTATGGACATCTGATATTTTCACAACTAAATGCAATGTTTCGGTCAGCATCCTTAGAAATTATTGAAGGCATTATGCTAAGTAATATATTGATAAGAGACAAAGAAAGGAAAATACCGTGACATAATTTATATGTGGGATCTAAAAAAGCCAAAGTCACAGAAACAGTAGAATAGCAGTTACCAGGTACTAAGGGGTGGGGTAAATGGGGGCATGCCAATCAAAGGGTACAAACTTCCTCCAGTTATAAGATGAATAATTTCTGGGGATTTAATGTAAATCATGGCCCCAAGTTCATGTCCATTGAATTGGTGATACTATCCAACCATGGTGACTATAGTTAACAATACTGTAATATAGTCTTGAAAGTTGCTAAGAAGATAAATCTTAAATGTTCTCACCACAAAAAAATGGTAATAATGTGATGCAGGTGTTAGCTAAAGTTATGGTGGTAATCATTTTGGAGTATATGTCTATCGAATCAACACGTTGTACATCTTAAACTTATATAATGTTGCATGTATATTTCAATAAAGTTAGAATAAATGGCAAGAGGATCATTAAGAATATGTTTATGCCAATAAATTTGAAAACCTAGGTAAAATAGACAAGTACCTAGAAAAATGTAGCTTACTTAATTGATTCAAGAAGATATACTCCTGGATATTCCTATAATCTGACTTTAAGAATCAAAATTAATGATTTAAAAATTTACCATATATGAAAAAAAAAAACCTTGAACAGTTTGTGAGAAAGCATTACCAAATTCAACAATCTATGAGAAAGATAATACATGATGACTGAGTTGCATTCATTTCTACAGATTTCCAATGGTACATCTGTCATCCTGCCAAATTTTCTTATGTACATGAACATATTTCAGGGCACTAGTGTGTTCCTTTTGTCATTTGTCTATCTCTGTACCAATACATTAATTTTTAAATTATTACAGGTTTAAAATATATCTTGAAATCTTATAGCACTTGTTCCCCTATCATAGTCTTCTTTTCCCATTTGTCTTATTTCTTGTATTTTATTCTTCTAGGTGAATTTTGGAACCAATTTTTTAGTTACAATAAAAATGATATGGGATATCTATTAAAATTGCATTTAATTTACAGATTAATTTGGTGGAGAACTGACATTTTTATAATAAGTATAGCAGGTATTTCAAGTTACTATGTCCTCAATAACTTCTAGACAATGATCTTTATTTATTTTTAAAATTTACTTATAGGTACTTTAAAAGTTCATTGCTATTTTAAATGAAATCTTTTTTTCTTATTATGTTTCCTAGTTTGGTTATCAGTACTGTATAAAGGCAGTACAGATTTTGATTTTCGTTGATCTCTGATGTCCTCCAAGTTTATCTGAAAATAAAAGCAAGATGAAGATCCAAACCTAAAAGAAAATTTTGTCTATGTTTTCCTCTAGGAGTTTTATACTTTCTGGTCTTACATTTAGATCTTTAATCCATTTTGAGTTTATTTTTGTGTATGATGTTAGGAAGTGTTCTAGTTTCATTCTTTTACAAGTGGTTGACCAGTTTTCCCAGCACCACGTGTTAAAGAGATTGTCTTTTCTCCATTGTATATTCTTGCCTCCTTTGTCAAAGATAAGGTGTCCATAGGTGCGTGGGTTTATCTCTGGGCTTTCTATTTTGTTCCACTGATCTGTTTCTGTCTTTGTGCTAGTACCATACTGTCTTGGTGACTGTGGCTTTGTAGTAGAACCTGAAGTCAGGCAGGTTGATTCCCCCAGTTCCATTCTTCTTTCTCAAGATTGCTTTGGCTATTTGAGGTTTTTTGTATTTCCATACAAATTGTGAAATTATTTGTTCTAGTAATCTGAAAAATATCGTTGGTAACTTGATAACGATTGCATTGAATCTATAGATTGCTTTGGGTAGTGTACTCATTTTCACTATATTGATTCTTCTGATGCATGAACATGGTATATTTCTCCATATATTTGTTCCATCTTTGATTTCTTTCATCAGTGTTTTATAGTTTTCTATATATAGGTCTTTTGTTTCTTTAGGTAGATGTATTCCTAAGCATTTTATTCTTTTCGTTGCAATGGTGAATGGAATTGTTTCCTTAATTTCTCTTTCTGTTTACTCATTGTTAGTGTATAGGAATGCAAGGGATTTCTGTGTGTTAATTTTATATCTTGCAACTTTAATATATTCATTGATTAGCTCTAGTAATTTCCTGGTGGAGTCTTCAGCGTTTTCTATGTAGAGGATCATGTCATCTGCAAATAGTGAGAGTTTTACTTCTTCTTTTCCAATCTGGATTCCTTTTATTTCTTTTTCTTCTCTAATTGCTGTAGCTAAAACTTCCAAAACTATGTTGAATAGTAGTGGTGAGAGTGGGCATCCTTGTCTTGTTCCTGATCTTAGGGGAAATGCTTTCAATTTTCACCATTTAGGATAATGTTTGCTGTAGGTTTAACATATATGGCTTTTATTATGTTGAGGTGTGTTACTTTTTTGCCTGCTTTCTGGAAGGTTGTATTTTTTTAATCATAAATGGATGTTGAATTTTGTCAAAGGCTTTCTCTGCATCTATTGAGATAATCATATGGTTTTGATCTTTCAATTGGTTAATGTCATGTATCACACTGATTGATTTGTGAATACTGAAGAATCCTTGCATCCCTGGGATAAAGCCCACTTGGTTATAATGTATGATCTTTTTAATATGTTGTTGGATTCTGTTTACTAGAATTTTGTTGAGGATTTTTGCATCTATGTTCATCAGTAATATTGGCCAGTAGTTTTCCTTTTTGTGGCATCTTTGTCTGGTTTTGGTATTAGGGTGATGGATAAACCACCATAGAATGAGTTTGGTGGTTTATCTTCCTCTGCAATTTTCTGGGAGAATATGAGTAGGATATTTGTTAGCTCCTCTCTAAATTTTTGGTAGAATTCAGCTGTGAAGCCATCTGGTCCTGGGCATTTTTTTTGCTGGAAGATTTCTGGTTACAGTTTCAATTTCCATGCTTGTGATGGGTCTGTTAAGATTTTCTATTTCTTCTTGGCTCAGTTTTGGAAAGTTATACTTGTCTAAGAATTTGTCCATTTCTTCCATGTTGTCCATTTTATTGGCATATAGTTGCTGATAGTAGTCTCTTGTGATCCTTTGTATTTCTGTGTTTTCTGATGTGATTTCTCCAGTTTCATTTCTAATTTTGTTGATTTTATTCTTCTTCCTTTTTTATTTTTTTTGATGAGTCTGGCTAATGGTTTGTCCATTTTATTTATCTTCTCAAAGAACCAGGTTTTAGCTTTGTTGATTTTGGCTGTGGTTTCCTTTGTTTCTTTTGCATTTATTTCTCCCCTAATTTTTATGATTTCTTTCCTTATACTAAACCTGGCGTGCTTCATTTCCTTTTTTTTCTAGTTGCTTTAGGTGTAGAGTTAGGTTATTTATTTAATTTCTCTCCTGTTTCTTGAGGTAGGCTTGTATTGTGATGAACCTTCCCCTTAGCACTGCTTTTGCTGAATCCCATAGGTTTTGGGTTGTTGTGTTTTCATTTTCATTCATTTCTATACATATTTTGTTTCTTTTTTGATTTCTTCTGTGATTTGCTGGTTATTCAAAAGTGTGCTGTTTAGCCTCCATATGTTTGTATTTTAATAGTTTTTTCCTATCATTGACATCTAATCTTACTGCGTTGTGATCAGAAAAGATGCTTGATATGATTGCAATTTTTTTGAATTTACCAAGGCTAGATTTATGGCCCAGGATGTGATCTATCTTGGGGAATGTTCCTTGTGCACTTGAGAAAAAGTTGAGGTTCATTGTTCTAAGGTGAAATGTCCTATAGATATCAATTAGGTCTAACTGGTCCATTGTATCATTTAAAGTTTGTGTTTCCTTGTTAATTTTCTGTTTGGTTGATCTATCCATAGGTGTGAGTGGGGTATTAAAGTCTCCCACTATTATTGTGTTATTGTTAATTTCCCCTTTCATACTTGTTAGCATTTGCCTTGCATATTGTGGTGCTCCTATGTTGGGTGCATATATATTTATAATTGTTATATCTTCTTCTTGGGTTGACACTTTGATCATTATGTAGTGTCCTTCTTTGTCTCTTTCATGGCCTTTACTTCAAAGTCTATTTTATTTCATATGAGTATTGCTACTCCTGTTTTATTTTTGGTCTCCATTTGTGTGAAATAACTTTTTCCAGCCCTTCACTTTCAGTCTATATGTGTCCCTAGGTTTGAGGTGGGTCTCTTGTAGACAGCATATATAGGGGTCTTATATGATATATAGGGGTTTTGTATCCATTCTGCCAGTCTTTGTCTTTTGGTTGGTGCATTCAACCCATTTACATTTAAGGTAATTATTGATAAATATGATCCCATTGCCATTTACTTTGTTGTTTTGGGTTCAAGTTTATGAACCTTTTCTGTGTTTCCGGTCTAGAGAAGATCCTTTAGCATTTGTTGGAGAGCTGGTTTGGTGGTGCTGAATTCTCTCAGCTTTTGCTTGTCTGTAAAGCTTTTGATTTCTCCTTCATATTTGAATGAGATCCTTGCTGGGTACAGTAATCTGGGATGTAGGTTTTTCTCTTTCATCACTTTAAGTATGTCCTGCCATTCCCTTCTGGAGAAGGCAATGGCACCCCACTCCAGTACTCTTGCCTGGAAAATCCCATGGATGGAGGAGCCTGGTAGGCTGCAGTCCATGGGGTCGCTAAGAGTCGGACACGACTGAGTGACTTCACTTTCACTTTTCACTTTGATGCATTGGAGAAGGAAATGGCAACCCACTCCAGTGTTCTTGCCTGGAGAATCCCAGGGACGGGGGAGCCTGGTGGGCTTCCGTCTATGGAGTCACACAGAGTCAGAAATGACTGAAGTGACTTAGCAGCAGCAGCAGCCATTCCCTTCTGGCTTGAAGAGTTTCTATTGAAAGATCAGCTGTTATCCTTATGGGAATCCCCTTGTGTGTTATTTGTTGTTTTTCCCTTGCTGCTTTTAATATTTGTTCTTTGTGTTTGGTCTTTGTTAATTTGATTAATATGTGTCTTGGGGTGTTTCACTTTGGGTTTATCCTGTTTGAGACTCTGGGTTTCTTGGACTTGGGTGGCTATTTCCTTCCCCATTTTAGGGAAGTTTTCAACTATTATCTCCTCAAGTATTTTCTCACGGCTTTATTTTTTGTCTTCTTCTGGGCCTCCTATGATTTGAATGTTGGGCCATTTAACATTGTCCCAGAGGTCTCTGAGGTTTTCCTCATTTCTTGATTCTTTTTTCCTCTCTGCTTCATTTATTTCCATCACTTATCCTATCTTCTGCCTCAGTTATTCTACTGTTGGTTCCCTCCAGAGTGCTTTTGATCTCAGTTATTGCATTATTTATTATTTACTCTTTTTTATTTCTTCTAAGTCCTTGTTAAATTTTTCTAGCATCTTCTCCATCCTTGTCTCCAGACTAACTCCATTTTGTTTTCAAGATTTTGGATCATTTTTACTATCATTATTCTGAATTCTTTTTCAGGTAGATTCCCTATCTCTTCCTCTTTTGTTTGGTTTGGTGGGCTTTTATCATGTTCCTTTACCTGTTGAATATTTCTCTGCCTTTTCATCTTGTTTAGGTTGCTGTGTTTGGGGTGGCCTTTCTGTACACTGGAAGTTTTTGTGGTTCCTCTTTATTGTGGAGGTTCCTCCCTGTGGGTGGGGTTGGACAGGTGGCTTGTCAAGGTTTCCTGGTTAGGGAAGCTTGTGTCGGTGTTCTGGTGGGTGGAGCTGTATCTCTTTTCTCTGGAGTGCAATGAAGTGTCCAGTAGTGAGTTTTGAGATGTCTATGGGTTTGGTGTGATTTTTGGCCGCCTGTATTTTTGTGCTTGGGTTTATGTTCCTGTGTTGTTGCAGAATTATCTTGGTATGTCTTGCTCTGAAAATTGTTGGCTCTTGGGTGGAGCTTGGTTTCAGTGTATGTATGGAGGCTTTTGGATGAGCTCTTGTTGATTAATGTTCCCTGGAGTCAAGAGTTTTTTGCTATTCTCAAGTTTTGGATTTAAGCCTCCTGCCTCTGGCTTTCAGTCTTATTCTTACAGTAGCCTCAGGACTTCTCCGTCCATACAGCACAAATGATAAAACATCTAGGGTAAAGGTGAAAAGATTCTCCATAGTGAGGGACACCCAGAGAGGTTCGCAGAATTACATAGAGAAGAGAAGAGGGAGGAAGGTGATAGAGGTGACCAGGAGGAGAAGAGGGGAAGTCAAAGGGGAGAGAGCAGTCTAGCCAGTAATCAATTCCCTATTTGCTTTCTACCATCTGGAACACTCAGAAAGGTTCACAAGTTACATAGAGAAGAGAAGAGGGAGGAAGGAGATAGGGGTGACCAGGAGGAGAGGAGGGGGAGTCAAAAGGAGAGAGACCAAGGTAGCCAGTGATCAGTTCCCTAAGTATTCTTCACAGCCTGGAACACCCAAAGAGATTCACAGAGTTAAGTAGAGAAGAGAAGGAGGAGGGACGAGATAGAGGTGACCTGGGGGAAAAAAGGAGAGTCTAAAGGGGAGAGAGCAATCAAGCCAGTAATCACACTCCTAAGTAAAAATGGGTACTGAAGGTTGGATTCTTAAAGGTACAAAATTGATAACAAATACAAAAAAGCAAAGATTAAAAATCTTGAGTAGAGGTTAGACTCTCAAAAATACAATACTAACAAAACAAAACAAAATTGCAAAAGTTATAAAAAAATATGAAATTTGCTTTAAAAATAGGGTCCATTTTTTTGCAAGGTAATACGTTTTAAAAATGAAAATTAAAGGAGTAATAAAGAGCCTATTTTTTTTTAATTTAAAAATGATAATAGTAAAATATATCTAGGAGTTTCTCTGGAGCTGTTGAGGGCAATGTGGGTCAGTTCAGTTTCAGATAGTTCCTGTTCCAGCTTATACTTCTTCTCAAGGTCTATAGGTCCCTTCCAATGTAGCCACTGCTAACTACAGGGTTTTAATCTGTTGCACCTGTCACTTCCAAAGTGGTTCCCTCTTCTTTGTTTATTTTTGTTCCCTCTGTTTGCAAGTCTCTTTGGTATCTAACTTCTGCCCTGACACAAGGGGGCGAAGGTGGTCATTTATTTAGGTTAACTTGTTCAGTTGTGCTGCTGGAAGGGAGGAACACTGCAAGCTAATATCACCAGCGTGTGTGGGGAGTGCTCACAGTGTCTGGGCCACACTGGGTTTGCCCCTGTTGTTGGCGTGTGTCCTTTCCTGGTCTACACTGCTCAAGCTCCAGGTTGCTTTACAGGGGAACTGGCTAAGGCAGGCCCTGGGTTGCGTGCACTTCCCAGGTCTAAGCCATTCAGGTTCTTGGGTACTCCACAAAGGCACAGATTCAGTTGGGCCTGCATTTTGTGCCCTTCCTAGGTCCAAGCAGCTCAGGAAACCAGGTGCTTGGCGAGTGCACTCTCCCCACGTAGGGAGGTGTGTCCTATCACCTCCCCTGTCCCAGCCGCTTGGTTTCCTGGTTGTGCAGCAGGAGTGCCATCTCAGGTCTTCCGTGTGTCTCCTGTGGGAAGCTGATCTCTGGCTGTGACCCTCCTGGAAGATGTCAACCGTCCAGGATCCCAGGAAGACTTGGTTAGCAACTGGGAGCCTGCTTGCAGTTTGGTGGAGGATGCCATTTCTGGGGCCAAGTTTTCCCCTTGCCTTCAGGCTCTGGCTGTCGCCTGCCTGCCTCTCTGTCTCTGGTGGGGGATGGGCCAGTCCACTGCTGGCTAGCTCTCCTCTGGTATTCACTCAGTCCTTTGTTCTGTGAGCAGGCTGGCAGTGCCTTAGGTTAGAGATTTTCGTGAGAAAGTTCTCTCTCTCTCTCTCTTTCCTTTCTTTTTGTTTTTTCCTCTCTGGCTACCCCACAGTTTGGGTTGCTATCTCACATTAGCTCCCTCAGATTGCCCTCTAAGGCCCGGTCGCTACCCTAAGCAATGCATCCCATGCCTCCCTGTTCAACCCCAGATTGCTGGTGGCGGACGCGAGCATCTGAGCTACTTCTCCTCTGGGAGTTTCAGTTAGGCGCGTAATCTGTGGGTTTTATTTATTTTTTCCTCCTAGTTATGTTGCCCTCTGAGATTCCAAAACTCCCCACAGACCCGCCAGTGAGAGGGTTTCCTCATATTTGGAAACTTCTCTTTTACGACTCCCTCCCTGGGACGGGTCTCTGTCCCTAACTCTTTTGTCTCTCTTTTTATCTTTTATATTTTGTCCTACCTCCTTTCGAAGACAATGGGCTGCCTTTCTGGGTGCCTGGTGTCCTCGGCCAGCATTCAGAAGTTGTTTTGTGGTATTTGCTCAGCATTCAAATGATCTTTCGATGAATTTGTGGGGGAGAAAGTGGTCTCCCCATGCTATTCCTCTGCCATCTTAGGACCGCCCATTAAAAGAATAATTTAAAAAAAAAAAAAACACCATACTTTCCATTACCTCTTTATGGTTATACCCAAACTGACCAAGTACTGAAAATTATCATGATCAAAAAAGTACCAAACCATAAGGTTTGAGAGCATCAAGTCATCAAATGTTGTACATTCATGTATTCATTCAGCAAATATTTTAAGCATCTACTATATGTACAGAACACATACTGTGTGACTGGCACTGTCTTAGAGGCAATCAAGAAAGCCAATGTCTCTTCCCTTTTATATAGCTTATCATCTAGTGGGAGAACCAGTCAACACACTTATTTTTGTAAGGGTAATCTTTTTTTTTTTTTCATATTATATGTCAATTGAGTGCTCTCTTTCCTTCCAAAGTTTTGACCAAGATGGTTTAACAATAGCTTCAAGAACAATTCCTTGTATATAGATAACATTGTAGACTAGCAGAGGTAGAACAAACCTAATAGATCTCCAATGCAACCTACATCCAATGCAAGAATTTCTCTGATAGCATTATCATAACAAGTTTTAGCTTCTACTTGGCCAAGTTCAATAACAAAGGACTAACTAGAAGACCATAGATCACCCTGAAAAAAATGTGCTTTACATTATTGTTAGATGAGTTTGTAAACTTATTCACTATATCAACAAAGATTCATTGAGTTTTATAATAAGAAATAGCCCAGTCTCTTCATTTTAAGGATGAGTAACGGAGTAACAAGAAAATTAGAGATACCAAGGGAACATTTCATGCAAAGATAGGCTCGATAAAGGACAGAAAAGGTATGGATTTAACAGAAGCAGAAGATATCAAGAAGAGGTGGCAAGAATACACAGAAGAACTGTACAAAAAAAGTCTTCACAACCCAGATAATCACAATGGTGTGATCACTCACCTAGAGCCAGATATCCTGGAATGTGAAGTCAAGTGAGCCTTAGAAAGCATCACTACGAACAAAGCTAGCAGAGGTGAGGGAATTCCAGTTGACCTATTTCAAATCCTGAAAGATGATGCTGTGAAAGTGCTACACTCAATATGCCAGCAAATTTGGAAAACTCAGCAGTGGCCACAAGACAAGAAAAGGTCAGTTTTCATTCCAATCCCAAAGAAAGGCAATGCCAAAGAATGCTCAGACTACCGCACAATTGCACTCATCTCACACGCTAGTAAAGTAATGCTCAAAATTCTCCAAGCCAGGCTTCAGCAACACGTGAACTGTGAACTTCTAGATGTTCAAGCTGGTTTTAGAAAAGGCAGAGGAAACAGAGACCAAATTGCCAATATCCACTGGATCATCAAAAAAGCAAGAGAGTTCCAGAAAAAAACATCTATTTCTGCTTTATTGACTATGCCAAAGCCTTTGACGGTGTGGATCACAATAAACTGTGGACAATTCTGAAAGAGATGGGAATACCAGACCACCTGATCTGCCTCTTGAGAAATTTGTATGCAGGTCAGGAAGCAACAGTTAGCACAGGACATGGAACGACAGACTGGTTCCAAATAGGAAAAGGAGTACGTCAAGGCTGTATATTGTCACCCTGCTTATTTAACTTCTTTGCAGAGTACATCATGAGAAACGCTGGGCTGGAAGAAGCACAAGCTGGAATCAAGATTGCCAGGAGAAATATCAATAACCTCAGATATGCAGATGATACCACCCTTATGGCAGAAAGTGAAGAGGAACTAAAAAGCCTCTTGATGGAGGTGAAAGAGGAGAGTGAAAAAGTTGGATTAAAACTCAACATTCAGAAAATGAAGACCATGGCATCTAGTCCCATCACTTCATGGGGCAATAGATGGGGAAACAGTGGAAACAGTGTCAGACTCTATTTTGGGGGGCTCCAAAATCACTGCAGATAGTGACTGCAGCCATGAAATTAAAAGACACTTACTCCTTGGAAGAAAAGTCATGACCAACCCAGATAGCATATTGAAAAGCAGAGACATTACTTTGCCAACAAAGGTCTGTCTAGTTAAAGCTATGGTTTTTCCAGTGGTCATGTATGGATGTGAGAGTTGGACTGTGAAGAAAGCTGAGCGCCGAAGAATTAATGCTTTTGAACTGCAGTTGGAGAAGATTCTTGAGAGTCCCTTGGACTGCAAGGAGATCCAACCAGTCCATTCTAAAGGAGATCAGCCTTGGGATTTCTTTGGAAGGAATGATGCTAAAGCTGAAACTCCGGTACTTTGGCCACCTCATGTGAAGAGTTGACTCATTGGAAAAGACTCTGATGCTTAGAAGGATTGAGGGCAGGAGGAGAAGGGGATGACAGAGGATGAGATGGCTGGATGGCATCACTGACTCAATGGACGTGAGTCTGAGTGAATTCCGGGAGTTGGTGATGGACAGAGAGGCCTGGCGTGTTTCGATTCATGGGGTCGCAAAGAGTCGGACATGACTGAGCGACTGAACTGAACTGAACAGAACTGAACAGAGGCTGACAGTTTAAATGATTTTCTCTAGTTTCTAGGGATGAGAGAACAACAAATCAAGGACAAAAATAGGGTTGTTGTAATCTGAGTTCACCATACTTTTCACTCTCAGGTGATAATTTCCCCAGAATATTAAGGAAAAAGAAAAATATATCCCCACAAAGGAGTAGACCTGAAAGTACTTTCTTGTTACTTTATAGCTAACGTCTTTATAAATTTCAGTGTTATCATTTTAAGGTTCCTGCAAGAGGTAAAATAAGAAAATGTAATAGGCCCATGTTGGGCTTCCCTGATAACTCAGTTGATAAAGAATCTTCCTGCAGTGCAGGAGACCCCATGTTGATTCCTGGATCGGGAAGATCCACTGGAGAAGGGATAGGCTACCCACTCCAGTATTCTTGGGCTTCCCTGTGGTTCAGCTGATAAAAAATCTGCCTGTAATGTGGGAGACCTGGGTTCGATCCCTGATTGGAAAGATCCCCTAGAGAAGGGAAAGGTAGGCTACAAGAATTCCATGGTCTGTGGTGTTGCAAAGAGTCGGCCGTGACTTTCACTTTCACTTTTCAATAGGCCTATGTTACATACTAGGAGAAATCTATCATGATGCATAGCCAAGGTACATATTTAGGTTTAGAAGCATTTTTGTTTTCTAGATTCTAGTGTTTTAATCATGTGTGTGTGCTTAGTCTCAGCCGTGTCTGACTCTTTGCCACCCCATGGACAGTAGCCTGCCAAGCTCTTCTGCCCATGGGATTCTCCAGGCAAGAATACTGAAGTGGATAGTCATTCCCATCCCCTTCTCTAGGGGATCTTCCCTATCCAGGGATTGAACCCATATCTCCTGCATTTCAGGCAGATTCTTTACAGTCTGAGCCACAAGGGAAGACTGCTTTAATCATAAATATGACAGTTCGTAAGAATTTGATAATGATGTGCTTTTGCCTGTGTTTAAAAATGTGTCTCTTTAACAGTTTGATCTCCTAACATGCCTATCAAAATAGTTAAGCACTTAACTCCTTAGAGTTAGAGCTTAGAGCTTAGAGCACTGGCACTAATATGATTATTTCACCTTTAATAAACATGCAGAGAAATTAAGAACTCAGGAAAGGAGCCTAAAATTTGCATAAAGACAACACCCACCAATCCTCCACAAGGTGTTTAATTATTCTAGTCAGTCAATGTCTGAGGTGTGTGGATAGTGAATGGTGCTATTTTTAGCACTGTAGGCTGACAGCTTAACTTTAGAACCAAAAGCAAAAATAGATACGTACTTGTCTGATAAGAAACAAAATGAGATAGTGATCACCATTTATTTCAGTCATCTTGATGAGCTGCTCACATATGAGAAGCAGGTGGTCAAAGCACTGATGGAAAATATGTGATATAAGTTTATTATCTGTTTGATACAATTGTATGGTGAAAAGTACAGAATATTGTCAAATCACCCAAAATCATTCCATGGGTAAAACCTGAACTTTTTGTTATGCTACATTCACCTTAAAAGTAGATCTGAAATGCTAATCAGTAATTATTATGCTGCACAACATTAATGAATTGACACTGAATCCTATTAGACATTTGGATTTATTTATATTAATATAAATTTATTTTAATTGGAGGTTAATTACTTTACAATATTTTACCAGTTTTGCCATACATCAACATGAATCCACCATGGGTATACACATGTTCCCCATCCTGAACCCCCCTCCCTATGTTGATAGGAATATCAGAGAAGGCAATGGCGCCCCACTCCAGTACTCTTGCCTGGAAAATCCCATGGACGGAGGAGCCTGGTAGGCTGCAGTCCATGGGGTCGCTAGGAGTCAGACACGACTGAGTGACTTCACTTTCACTTTTCACTTTCATGCATTGGAGAAGAAAATGGCAACCCACTCCAGTGTTCTTGCCTGGAGAATCCCAGGGATGGGGAAGCCTGGTGGGCTGCCGTCTATGGGGTCACACAGAGTCGGACACAACTGAAGTGACTTAACAATAGTGCCTTTCACAAGAAATGAGGACATCAGGAAATGAATTTGTTAGAATTCAGTGAGGGCCCTAACTGGGGCAGAGCCTCTACCTTCCTTTGTGTGCCGGGAGTTTTTACATTTAAAGCACATATTTCGCCATGAGAAATTCATCAAATGACACTGGGCACAGTCCCAGTCTCCCATTCTGCGCCTGATGCTGAGTCTTGCAGAGTAAGATAAGCCAAGGTATCACTTAAACCTTTCTGGCAGGAAGTTCCTAATAGGGTGATGTTTCCCCTTACACTTTCTTTTGGAGTCTTTCACAGAAGAACATGCTGCAGCTTTAGCTGCTGCTCCTGGGGGAGAAAGTGTATCTAGGGATGAACAAGAGGACTGAGAGAGATTGACGGCTGGCAAGTTGCCAGCCTTGGCCCTGGCACCTAAGACCTGAGAGCAAGAAAGAATAGTTACCTCCTTGTCGTTCCAGGGCTGAGAAACCTCTTTGTCCTTCTTTGCCTCTCCCTCTCTGGCAGAGGTACCAGGAGCAGCAGTGATCCTCCGGCTTGACCCTTTCTTTGACTCCCCGCTCTTAAACTGACTGAATGGGCCGTGAAGGCGGCTCAGTGTCACTGATGTTCCTTTTTGCTTCTCTCCCTCAGTTTTGGCCTGCTTGAGAACCTGAGTGCCTACTCTACGCTCACTCCTGAGTAAATTTCGCTCTTTGGTACTCCAGGAAGCACTTTGAGACTTTGTTGCCGATGGGACCTGGCTTTCTCCTTTTTCTTCTCTTACTTCTCCCTAAGTCTACTTACTGTTCCCAACAAGGCACCTGTGAGGAGCTTTTGCTCCTCTAGCTGATCCTGGAGTTTTTAATATTTTATTCATCCTCATGCTTCTGCTTGTCAGCCAACCACACAGCGAGGGCCAGGCTAGTCCAGGCACAAGCCTCCTTCATGCCTCCTGATATTGCTGGGTTATTCAGAATGTCCCTAAGCTTCATCTCCATATCCCCCCAGGACTTGAACTTGTGCATCTCATAGAAATAGGGACTGACTCCATTTTGAATTATCTGCTCATTTAGAAAATCTACAACTTCCTTCTGGTGGAAGCCACAGGCTGGATTTATAGCCATTGTAAGCAAAGCTCTCTCTGACTTGTCTTACCTTGGAAAGCAATCAGTCACAGGATGTGGCCTTTGAGTGACCTTGATCTTTCCACTCAAGAGTCACCCTATCTTCATAGGAAGTTGAATGCCTCCTGGTGGTGTGAGGGTCTAGCCAAGGATAGAGTCAGCTACTTCAGAGCTCTGCATAAAGCCTAAACTGAGCAAGTGGGTGGAGTTCCCTTTTAGAAGCGGATACAAAGATTACAAAACAAAACAGCAGGCTTGTTTATCTCAGGCTTCTTACTCTAGCAGTGATTACAGACACATACTTAACATTTACTGAACTGAACAGGGCAATATGTATTTGGTAAGTACGTTGTGTTCCATCATGCTGCAACCAGTTTTCAAAATCTTTGAGAGCATGGATAACCTTTTACCATTAGTACCTACTATACACAAAGGCTTTTTTTTTTTTTTTTTTTTTTTGGAGTATAATTGCTTTACAATGTTGTGTTTGCTTCTGCTGTACAATGAGGTGAATCAGCTATTTTCATATATATATCCTCTCCCTCTTGGACCTCCCTCCCAACTCCCCTGCCCCGCCCCTCTAGGTTATCATAGAGTACTGAGCTGAGCTTCCTGTGCTTTATAGCAGGCTCCCACTAGCTATCTGCTTTACACATGGTCATGTATATATATCAATCCTACTCTCCCAATTCACCTCACCCTCTCCTTCCCCTCTTGTGTTCACATGTCTGTGTCTCTATTCCTGCCCTGGAAGTAGGCTCGTCTGTTTCAGTTTTCTAGATTCCACATATATGTGTTAATATATGATAGTTATTTTTCTCCTTCTGACTTCCTTAACTCTGTATGACAGACTGTATTGTATATAATAGTTTATGTAAACTTGCTCACTGTACAAATTCTTGTTTTACCAAGATTTCATTCACATAATATAAAATTTGAACTTTATAATATATAATAATAATAAATTTATTAACTGTCTTTTTAGAACCAGGCATTGTGTCATTTTCAACACTCAAGTTCAGATAAGCCTGTGGCAAATAAAATTAAAAACTCAGAAAACAGCTCTTCAACATTATTATTAAGAATGACTATTTCTCCCATTGACAAATCTGCTTCGTATATGAGATACATAGATTGCTTATCCTCTGGTTACCTAAGTACCATGAGGAATTGCCTGGGCAATGAGATACTCTAAATACAGTGAAGAACTGAACCAGATTTCAAAACAAAGGTGATTCCTACCAGCATAATTTTTCCTGGAAAAAAAAAAAGCAAAAGCAATAACTTGTTTATATAGGAATCCAGCTTTGGACTATAAAATTTTTTATTTTATTTTTGGTTGTGCTGAGTCTTTGTTGCTATGTGCAGGCTTTCTCTAGTTGTGGCAAGCAGGGGCTACTGTCTAGTTGCAGTGCTCGGGTTTCTCACTGCAGTGGCTTCTCTTGTTGTGGAGCACAGGCTCTAGGCAAACAGGCTTCAGGAATTGTGGCATGCAGGTTCAGTAGTTGCCGCTCGAGGACTCTAGAGCGTAGTAGGCTCAGTAGTTGTGGTGCGTGGGTTCAGCTGCTCCAGGGCATGTGGAATCTTCCCATACCAGAGATCGAACTTGTGTACCCTGCATTGGCAGTCAGATTCCTATCAGATTTTATAGTTAGGACTAGGGAAGTCCAAACTATAAAAATTGTAATCCCTTGTCATGGGTGGCATGATGCAGAAGTTGGTGCTGAGTTGGAGTTGGGAATGTAAGATGTTTACTATAGGTCAACACCTTTGAAGAGAAAGGGGCAGGATTGAGCAGGGCAGAAGTCAAACTTCATGGCTTGCAGCCCAATACAGTCTCATCAAACCCTTGGCCAAACTATCTCAATTTCTTGGAAGCGAGCACTGGCCATCAGAATCATCACCCAACAAGGTAACATGGTCAGGCTTTGACACTTTCACCTTGCAGTCACTGAATGAGTAGCCTTGAAAATGGTTTATCTTGGGTGAGGTGCCTCTTGGAAGTGGATTTGCTGACTGCTGATCCCACTCCCCACAGCTATGCAGCAAATCATGCCCTGAAGAAGGGACTTGCCTGTGCATTTCTGTGTTTATCAGAATCTACATTTCTTTGAAACATTATTTCCATGTATATTTAGGAAACAGCTCCTCCAGGATTCTGGCTGGCCTCTTTGCCTGAGCAGATGTTTACAAGGGGGAGGTTAGTGGGATGATGTATAGCTCCTACCATAATCAATCTTGTTTCCTTCATTCCTAGAGTCTTCTCACCCTCAGCTACCACCTCTGCTGAAATCAGTGGCTTACTTGACAGCAAGGCCCAGGTCACCAGGGGTCCAGTCATATCCCATCCTGGTCTGTTGATCAGGGTCAGTTATCCCAAGATGGTGACTCTTCTTCTGGACTCTGGACCAGAAGAACCCAAAGTTCCCAGGTGGCAGTTACAGCCTATAACTTGCTGGGACTTTTGCTGTGCCTTCTGCAGTAAAAGTATACCCCCGCTGGAAATCAAGACTTCCACTCTTTAGATTCCAGAGCTGTGAAGACTGCAGCACAATGTCCTCCAGTGAATTACTGGGAATGATGCTAAGTAGAATCACTGCTGTTTCCATACTTCTGTTCCCAGACCCATGTATTCCTCGTACTGGGGACACAGTATCATGTAAATGCCTTTGATTCAATACAAACACTAAGTCCTGGAGGATGACACAGCCATCCTTGCAGAACATTGTTTCAGAATTGATGCTTTAGCTACATCTTCAATAGGCCACCTCTACATTTTCCAAAGCTAGCAGCTCCTGTGTCATGTACTATGTCATATGACCGATGGATATTGTGGTCCTGGGCCATTCTCCTATTTCTGTTGCTGTGAAATAGGTTTCCTGGTATGATGTAATGTTATGTAGTGTCCCATACTGGTGGATCAAACATTCTATAAAGTCCCTGGATAGGGGTGCTCGCTGAGGTCCTGCAGGTAGGAATGACAAATCATGCGTGGAATGGAAATTGTTGACTCTGGAGAGAGTTCAGTGTACCAAAGAGTAGCCAACTGATTTCCAGGGAATGATGCCTTCTCAGGGGTTAACTTTTTTTTTTTTTGGCCACACTTGGTCTTAGTTGTGGCACACGAGATCTTTGATCTTCATTGTGGCATGTGGGGTCTTTAGCTGCAGCATGTGGGATCTACTTCCTTGCCCAAAGATCGAACCCATGCCCTCTGCAGTGAGAGCACAGAACCTTAGCCACTGGAGCACCATTGAAATCCCAGGGCTCAGTTTTGATCTCCACTGCAGAACAGTTGGATATTCACCAGTGGCAGTAGATAGAGCAATTTTAGTGTGAATTGAAGCTGCTGGGCTCATGTGTAGCCTCCATCTTCATCACCATGACTACTTTGCTCATGTGCCCATAGTGACAGCACTGGAGTGATGATGTCAATCAGCAACATCCTTTTCTCTACTTGGTTATTTACTGCTTCTTTCAAGTCAGATGCTCTTTGGTGGATATGTGCTACTAAAACCTTTATATTTCTTGCCCACTTGTACATGTATCTACATCCAAGTATGTCAGACATTCTTCTTCTTCTTTTTTTTTTTAAGTTCTTGGCTGTTCTGGGTTTTTGTTGCTGTGCTCAGGCTTTCTTTAGTTGTGGAGAGTGGGGGCTACTCTCTAGTCGTGATGTGCAGGCTTCTCATTGTGGTCACTTCTTTTGCTGCAGAGCATGGGCTCTAGAGTGTGGGCTCAGTAGTTGTGGCACACTGGTTTCAGTAGTTATTACCTCACAGCATGTGGAATCTTCCCAGATCAAGGATGGAACCTGTGTCTTGTGCATTGGCAGGCAGATTCTTAACCACTGGACCACCAGGGAAGTCCTTTCAGACATTCTTATCTCCAGCCTTCTGCCTTTTTTTCTTTCAGACTACTGATCATTTGTATATAGTTTAACCTCAGACCACTTCTATTTCCACATGAAATGAATGACCAAACACAATGCCCAAAGCTCTGCCAATTGGGAGACTTTTTCTTTACCACTGTCTTTCAAGGGCATTCTGATTGAAGGCAAAATATAATAGTCATCCATATACCCATATACAGGGCTGCCTTATCTGTAAACCAACTTGAGGCCTTTTTTTCCCTCCTTCAGCTGGTCATATGGTAAACCCCTAACTGTGAACTGAGGGAGGGAGAGGTACCAGTATAATCGTGCTTCTGTGCTTGGAGGTCTGGGCTGGCCACTTATGGGTGTGTACTGGTCCTCTTTGTGTTTCGCCCCAGGTATACTATTTCCTTAGAGAAGGCAATGGCACCCCACTCCAGTACTCTTGCCTGGAAAACCCCATGGACAGAGGAGCCTAGAAGGCTGCAGTCCATGGGGTCGCTGAGGGTCGGACACGACTGAGCGACTTCACTTTCACTTTTCACTTTCATGCATTGGAGAAGGAAATGGCAACCCACTCCAGTGTTCTTGCCTGGAGAATCCCAGGGACGGGGGACCCTGGTGGGCTGTCGTCTCTGGGGTCGCACAGAGTTGGACACGACTGAAGTGACTTAGCAGCAGTAGTAGCATACTATTTCTGTCTTATAAAGAATTGTTGCTGGACCCACTCCAACATTTGATTTGGAAGGTCTAAAGGACTCGTGTTACCAGGGCTCAATTCTAGCCACGTGGCCAAGCATTCCATTTCTCAGTAGAACACCTGGTCCTGGTAGAACAGTAGGAGCTGCTTTTCAAGAGTTTTTGCCCTTACTTCAGGACCTCAGAGCCTTGGGTTGTGATTTTCCCACTAGGGATTGCCACAAATGCAACACGGCATCTTTCCACACAATTAATACTTCACACATCATAGGATCTACTTGATATAGCTCAGGTAGAAAGGCTTTTGACCCCAAAACCTAGACCAGCTACAGAGTCTTTTTGTGCGCTGGGCCCTTCTCAAAGCTGACAGCATTTTATACCACTCAGCACTCCCTTGTGGGCTTCCCATGTGACTCACTTGTTAAAGAATCCACCTGCGATGAGGGAGACCTGGGTTTGATACCTGGGTTGTCAAGACCCCCTGGAGAAGGGAAAGGCTACCCACTCTAGTATTCTGGTCTAGAGAATCCCATGGACTGTACAGTCCATGGGGTTGCAAAGAGTCAGACACAACTGAGTGACTTTCACTTCACTTCAGCATAGGACGAGAGTAATATTTCAAGGCATATGCTACCTCCAGAACTAAAAGAGGTTTTGGGCCTCCTTTTGTTGTGGTAGGAGGTACAAGTTGCCAGAGTATGCCTTTTACCTTGGAGGGGATATATTGGCCTGTGCTGTGCTTAATTACTCAGTCGTGTCCAACTCACTGTGACCCCATGGACTATAGCCCACCAGGTTCCTCTGTCCATGGGGATTCTCTAGGCAAGAATACTGGAGTGGGTTGCCATGCCTTCCTCCAGGGGATCTTCCCAGCCCAGGGATTACACCCAGGTCTCCCGCATTGCAGGTAGATTCTTTACTACCTGAACCACCAGGGAGGCCCAAGAATACTGGAGTGGGTAGCCTATTCCTTCTCCAGGACATCTTCCCAATCCAGGAATCAAACCAGGGTCTCCTGCATTGCAGGAAGATTCTTTACCAGCCGAGCTATCAGGGAAGCTCATATATTGGCCTACTCCTGACCATTTCCAAAAATTCTGTGGATGTGACAGGTTCCTAAAATTTTGCAGGTTTATCTCTCACCACCTGGAGCATATATGTTGTATCAAGGCCTCTAACATGCTAGCCACTTTGTGTTCACCCAGCCTAAACAGCATAATAACATCAATGAAATGGATCTAT
Organism: Bos indicus x Bos taurus; assembly: GCF_003369695.1. NCBI lineage: Eukaryota > Metazoa > Chordata > Mammalia > Artiodactyla > Bovidae > Bos > Bos indicus x Bos taurus. The sequence goes on along the minus strand of NC_040105.1, from coordinate 144,955,938 downwards.
ATGATGTTCTTATGGGACATCCATATTATCTATAACCCTTACTACTTTAGCATATGTAAAATACATAGCCAACAGGAATTTGCTGTATGGCTCAGGAAACTCAAACAAGGGCTCTGTATCAACCTAGAGGGGTGGGATGGAGAGGGAAATGGGAGGGAGGTTCAAAAGGGAGGGCATATATGTATACTTATGGCTGATTCATGTTGAGGTTTGACAGAAAACAACAAAATTCTGTAAAGCAATTATCCTTCAATAAAAAAAAAATATGTATGGCTATACATGTAGATATGCTATGATTAAATGTGTAAAGGTACATTGTTTCCACTCAAAGAGAAAATGGACAGTTTGCAACTGAGACAGAAAAGAATGCATTTTCCCAAATCATACCGTGTAAATGAGGTATTATTGATCTTCTCTAGAAAAATACCACATGTTACATGGCAGCTATGATTGGAACTATTACTTGGGTGATCTGTGGTTGTTTACTGATATTACCAAGTATCTATCCAGTCTTAAGTAGGAACCGAAAAAGATTAACTGGAGACATTCATTGTTCCAGACCAGGGAACTCCTACGGTCTAACGGGGTCATGTCAAAAATGCATAGGGTCAAGTAAAAAGGCTTCCACTAGCTAAAGATGTAAAAAATCAAAGCTTCAAAAATGCTTGAAATTGATTAAAACATATCAGTTTTAAGTATGCTTAGAGTGATATTTTGAAAACAAAGACTTCGTTGGTCAACAATATATGTTGTTACATTATCAACTCATTATTCTGAACATTGATACAGTTTTAAAAAATCTACCCCTTAGCCTGTCTTTCTTGTATAAACTGCATTTTAGAGTAATCAAATAGTCAAAGGGAAATTCTTCCTTTTATAAAAATTCAAGCTAATAAATGCAGAAGGAATGACAACATCAGAAATCGCAAATTTGCAAGCTCTAATGAAATAAAAGATTTAGGCAAAATGTGCACCAGCTGCGACAGACGACACAGAAGCTTGGCCGAGAGGAGCTACCCCTCACCCAAGGTCAGGGGCAGCGACCGAGAGTGCCAGGCTGCGTCGGCACAGGAGCAGCTGAGAGGAGGTACCCCAGGCCTGAGGTCAGGGCGGCGGCCGAAAGGAGCTACCACATGCCACAGGTCAAGGGAGGCGGCCGAGAGGAGCAACCCCACATCCAAGGAGCAGTGGCTGCACGGGTGCAGGAGGGCCGAGAGAAGCTACTCCACATCCAAGGTCTGGAGGGGCGGCCGTGAGGAGATACCCCTTGTCCAAGGTAAGAGAAACACAAGTAAGACAGTAGGTATTGCAAGAGAGCATCAGAGGGCAGACACACTGAAACCATAATCACAGAAAATGAGCCAATCTGATCACATGGCCCACAGCCTTGTCTAACTCAATGAAACTAAGCCAAGCCATGTGGGGCCACCCAAGATGGGAGGGTCATGGTGGAGAGGTCTGATGAATGTGATCCACTGGAGAAGGGAATGGCAAACCACTTCAGTATTCTTGCCTTAAGAACCCCATGAACAGTATGAAAAGGCAAAATGATAGGATATTGAAAGGGGAACTCCATGGATTGGTAGGTGCCCAATATGCCACTGGAGATCAATGGAGAAATAACTCCAGAAAGAATGAAGGGATGGAGCCAAAGCAAAAACAATACCCAGTTGTAGATGTGACTGGTTATAGAAGCAAGGTCTGATGCTGTAAAGAGCAATATTGCATAGGAACCTGGGATGTCAGGTTCATGAATCAAGGCAAATTGGAAGTGGTAAAACAGGAGATGGCAAGAGTGAACGTCGACATTCTAGGAACCAGCTAATTAAAATGGTCTGGAATGGACGAATTTAACTCAGATGAACATTATATCTACTACTGTGGGCAGAAATCCCTTAGAAGAAATGGAGTAGCCATCATGGTCAACAAGAGACCTAAATGCAGTACTTGGATGCAATCTCAAAAACGACAGAATGATCTCTGTTCGTTTCCAAGGCAAACCATTCAATATCACGGTGATCCAAGCCTATGCCCCAACCAGTAATGCTGAAGAAGCTGAAGTTGAACGGTTCTATGAAGACCTACAAGACCTTTTAGAACTAACACCCAAAAAAGATGTCCTTTTCATTATAGCGGACTGGAATGCAAAAGTAGGAAGTCAAGAAACACCTGGAGTAACAGGCAAATTTGGCCTTGGAGTATGGAATGAAGCAGGGCAAAGGGTAATAGAGTTTTGCCAAGAGAATGCACTGGTCATAACAAACACTCTCTTCCAACAACACAAGAGAAGACTGCACATGGACATCCCCAGGTGGTCAACACCAAAATCAGATTGATTATATCCTTTCAGCCAAAGACAGACAAGTTCTATACAGTCATCAAAAACAAGACCAGCAGCTGACTGTGGCTCAGATCATGAACTCCTTATTGCCAAATTCAGACTTAAATTGAAGAAAGTAGGAAAACCACTAGACCATTCAGGTATGACCTAAATCAAATACCTTATGATTATACAGTGGAAGTGAGAAATAGATTTAAGGGCCTAGATCTGATAGACAGAGTGCCTGATGAACTATGGACAGAGATTCCTGACATTGTACAGGAGACAGGGATCAAGACCATCCCCATGGAAAAGAAATGCAAAAGAGCAAAATGGCTGTCTGAGGAGACCTTACAAATAGCTGTGAAAAGAAGAGAAGTGAAAAGCAAAGGAAAAAAGGAAAGATATAAGCATCTAAATGCAGAGTTCCACAGAATAGCAAGAAGAGATAAGAAAGCCTTCCTCAGCTAACAATGCAGAGAAATAGAGGAAAACAAGAGAATGGGAAAGACTAGAGATCTCTTCAAGAAAATTAGAGATACCAAGGGGACATTTCATGCAAAAATGGGCTCGATAAAGGACAGAAATGGTATGGACCTAACAGAAGCAGAAGATATTAAGAAGAGGTGGCAAGAATACACAGAACAATTGTACAAAAAAAGATCTTCATGACCCAGATAATCACGATGGTGTGATCACTCACCTAGAGCGAGACATCCTGGAATGTGAAATCAAGTGGGCCTTAGAAAGCATCACTATGAACAAAGCTAGTGGACGTGATGGAATTCCAGTTGAGCTATTTCAGATCCTGAAAGATGATGCTGTGAGTGCTGCACTCAATATGCCTGCAAATTTGGAAAACTCAGCAGTGGCCACAGGACTGGAAAAGGTCAGTTTTCATTCCAATCCCAAAGAAAGGCAATGCCGAGGAATGCTCAAACTACCGCACAATTGCACTCATCTCACATGCTAGTAAAGTAATGCTCAAAATTCTCCAAGCCAGGTTTCAGCAGTACTTGAACTGTGAACTTCCGTTTGTTCAAGCTGGTTTTAAAAAAAGTAGAGGAACCAGAGGTCAAATTGCCAACATCCGCTGGATCATTGAAAACGCAAGAGAGTTCCAGAAAATCGTTTGTTTTTGCTTTATTGACTATGCCAAAGCCTTTGACTGTGTGGATCACAATCAACTGTGGAAAATTCTGAAAGAGATGGGAATACCAGAACACCTGACCTGCCTTTTGAGAAACCTATATGCAGGTCAGGAGGCAACAGTTAGAACTGGACATGGAACAACAGACTGGTTCCAAATAGGAAAAGGAGTACATCAAGGCTGTATATTGTCACCCTGCTCATTTAACTTCTATGCAGAATACATCATGAGAAATGCTGGGCTGGAAGAAGCACAAGCTGGAATCAAGATTCCCGGGAGAAATATCAATAACCTCAGATATGCAGATGACACCACCCTTATGGCAGAAAGTGAAGAAGAACTAAAAAGCCTCTTGATGAAAGTGAAAGAGGAGAGTGAAAAAGTTGGCTTAAAACTCAACATTCAGAAAATGAAGATCATGGTATCTGGTCCCATCACTTCATGGCAGATAGATGGTGAAACAGTGGAAACAGTGGCAGACTTTATATTTTTGGGCTCCAAAATCACTGCAGATGGTGATTGCAGCCATGAAATTAAAAGACGCTTACTCCTTGGAAGGAAAGTTATGACCAACCTAGACAGTATATTGAAAAGCAGAGATATTACTTTGCCAACAAATGTCCGTCTAGTCAAGGCTATGGTTTTTCCAGTGGTCATGTATGGTTGTTAGAGTTAGACTGTGAAGAGAGCTGAGCGCTGAAGAATTGATGCTTTTGAATTGTGGTGTTGGAGAAGACTCTTGAGAGTCCCTTGGAGTGCAAGGAGATCCAACCAGTCCATCCTAAAGGAGACCAGTCCTGGTGTTCATTGGAAGGACTGATGCTGAAACTGAAACTCCAATACTTTGGCCACCTCATGCAAAGAGTTCACTCATTGGAAAAGACCCTGATGCAGGGAGGGATTGGGGGTAAGATGAGGAGGGGATGACAGAGGATGAGATGGCTGGATGGCATCGCCAACTCGATGGACATGAGTTTGAGTGAACTCCGGGAGTTGGTGATGGACAGGGAGGCCTGGCGTGCTGTGATTCATGGGGTCGCAAAGAGTCGGACATGACTGAGCGACTGAACTGAACTGAACTGAACCCAATATATGCCAGAACTAGTTGGTGAAAGTCGAAGGGGGAAATTTATATTGGGGAGACCAGTTTGACACCATCTAAGCACATTAATCAAGCTTCACATCATTAAAAAATGAGAAATACAGATGTTATGTACCTCATAATAGTATGTGATAAGAAGCACACAACAGGACCTCTGAAGTGCTGTGTCAAAGAAAATCTATACTGAATTGAAATAGAATCTAATCATAACTAGGAGTTCACAGGAAACAGAGAAGGATGAAGTTAAGCACGAAGATGAGGAAGCAGTAAGTCAAATGTTGGATGTAAGTAATTTCATAGGTAAACTACCCAGTTTTTCCAACAAATCAATGACATAAGAATAAAATGAGGAAGAGTGACTTTGACAAAAACCCACAAAGGCATATGTGGACCTTGACCTCATTTTAATCTTAAATCTGAGTAAATAAAAAATAGAAGAAATTTTTAGATAATCTGGAGATTTAAATACATAGTATTAAATACACAGGATTGAATATGGATTCATTAGTGGGTGATATTAAAAAAAAATTTAAACAGCAATAATGCTGTTGTTTTTCATCTACAATGCTATTGTTACTATGTTTTAAAAATGTCTTCAGCTAGAGATGCATGAAAGACATAATGACTGGAATTTGCCTTAAAATATTCCAACCTTCTCTTCTAAATCGTGGGGATATAGGTTAAAAAGAGTTGTCCAATTAATGATAATTGTGAATACTATGTGATGAGTACATGTATGTTAATTTAGGTTCATTTACATTTTAAAAATTAGATTCCTACCTTATACCTGACACAGAGATGAATGTCAAAATCAAAACTCTGAAAGCTATTGAAGAGAACAGAGTAGAAAATAATTGTAACTGGGTAAGAACTCTTTTAAGATATAAAAGCAAGAGCTATGAAGGAAAAGTTTCATGGAGTTTACTAGGTCAATATGTTTTTTAAATCTGTATTAAAAAAAAAAACACAACAAAAACAAGCTAGAGGTTAGAAAATGATATTTGCAACCAGTATAACTTAAAACTAGACTAGACTACAGATGAGATACCAAGGGAACATTTCAGGCTTCCCAGGTGTTGCTAGTGGTAAAGAGCCCTCAGGAGACACAAGAGACACAGGTTTGATCCTTGAGTTGGGAAGATCCCCTGGAGGAGGGCATGGCAACCCACTCCAGTATTCTTGCCTGGAGAATCACATAGACAGAGGAGCCTGGCAGGCTATAGTCCATAGCGTCACAAAGAGATGGACATGACTGAAGTGAATTAACACATATGCATGCACACACACAAGGGAACAATTCATGCAAAAATGGGGGCAAGGAAATACAAGGAAATACAAGGACTTAACAGAAGGAGAAGAGATTAAGAAGAGATGGCAAGAATACACAGAAGAGTGACACAAGGAAGATCTTAATGGCCCAAATACCCAAGATGTTGTGGTCAGTCACCTAGAGCCAGACATCTTGGAGTGTGAAGTTAAGTGAGCCTTAGGAAGCATTACTACAAACAAAGCTAGTGGAGGTGATGGAATTCCAGCTTAGCTATTTCAAATCCTAAAAGATGATGCTGTTAAAGTGCTGCACCCAATATGTCAGCAAATTTGGAAAGCTCAGCAGTGGGCTCCCCAGGTGGTGCTAGTGGTAAAGAACCCACCTGCCAATACAGGAGACATAGATGTCAGTTCGATCCCTGGGTTGGGAAGATCCACTGGAAGAGGGCATGGCAACCCACTCCAGTATTCTTGCCTGGAGAATCCCATGGACAGAGGAGCCTGGTGGGCTACTGTCCATGGGGTTGCAAGAGTCGGACATAACTTAGTGACTGAGCATGTGTACACACACACATATATATATTCCAAGAATACAAAGTTAATGTATAAAAGTATTTTTAAAAAAACCATGAAGGATACATAATAAATTATTAATACTTTCTTCTTTTGTGTAGGAAGCAGAAAATTAGAACTGGAGGTGGCAAAGGGGGTCTCAAGTGTTCTTGAGATTGTTCTTGAGACGTGTTCTGTAATTAAAATCATAAGTTTAAGTAAACGTGAAAATATGTGGTAATTACCAGATCTTGATAATGGGCACATGGATGTTTTGATATTCTTTGTAGAGTTTTACATTTTTTTAACTTATAAAACCAGAAGAAAAGACTGATTAAAAGGCCACCTATGGGAAATTGAATAATAAAAGTAATAGGCTAAACTTTGAAAGACATATTAAACTTTGCATATTACCATTGAGAATACATATTCAGTTCAAATTCAAATATGGTATTTCAACTGTACTTTTTAAATAGATAACTCAAACTCTTCAATGTAGCCGAAATTATAGTAGTTGGCTCATGGTCATAGAGGGCTATGACCACAGTACAAAAAAACCTGGAAATTAATGAGTATTAAAGAACCACAAAACAAACAACATTGAAAAAAGTTGCAAGTTGATCTTTAGAAACTATGGAGTCAAAAAAGAAAATCAAAACTTTCAGTTTGTGTTATTAGAAAATAATGGCAATAAGTTTTGTGATGCAACAAAACACTATATTCAGAAGATTTTGGTATAATTAAATTCCTTTGTTATAAAACAAGAAACTATACATAAATTACCTAAACTTTAAATAAAGTAGAAAAACAATAAAATGTCACCCACTGTATCAATTCCAAACTCTTCTTAGAATTTCAAATCAATTCATAATTTATCAAACAATGAACAGGCAAACAAATAAGCAGAAGGTGGTGTACTGTGAAGAGTTTTAGCAGACATCCTTTTATATAAATAGCTAAAATTGCAAAGAAAGTAAGTGAGGTTGGAGGGAGTAGGGGCTGGCAATACAAAAAGAAAACCTGAAAAAAAAATTATACAAGCAGAAGTCAAGCTTCAGCTGCTCATGGTGAGGTACTGTGAGGAGAAAGGTCCATCTGCTTTTCTTTTTTTAAGATTTATTATTTTATTATTTTTTGGCTGTGGTGGGTCTTTGTTGCATGCAGGCTTTCTTTAGTTGCGGTAAGTCGGGGCTCCTCTTCATTTTGGCGTCTTCTCTTTGTTGTGGAGCACTGGATGTAGAGTGCTGGCTTCCATAATTACAGCATGTGGGCTCAGTAGTTGCGGCTCGCTGACTCCAGAGCACTGGTTCAGTAGTTGTGGCACATGGGCTTAGTTGCTCCACGGCATGTGAGATCTTCCCAGAGCAAAGATCAAATGGGTGTCCTTGCACTGCAAGGCAGATTCTTAACAATTTGGCCACCATGATATCCCCATCTGCTTTTTTAAGTGGCTGGTATTTAAAAAATTACTACTTGGGGGCAGGAGAGAAAATCTTGGAACTGAGGAAGACAGAATTTAGGACTAAAATCCATGAAGAAAGCTAGAACAATTGAAGGGCAACCTTGTTTTGAGAGCAGAAGAGGAAAAAAATCTACCTGCAAATAATATAGTATATCTGAAAGTAAAGTATGTGTATCCAGAATATATAAAAACTCAAAATTCAGTAATAAAAAAATAAACACCCCAGTTAACAAATGGAAAAATATTTGAACACTTTACCAAGTAAGATGTTTGGAAGATGAGCATATACAAAGATATTTAACACCCTTATCATTTGCTGCTGCTGCTAAGTCGCTTCTGTGCAACCCCATAGACGGCAGCCCACCAGGCTCCCCTGTCCTTGGGATTCTCCAGGCAAGAACACTGGAGTGGGTTGCCATTTCCTTCTCCAATGCATGAAAGTGAAAAGTGAAAGTGAAGTCGCTTAGTCGTGTCCGACTCTAGCAACCCCATGGACTGCAGCCCACCAGGCTCCTCCATCCATGGGATTTTCCAGGCAAAAGTACTGGAGTGGGGTGCCATTGCCTTCTCCATCATTATCATTAGGGAAATGCAAATCAAAACCAGAATGAGATTCTAGCTTCACATGTATTAAAATGGATAAAATTAAAAAGACTAACCATACAAACTATTGGAGAGAGTTGGAGGGACAAGAACTCTCATACCCTCTGTGGGAGAACAGTTTAGTAGTTTCTTAAAAGTTAAACATGCACCAGGGTTTCCCTGGTAGTCCAGTGGCTAAGATTGTGCTCCCAATGCAGGGGACCTAGGTTCTATCCCTGGTCAGAGAACTAGATCTCACATGCCGCAACTAAGAATTTTTTTTTTTTTTTTTCACAACTAAGAATTTGCATGCTGCAACTAAAAGAGTCTGCATGCCACAACTAAGACCTGACACATCCAAATAAATAAATATTTCTTTTAAAAAATTTAAATATACACCTATTAAATGATCCAGCCATTCTAATGCCAGATATTTATGTAACAGGAAGATATATGCCTATGCAAAGACTTGTCCATGAATGTTTATAATAGCATTATTTGTGATAGCTCAAACTGGAAACAACCCAAATATCCCACCAATAGGTGAACACATTAACTGTAGTCCATCCACACCATAGAATACTACTGAGTAATAAAAAGGAATGAAGATATGCTACAATATGATATTCATAATAACATAGGTGGATCTCAAAATTATGATGCTCAATGATAAGAAACCAGACAAAAAGAGAGTTAATACTGAATTATTCCATTTATGTAAAATTTGAGAAAATGAAAACTAATCTATAGTAACAGAAGGCAGATCAGTGGAGGTAAGAACAGGGACGTACTGGAGGAAAATATTACAAAAATATACAAAGGGTCTTTGCGGGTAGAAAATATGTTCATTATCTTGACTGTGGTAATGGTTTCTTGAGTGTAAAATATGCCATATATTTTGAGTAATTGAATATTGTTTAGGTATACATACATTGGCAATCAAACTATAAAGGAAAGCAAGGAGACTATTAATACAAAAGTCTAAAGTGTTTGTCAGGGGAAGATATGGAGCTCTGATGAGAGGGGAACATGCACAAGCCTTCAGGAATGCTGGAAAATTTCTGTTTCTTGACCTGTGGTGGTTTCTTTGATGTTCATTTTCTAACTATTCATTAAACTGTAAATGTATATTTCATGCACTTTTCTATGAAACATAGATTTATGTTTCATTTCACAATAAAAACAAAATAATAAGCAATGATTAATAAAATCATTGAATATTATTAAATAATAAATTTAAATAACTAGAGAATATAAAAAGTTTGTGAAGGTTTAAAAACAGATTAGGATAAAAGGTAGCTAACAGTTATCTAAACCTTGGAATGCTTCGATTTATTTTTTTCTCTATTTAAACTTATTGCCTAGGGAATCTCATTAAGACTTCTAATACCTGTAGTTTACTTCTCCCTTAATTTTCAGGCACATATATCCAAATGGCCACTCACATTGTTACTTGAAAGTCAAAAGACATCTAAAAATAATGTCCTAACATCATATTGACAAAATTTTAGAAACATTTCTACTAAACGATGAATGACATAATATTACGTATTTTCAATGCTGTTATTTAACAACATGGAGGTTCTAGTTAATGGAATAAAATGAGAAAGAAATGAGAAAGGAGGCAAGAAAGGGAAAGAGAGGAGAAGAGGCATAAAGGAATGATAATGAGGAGAAAGACAATGATTTGGAGGTAAACTGATTACTTAATAATGTAACTGAGCGGGACCCTACAGGTCAATCTCATCTGTCTAGTGTTGGGTGTCATGTGGTCAGCCATTCAGATAATCCTAGGGTAGGAATCTTTCCCTCCCTAGTAGGATGAAAAGGAGATTAAAACAGCATCTCAAGCCACCTAGAGTTATTCCAGGTTCTTCCTGTACTCTTTTAACTTGCAGAAGTGGTTGATTGTTTGTCTGGACAGTGAAAATGCAGAGTAAACCTTGAGCATTTTGTAGTACCAGTAAGAAAATATTCCTTTGCTTTTTAAAAAAGAACCACACAACTGAAGTTTTTTGGTTTGGTTGGTTTTTGTTTTTCCCCACAGAATATTTCAGTTTCCAAAGTTGTAGCCATAGTAATTCTCCATCCACCCTAATTGTTTTCCCTTAAAGTGAAAGTGAAAGTATTAGTCCGTCAGTCCTGTTGACTCCTTGCGACCCCATGGATTGCAGCCGCCAAGTTCCTCTGTCCATGGGATTCTCCAGGCAAGAATACTGGAATGGGTTGCCATTTCCTTCTCCAGGGGATCTTCCTGATCCAGGGATCAAACCCAGTCTCTTGCATTGCAAGCAGATTCTTTACTGTCTGAGCCACCAGGGAAGCCTTACCTTGGTTTACTTATAATTCTAAAAGTAATTTTGTAACCATGATACTAAGTCCTAGCTTCCAAGTATGTACCAGACTTTGTCTTTGCATGGAGTCTACTAACAATTGTGTTTATAACACATTAGAAATTTCCTGTGTTCTTCCATTAAATTGCCAGATTCTCCACATATGTTGCTTCGGCATGGAGAGCTCTGTTATGCTCCTCGGTAAATCACATGAAGTCACATGCAGGATGAAGTCCAGGGTATCTACGAGACCCCAGCGGAGACGATCCTTTACCATGCTGTTTTAGACATTGAGATCTTCGTGTGGACCAGAACATGAGCAAAATCAAACAAGGCCTGGGTTTGAAATTTGGCCGAGCTGATGTACATGGGTGCATAGAACCTGCAACTGCTCCCTTCCCCTCCCTAAGCCCGGGTGGGGGAATTGGGGGGCATTCCTCCAGTCCTGCCTAGCCCATTGCCATCTGCACGAGAGCTTGGACAATGCAGGTTGATGGGGATGGAGAGAGGGCAGGGGACAAGGCAGCAAGGAGGGGATGGTGGGACCCGCCTTGTTGCAAGTTGTTGAGGGAAACGCGCCAGTTCCCCAGGGCGTCTCGCCGCTCCACCGCCTGCGACCCGCAAAACTGCAGAGGGGCCAGAGCAGCATCCTGTGTCATCCCTAAGGCTGCCGAGTTTTATCCAGCACATGCCAAGTACCTGGCAACGTGTGGGGACACGAGACATCCCAGGGGGTCTCCCCAAGTCCCTAAGAGAGCTGCAGCCAGAAGCTTAGGCTCCAAGCAAACCGAGCTTATGGAGAATTACACAACCGGAAGTGGCCAAGCTAGGTGGGATCCCAGGTCAGCCTGTCTCTGGACAGAGCCCAGAGCCCACTCCATGAACTGCCTCAAGCAAGGGAAAGCCTACCTTGACCAAGAACAGGGCCCCAGGCCTGAGCATTGCATGGGCTAGGTCCCCACTGGGCAGCTGCCAGGATGGCCACGTATGCATTTCACAGGTGAGGAGACTGAGTTTCCATACCTTATCCACCGTCACAGAGTTGAAATCCAGGCCTTCTGACTCCAAATCCATCCCAGACGTTATAACAGGTGTGACCAAATCCAGCCTGTTGCCTGTTTTTGTTCAGCCCACGAGCTGAGACTAGCTTTTGCATTTTTCAGTGGTTGGGAGAATTTTTTTAAGTAATACTATTTCATGGCACATGAAAATTATATGAAATTCAAATTCCAGTGTCCATAAATAGTTTTCTGGAGAAGGAAATGTCAACCCATTCCAATATTCTTGCCTTGAAAATCCCATGGACAGAAGTGCCTGGCAGGCTATGGTCCATGGGGTTGCAAAAGATTCGGACACCACTTAGCAACTCAACAACAACATATACAGTGCAATCTTCATTTAACCAGCTACAGACTCTGCAAGCAGCAGTTACTCCTGGGAAGCTGGAACTCAGCAGGAAACAAAAGAGAGCCTGAGCATAGGCACTTCAAAGATGCATGTCTGAAACTTTCAAACAAGAAGAGCTACTTGAGGCACTTTGAGCAACTTTGTGTTTGTTAATTGCATCCAAAAGTCAGCAAGTCAAGGATAGTCTTTGCAGCTTAAAACAAACATTCTATTCTATTCTAGTCTATTTTTGGTTTTTCTATTTTTTATCTGGGGCTGATGACTGGAGATGTATATCTCAAAATAAAATTCCATCATATAAATGAATACTAGCACATAATGAAAAGCAACTATTGTGTAACAAAACATAACATAAAAACATTAATTTTGTGAGACTGGTGGGGTCACAGGCATTATTTTTCTCTAACTAGTTTTAATAATGGGCTTATATGTTATTAAATGTGATTAAAAACACAAGCATAAAAACATAAAAATGTGCACTTCAGTGAAAGTTCTTCCCTTAACTGTCATCCTGGAAAAATACACACTTTCCAACAATTATGTTATACCTTCAAGACCCTTGTAGAATTCTGTTCTGAAAAGTGTCTTTGGAGTAAGTTTATAAGCCCCGTAAGAAAAAATGTGGTCACTATTTTAATAGTCGCAACCTATTTGTTCAAATGAAAATCATGTTCCCTAGTTGAATCACCAACAGCTTATTCACAGCTTTGGCTCCAAATTTTGGCTGCTTCTAAAAAATAACAGAAGTTCCACATAAATTGTGTTACCACTCAGTCTATTTAAATAACCTCAAGCAGACTTGGTAAGTAATTTCACCTAGCTTCTAAGATCATCCAAGTTTCCCTTATCATCTGGTATCTAAAAAAATTTGCATACCATTGTCCTCTTAATCATCACATCCAAGACTGGGCTTCCCTTGTAGCTCAGCTGGTAAAGAATCTGTCTGCAATGCAGTAGACCCCGGTTTGATTCCTGAGTCAGGAAGATCCCCCGGAGAAGGGATAAGTTACCCACTCCAGTATTCTTGGTCTTCCCTGGTGGCTCAGCTGGTAAAGAATCCGCTTGCAATGCAGGAGACCTGGGTTCGATCCCTATGTTGGGAAGATCCCTTGGAGAAAAGAACGACTGCCCACTCCAGTATTCTGGCCTGGAAAATGCCATGGACTGTATATCCATGGGATCACAAAGAATTGGACACAACTGAATGGCTTTCACTTTCAAGACTGGACCACTTTCCTTCCTAATGTACAGTGGTAAAAAGGAAGGTCACCTTCACTTTCCAAGAATATGAGTTCATTAAAACTGAGATAGTTACAAGTTATTAATCTTTCCTCAACCCTTAGCATAGTGCTTGACACATAGTATATGTTGATTAAAGGTTTAATCTAAAAGGCAATAATTGTGTGAATGAATGATTATATTGATTTCCACCATTATGAAGAGCTCAAAATCAGGGTTGTCTAAATGAGCACGGTAAAGGATTGTCCCCACTGGGGTCTTGTAGCTACCCCAGGACTTCATCTTGTATGGGACTTTACGTGATTTATCAAGGAGCATAACAGAGCTCTCCATGCAGAAGCAACTTATGTAGAGGATCTGACAATTTAATGGAACAACACAGGAAATTCCTAATGTTATGTTATAAATACAATTGTTAGTAGACTCCATGCAAAGAAAAAGTCCGGTACATACTTGGAAGCTATAACTTAGTATTACAGTTACCAAATTCTTTTCAGAAACACAGAAGTCTTCTATTTTGCTATCCCATTGGTCTAATGGTCACTTACCCAAACTAAATGAAAATATTTATTATGTTTTACAATGTAAAATTTCACTTGCATTGTTTAATTTTATTTTTCTCACAGCCTCTGAAGTAGTTACTTTTGCTATTCTATGTGAAAGATAATGAAACTAAAATATGGGATGATCACACAAACCTCATTGTTAATATTGGGTAGAAGGGGGTTTCAACCAAGCCTCTCTCTGTGTATACAAAGAGATCTCTTCTGCTACTCCAGCTACCCCAAACAATGGGCAGTCACCTTCCAAGCAAACTGGATTGCTCTCTGTTAGAAAGATAAATTTCAATATTCATGTCCCTGAATCCAAAATATCAGTAAGGACCCTTACTCACTAGTTTTCTTTAGAAATCTTCAGAGTTGAGGGATCTCTTTATTTTAGGTCCTCCATTCCCCTTCTACTTTCATCCCTAACAGGCACTGTGAGGACACAATTCATATGAATAATATTCATCTTCAAATTTTTGCCCTTAATCTGATTTGTATTAGAGATAAGAAAGCAAGAAGATGCATTAAGTATCTCCTGTTTGCTGCTCAAAAGCCAATAAACAGACAAGGCTGGTGGAAAGGAAAGTTTGTTCTATTTTGGAGGCCTGAAATCTGAGAGAGAAGGCAGGCTCCTGTCCAAAGGCTGACTCCCTCTCTCCCCACTGACAATCAGTGGGCAAGAGCTTTTATAGGCAGAGGGAGGGGGCTACATGAGAAACAGCAGTAATCTTGAAATTAGTCATTGGTGGTCTGATCAGCATCATCTTGGTTGTTTTAGGTACAGTTAATCTTCAGTTCCAGGGTTGGTTCATTTCCATTTCTTTGAGGCCAGTTCTCAGAATTGTGGCAGCTTATGTCATGGCTACAATCTGGTCATCATGTAGTTAATTAACTTCTTCCACCTGATGGGAGTTTCAGTCTCTATAAGACAGCTGATGAGATATGGCTCAGAATATTATCTATGGTCCTTGAGAAGGAATTAAAGGTCCTTGACTATACTTAATAACTACCTTATTATTATTATTTGGTCTCCTTTGACTGTTTTCCTTTGTTTTTGCAAAAGGCAGTCCGAGGACATGGTGGGCAAGGACCATAGCATCCTGCTACATTTCATTAGGATGACCAACCATCTGGTTTGCCTGGAACTGAGCAATTTCCCAGGACATGAGACTTTCAGTGCTAAAACGGGGACAATCCCAGGCCATCCAGGATGGTTGATAACCACCATCCATATACAAACTCAGGAATCTGAACCAGATTGAAAATTTCTCAAAGGCTGCAGCTATGTCATATAGGCCTACTTCAGCACCCAGTACGTATTACTTGGTCAACAGGTTGAAGAATGTAAAAGGTTTTGGAATAGCCAGTGGGAATTTGCTGTACGATGCAGGGAGCTCAAAACAGTGCTCTGTGACAACCTAGAGGGGTGGGATGGGGTGGGAGGTGGGAGGAGTTTCAAGAAGAAGAGGGTATATATATATACTTATGACTGATTCATGTTGATGTGTGGCAGAAACCAACACAATTATTTTAAAACAATTATCCTCCAATTAAAAATAATTTTTAAAAAAGGTTTTGGAGAATAGAAATTATTCATCAATTGTCAAAAGTAAATTCTTGCAATCTAACTGATTACCTGGGAGGATGGGTCTGAAAACAAACAGGCCGTAGAAGATGCTACTCAGATTCTGTCTTATCGCTCTTGGAGTTAAGGACCACAGTGATCTATCCACATTGACCATGCATGCACTGAATATTTATTATATACTAAATTCCTGATAAGCAAAGAAGGAGAAGTCTCTGTCCTCAAGGAACTTGTGGTCTGTGATGGAAGGCATATAAATAAACAATCTCCAATGCATTGTAATGAATGTAGCAATAAAAATATGCACAAGTAACAGTGACAGCACAGAGTAATATTTCTCCATGAGGTGGAGGAAATCTCAGAGATCATAGTAAATAATGTGGAAATAGTGCACTATTTCAGCAGAATAGTGCAGAATCAGCATTCCAGAGAAGGATCAGGATGTGCAAAGATAGAGGAACATGACATTCATAGAGTATGTGCAGGAAATTAGAAGCTTTCTGATATTTACAGAGCATAAAATACATGAGTGGGGCAGTTTCAGAAAGAGAAAAAGCTGAAGATATTTGTGGGATCAGATCACAAAGTATCTGCTAAGTTTATCATGCTCATTGAAGGTTTTCAAATAGGAGAGAGACAGGCTCAGATTTACCTTTAAGGAGAGTCAGGGTGCAGGATGCAAAGATGACAAGGGCCAGGTTAAAGCAAGTGAAGGGGATCAGGACAGAGCTGAATTAATGAATGAGTGAGCATAATGTTCATTTTTCACATTATACTATCAACTTTTATTTCACATGAAATTATTAATTATGCATGTGTGGTAAGTTGCTTCAGTTGTGTCCAACGCTTTACGACCCTATGGACCAAAACCTGCCAGATTCCTCTGTCCATGGGATTCTCCAGGCAAGAATACTGGAGTAGATTGCTATGCCCTCCTCCAGGGGATCTTCCTCACCCAGGAATTGAACCCACATCTCTTGTGTCTCCTACATTTACCACTAGTGCTCCCTGAAAGCCCATTATTAATTATACCCTCCATTATATATATATATATATATATATACAATTAATAATAACTTAGTAGCTTGACAAAATATGAAGCAAATTTAAAATATGACCACAATTATATAAGCTTTTATTAAATATCTTCTTAAATTACACATAAATTTTAGCAGTAGAGCATGAAGATGTATACATTTTTCCAGTTTAATTTTTTAAATATTTTTTAAAAACTACAGAGTTCATGTTTGTCAACATTTTTGATTGTTATTTACAACTGCACATTTAAGAATAAAATGTACTTTTGTCTTTCTGTCAACCAAAAACATATTTATTTTTTAAAATGTATTGGAATTTCTATTTTCAGCCCAGAGATGTAGAGATATGCCTTCCATTTTATATGTGTATATATACATATACACACATATGGGCTTCCCAGGTGACTCAGTGGTGAAAAGTCTGCCTGCCAATGCAGGAGATGCAGGAGATGTGAGTTCAGTCCCTGGTTTGGGAAGATCACCTGGAGAAGGAAATGGCAACCCACTCCAGTGTTCTTGCCTGGGAAATCCCATGGTCAGAGGAGCCTGATGGGTTACAGTCCTTGGGTCACAAAGTCAGACATGAATGAGCATGTGGGATAATGAGTGTGTGTGTGTGTGTGTGTGTGTGTGTGTGTACTATAAATATTGCACACAATATGTATGATAAAAAAAAAAATACTCCAGATAAACTGCCTGAAAGCCAGTTTCTGGATACAGTAGAAAATTCATCCAGTTAATTGCCAATTTAGGAGCACTGTCTAGAGACCCAACCAGGTTCTCCCCTTGACTCCTTGCTCACCTTTTTAAAAATTCTAAACTTCCTTCACAGAATGCATTTCCTATTTCCTCCTATAAAAGAATAGTGCAAATGTTAACTTCCCCATAAAACTTTCCCCATCGTTTCATCTCAAATAAATCATTCCCTCCTTTGTACTCTTAAAACACTTTTTCTCAATTCTTATAATAGATTCATATATGAATCCTCACAGATCCTGGAAAGAACTCAAATAATTTCAATGAGCAATTAATGCATGTCATTTATATACATTCATTTTTAATGAATGTTATGCGGGATAGAAAGTAGTTCTTCTGCAGATCTCAGTTGCAGGTGAGATGCTGCTTGAAGAATTAAAAACCTTATTTACATCCACAAATAATAAGTTCAGTAAATAAATTTTAAAGTCTCAACACTTCAGTATACCTTGTATTCATTACACATGATGATATAGTGCCTTAGTAATTGGCATAGAAACTTGTCTACTACTTAGTGTTATTTGGAAAACTGGATCATAAAATTGTATGTATAATACTGTTAAGTGCACAATTTATAGCATTCATTATAATATTTACCAGTACATATGTATAATTCTGGCAGAATAGATACTAAAATACAGCATTCATTTTGCCCAGGTAGCTGATTTATAGATACATTTTACATATTCTTCATATTTTTCTATGTGTGTGTGCTTAGTCGCTCAGTCATGTCCAACTCTTTGTGACCCTTTGTAGCCCACCAGGCTCTGTCTATGGGATTTTTTCAGGGAAAAATACTGGAGTGGGTTGTCATTTCCTTTTCCAGGGGATCTTCCCAACCCAGGGATCAAACTCATGTCTCCTGTGTCTCCTTCATTGTAAATGGATTCTTTACCCACTGAGCATATTTTCCTATATTACACGAATATTTTATAGTGAATTTCTGCTGTTTATACAGTGACAGAAACACCAAAAAATTATTTCAATATTAGGAAAACCCATGGGGAAATATTATTAGGGGATAAAAATCTTGAGTGAACTAATGAAAGCTCTTAAACAGTAAATAAACAACAAAAACATTAAGTATGTGAAATGAAGTTATGAATGTTAATTATCAATCTTGATAATCATTCCACAATGTATAACAAATCATCACATTGTACAGTTCAAATATATGCAATTATATTTTTCAATTAATTTTCAATAAACTTAAAAACAACAGTCATAAATGTATCTTTTAATTCATGTAATATACATGCTAAGAAGAATGCTTTTCTGTCTAGTTTTCAATCTAGATATCCCATGACTTTCTTCCTTTTTTTATCTTAATTCACAACATTCTTCTATTGAAAAAGTAACATATGCACATGGTAAATTTTTTCAACAAGGCAAGGAGTATACAATATAAGAAAGATCTCCCTACCACAGAATCTGGACACCCAGATTCTTAGATTCTTTTCCTATGGCAGGGGTCCCCAACCTCCAGGATCTAATGCCTGATGATCTGAGGTGGAATTGATATAATAATAATAGAAATACAGTGCACAATAAATGATATGTGCTTGAATTATCCTGAAACCACCCACACCCCAGTCCGTGGAAAGAGTGTCTTCCACAAAACTGGTCCCTGGTGCCAAAAACATTGGGGACTGCTACCCTAGAGACACTCACTATTAACAAGGTCTTGTATACTTTCATATAAAAGTAGTATCTGTTTTTCTTTTACACAAATTAGAGCATACTTTTCACACTGTTCTGTATTCTTCTTTGTCACAGGTAATCATATACAGGTATACCTCAGAGGTATTTCAGGTTCAGTTCCAGACTACCTCAATAAAGTGAATATTGCAATAAAGAGAGTCAAGTAAGTCACACAAGTCCCAGTGTGTATAGCAGTTATGTTTACAATATATTATACTGAGGTCTATTAATAGCATGTCTTAAGAAGGAATGCATATATCTTAATGGAAAAGTTCTTTATTGCTAAAAATGCTAATCGTCATCTGAGTCTCCAGCAAATCACAATCTTTTTGCAACAGTAATATCAAAGATTACTGATCACAGATCACCATAACAAATATAATAATGATTTTTTAAAAGTTAAAAATATTGTGAAAATTACCAAAATGTGACACAGAGACACAAAGTGATAAATTCAGTTCAGTTCAGTTCAGTCTCTCAGTCGTGTCTGACTCTTTGCGATGCCATGGACTGCAGCATGCCAGGCTTCCCTGTCCATCACCAACTCCTGGAGCTTGCTCAAACTCATGTCCATCGAGTCGGTGATGCCATTCAACCATCTCATCCTCTCTCATCCCCTTCTCCTCCCGCCCTCAATCTTTCCCAGCATCAGGGTCTTTTCTAATGAGTCAGCCCTTGGCATCAGGTGGCCAAAGTATTGGAGTTTCAGCTTCAGCATCGGTCCTTCCAATGAATATTCAGGACTGATTTCCTTTAGGATTGACTGGTTTGATTTCCTTGCAGTGAGAAATTACTGTTGTGGAAAATGGCTCAATAGACTGGCTCCACTCAGTTACCACAAACTTTTAATTTGTATAAAGCAGTATCTTCAAAGTACAATAAAGCAAAGTGCAATAAACAAGGTATGCATGTACCAAGAAACTTTTTATTAGGTACATATAAATCAGGCACATTCTTTGAATAGCTTAATAATGCACAGAATTTATTCAAACATTTACCTAAATGAAAGGCATGCGGAGTGTATCTATGTTTGCTATTATGAACAGATTTCTTCAGTAAAGATCCTTGTGTGTGGAGATATATATATATATATATATATATATATACACACACATATATATATTAGCATGTAATATCTGAGTAATATAGTTAATGGATCAAAGAATATGTATATTTTTAATTTTGATAAATGTTCATAATTTGTTCTCCAAACTAATTTCTTCAGTATATCCTTCAACCAGCAATAGAAAAGAATGCCTTTTAGCTCACAGCATCCTCTACTCTGGGTAGGTGACTGTTCTTTTATGTGTGATTAGATACTCGGATCTTTAGCAATTTCATAAGAGAAATAATATTGTGTCAGTTTAGTTCAGTCACTCAGTCGTATCTGACTCTTTGCGACCCCATGAACCACAGCATGCCAAGCCTCCCTGTCCATCACCAACTTTCAGAGCCCACCCAAACCCATGTCCATCGAGTCGGTGATGCCATCCAACCATCTCATCCTCTGTCGTCCCCTTCTCCTCCTGCCCTCAATCTTTCCCAGCATTAGGGTCTTTTCAAATGAGTCAGCTCTTTGCATCTTGTTTTCATTTAGGTTTTTTCAAAGTATGAGTAAGATTAAATATCTTTCCATATTTACAAGTCATTTATATATTTTTATCTGTGATTTGTCTGTTTGTGCACTTTGTGTATCCACACTTTGGTTTGTCTTTTTCTTACTTATAAAGATCTGGAAAAGCTAGCTCCTTCTTTGTTATATGTGTTGTAAATATATTTTCCAGCTCGAATTTATCATTTGGCTTTTCTAAGGTGTTTTTTGCTGAGACAATTTGTAAATTTTTCATGTCTTTAAATTATCACTCATTTTCCTTAAAGCTTCTGGGTCCTGGGTGTTGCTTTAGGAAGGTTTTAACCAATTCATGGATATTAACATTAACCATATTTTCTTCTAAGAAACATTTTCCAAACCTATTCTTTATGTGTAAAGCTGTAAGCTATCTGACATTTATTTTTAAGAGTGAGTTAAGAATCCAGATTTATCTCTTTTTCTCTCAAAATAGATAGCCAGTTTTCCTAATGTTATTTATTGAACAATTTATCTTTTCCACATTTAAAAAGATACCCTATCATATACTAAATTCCCATATTTATTTGGTTCTAATTTTGGACTCTTTTCTATGTCATTGGTCTGACTGTTCATGTACCAAACACTTATTTACCATGCCTGCACAATACATGTTAATATCTGGTCAAGTGAGACCCCTGTTGTTGCTTTTCTTTTTCAGGAATTTTCTTTGCCCACTCTGTTTTTAATTTATACATTAAAAGATAAGGTTATTGTGATAAATGGCAAAATTTCATTTTCTATGCCTGAATTTTATATATATATATATATATATATATATATATATATATATATATATATATATATCTCACATCTTCTTTATCAATTTATGTCAGTGGACACTTTGGTTTCTTCCATATTCTTGGCAATTATAAATAATGCTGCAATGAAAATTGAGATGTGTATATGTTTTCAAATTAATTTTTTCATTTTCTTCAAATAAATACCCAGGAGTGTGATTGCTGGATCATATGGTAGTTCTAGGGCTTTCCTGGTAGCTCAGCTGGTAAAGAATCCACCTGCATTGCAAGGAGACCCTGGTTCAATTCCTGGGTCAGGAAAATTCCCCGGAGAAGGGATAGGCTACACACTCCAGTATTCTTAGGCTTCTCTGGTGGCTCAGACAGTAAAGAATCTGCCTGCAGTGGGGGAGACCTGGGTTCAGTCCCTGTGTTGGGAAGTTCCCCTGGAGGAGGGCATGGCAAAACACTCCAGTATTCTTGCCTGGAGAATCTCTATGGACAGAGGAGCCTGGCAGGCTACAGTCCATGGGGTCACAAAGAGTCAGACACAACTGAGCAACTAAGCACAGCACAGTACATGGTACTTCTATTTTTAATTTTTTGAGGAAATTCCATACTGTTTTCCACAGTGGCTGCACCAATTTACATTCCCACCAACAATGTACTAGGATTCCCTTTTTTTCCATATGCTTATGAATTCTTGTTATTTCTTGTCTCTTTGATGATAATCATTCTGACAGGTATGAAGTAGTATCTTGTTGTGATTTCAATTTGCTTTTTCCTAATGATTAGTGATGTTGAGCATCTTTTCATGTGCCTCTTGGCCAGTTTTCCTAATGTTATTTATTGAACAATTGATCTTTTCCATATTTAAAAATATACCCTATCATATATTAAATTCACATATTTATTTGGGTCTATTTTTGGACTCTTTTCTATTTCATTGATCTGTCGTTCATGTACCAAACACTTATTTACTGTGCCTGCATAGTACATTTTAATGTATGTCTTCTTTGGAAAAATGTTTATTCAGGTCCTCTGCCCATTTTGTAATAAGATTTTTTTTAAATATATTTAGTTGTTTTGCCATTTGACAATATGGATGGACCTGGACAGTATTATGCTTAGTGAAATAAGTATGACAGATAAAGACAAATACTGTATGTTTTCACTTATATGTGGAATCTAAAAAAAAAGCAAATGAACAAATATAACAAAAGAGAAACAGATCCATAGATAAAGAGAACAAACTAGTGGTTGCTAGAGAAGAGATAGATAGAGGAATTGGTGAAAAAGCTAAAGGGGCTAAATGATAAAACCTCCAGTTATAAAGTAAATAAGTCATGAGGAGGTAATATACAGCAGAGGGTATATAGTCAATAAATTGTAACATTTTTTATTGAGCAAAATCTATAAAAATATTGAATTACTATGTTGTATACCTAAAACTGATATAATGTTGTAAGTCAGCTATTAAAAAGAAAGTTAATACCTGGAACTGTTCCTGGTGGTCTAGCAGTTAGGACTTCATGCTTCCACTGCAGGGGGTGCAAGTTCGATCCCTAGTTGAGGGACTAAGATCCCACATGCCACACAGCATGGCCAAAAAATAAAAGGTTAATGCCTACTGTCTTGATTCTCAGGTGCTCAGTGTTTTAGTTGCCTCCATTTCATTTTGTTGGGGAGGGAGGGAGTCCTGCTCTAGTGTTATAAGGTTAGCCGAACACATGACCAACACTTGACACGTGAAATTGACAGCAGTTTATTAGTCAGATATATTCCCAACCTGAGGAAGGAAAACATCATATGTTGCATTCAGGTACAGAATGGACCAGTAGGAACTGTGGAAGGCAGGCTTTCTAGTAAACAAGAGAATGAGGTGCCCCCTGGTTCCTATGGGAGCATATACTTGGTTTGTATAAGTAATTCCACTGGGCTGAAAGGGACCTGAAACCTGCATAAGCAGGCACTACGCCTGGTCCCTGTGATGAGGAGTGTTGTTTGTCTGCTGCTAAGGTGCTAAGTCGTGCACTTCAGTCGTGTCCGACTCTGTGCGACCCCATAGACGGCAGCCCACCAGGCTCCTCCACCCCTGGGATTCTCCAGGCAAGAACAGTGGAGTGGGTTGCCATTTCCTTCTCCAATGCATGGAAGTGAAAAGTGAAAGTGAAGTCGCTCAGTCGTGTCCGACTCTTAGCGACCCCATGGACCGCAGACTACCAGACTCCTCCATCCATGGGATTTTCCAGGCAAGAGTACTGGAGTGGGGTGCCATTGCCTTCTCTGGTTGTTTGTCTAGGGGACCACATTCAGGTGAGCACAATGGGAAGGGAAACTTGCAGTCAGGCTACTTGAGACCCTTCTAGTTTTCTCAAGATACCAAGGTCCCCCGTAGTATTAAGCCTTATTCTGGAGTTTCCCTTTGATGCCTTGACATCAGTTTTAAGCCTTAAAGATGATTAAGGCTTCTAGGGAGTAAAAATACCTCCTTAGAAAGCAAAGTAGTTACAGTGTCTGGGCGGAAAAGGGCTTGGTGAGATTGTTGTAAAAAATATAAACTTTAGAAGTGGCCAAGAGAGGATATCAAGGGAATTGTGTGGCATTGTGGTAGAGAGTCCATGCCCCCAGTGGGACCCATTTAGATTAATCAATGTCTGTGACAAAGGTAACAACCAGCCTGGGATCCATTTGACATGTTTTAACTTAAATTGGAGTAAATTGGAGTTTTTTTTGAGAAACCTATTATACTTCCCAATTAAGCCAGCTGCCAGGGACCTGTAGGGAAGGTGGAAGTTCCTTTGAATACCTTCTTCAAGAGCTCAACATTGTGTATTTTGAAAAGTGCAACTAGTGCTTTGGTCACTATCAGTGATGCTTGAAATTCCAAAGGGCATGAGAAATGTCCTGGTGAGTATGTGTTGTTGCTTTAATACATGTAGAGACATCTGTTACCTGACATTTTGGTATCTGTGAGGCAAGAGCTTCTCAGAGTTCATTACCCCAATGGGGAAAAATCTAAGGTAATGGTCCAGGAATCTGTAAACTTGTTCAGATAGGGACATTTTTCAGCCAGGGTATCCAGCGCTACAGTGACTGCCTGACAGGTGATCAGTTGTACTGACCCTTGGGTTTGATCCATTTTCATTATCAGGCGTAACACATGCTTTACAGGTTTAAGACCAGACCAAAATGGGATGCTAAATGGGGAACAGCTAGGCTAATTACCCCTTCACCTCCTGGGTACCTGGGTTACAGGCTGCAGTCAGTAATGGATTTGCACCTCAACAGCTTTAGGAGTCTGGAGAGTGTTTGACAGCACAAAGGAGCAGCACCGGCAACAAGCGAAATCACTATCCTTACCTAAACAACCATGACTATTAGGCAATTGGGATGCCATGCTTAACTCTCCCTGTGGTAGTGGTCTCCTTCTCTACCTGAAACTTCACAAAGAGCTTTCCCTAGGCCAATCATAGGAGTGGACAATCACAAAGTCCTTATGGCTGCCCCAAACAGCCAGTGATGGTCAGCAGCCCAAACCTTGTTAAGCAAGACTCAGTACCAGTAGGTTAGGTTAGGACACTGTGTTGTTACTGCCATTACAGATGGAAGCCTCAGAGACCACTGTCAAACATAGAATGAACCCAGTGGCATGCCACCTTCAGGTATAACCAGTTAACAACATGTCTTGTCTTTGGGATGAGAGGATTTTAGGGTAGATGGGAAGATATGGAAACACATGATGTGAGAGACAACCAAGTGCCCTACAAGCCAAAGAGCAAGCTCACCAGCAATTGGCAGTTCTGTCTCAGGCAGCTGCTGCTGTATCATAGGACCAATTAGCCAAGAACCATTAAAGCTGACCAGGTGTTATTAGTGAACCACCTTGTTCATGATGCCAGGTGTTTTATTCACTTTCTCTTTACTCCATTACGGAGAGAATGATTCCCTTTCTAGGTTTATGTGGGTGGCTGAACACATAACACCGAAACTCAACAGATGAGATTGACAGTAGTTTCTCAGTCATATAGATTCACAACATGCCACTCAGAGCCATGCTAGGGTTGCACTTAGAAATAGAGCAAACAGTGGTTAAAAATCCCCCTGCAATGCAAGAGACGCAGGAGACCTGGGTTCAATCCCTGGGTCGGGAAGATCCCCTGGAGAAGGAAATGGCACCCTACTGCAGTATTCTTGCCTGGAAAATCCCATAAACAGAGGAGCCTAGTAGGCTACAGTCCATGGGGTCACAAGAGGTCAGACATGACTTACTGACCAAACCATCACCACAAAGGGATAAGCAGGCACTTGTGCCTGGTTCCCTGATAAGAAGGGTTATTTGACTAGAGGACCCTATGTATGGAAGCACAAAAGGAAAGAGAACTTGTAGGTAATCCATTCAAGGCCCTCCCTGTTTTCCCCAGAGATCAAAGCATACATTATATGGAAACAATTTTAGGTTGTACACTGCAGTCAAAGAGACATCTGGATATTTGAAATACTTTATGGAATTTTTATGCTAATTACAATGGAATTTTTATTTTTCAGCCCTCTCCAGGAGAGTTAGGGCTAGTTATTCCTAGGATAATTTCTGTCTAAAGCATCTACTGTCAGCTTCTGTTATACAAGTCTCATCTCCAATGATGCCTTCAGAATTTCTATATAAAAGGATGCACTAAACATGAGGATGGATATATCTCTCCCATATCCTGTTTTCATTTCCTTCTGATGTATACCCAGAAGTGTGATTGCTGGATCATATGGTAGATTTATTTTTAATTTTTTGAGGAACCTTCATACTATTTTCCATAGTGGCTACACCAATTTACATTCCCACCAACAGTCCACAAGTTTTCTTGCTCTGCATCCTCACCAACATTTATGTGGTTTTGATTTCCATTTAGTGATGCTAAATTAGTGAATATTAGTAATGCTGAGCACCTTTACATGTGTCTGTTGGCCATCTGTATGCCATCTTTGGGAAAAGGTCTATTTGGATCCTCTGCACATTTCTTAATTTCTTTTTTTGCCAAATAAGTTGTATGAGTTTCTTATATAGCATTGACCCTTAAACTATATGAATTTGAATTACATGGGTCCACTTATACATAACTCTTTTACAATAGATATGTACTACAGTACTGTACGATCTGTGGTTAGATGAATATGAGGGTGAAGAAATACAGATATGGAAGGTTGATTGTAAAGTTATACATGGGTTTTTTATGGTGCTGAGGGTCAGCACCTAACCACGCTGTTCAATGGTCATTGTTCAAGGGTCAACTGTATATTTGATATTAATCCCTTACCAGATATATGATTTGCAGTATTGTTTCTCATCCAGTAGGTTGCCTTTTCTTTTTGTTGATGGTTTGTGTTGCTGTGCAACTTTTTAGTTTGACATAGTGCTACTTGTTTGTTTTCACTTTTGTTGCCTGTGGTTTGGGTATCAGGTCCGAAAAAGCACCAAGACCAATAATTTATCGTATATGTCACTTATGTTTTCTTCTAGGAGTTCTGTAGCTTCAGGTTTTACTTTCAAGTCTTTAATCCATTTTAAGTTAATTTTTGTGTTTGGTGTAAAATGGTGGTTTAGTTTTACTCTTTTGCATGTGTCAGAGAAGGCAATGGCACCCCACTCCAGTACTCTTGCCTGGAAAATCCCATGGACAGGGGAGCCTGGTGGGCTGCAGTCCATGAGATCACAAAGAGTCGGACATGACTGAGTGACTTCACTTTCACTTTTCACTTTCATGCATTGGAGAAGGAAATGGCAACCCACTCCACTGTTCTTGCCTGGAGAATTCCAGGGAT
Source organism: Bos indicus x Bos taurus (assembly GCF_003369695.1). Taxonomy (NCBI): domain Eukaryota; kingdom Metazoa; phylum Chordata; class Mammalia; order Artiodactyla; family Bovidae; genus Bos; species Bos indicus x Bos taurus. The sequence goes on along the minus strand of NC_040105.1, from coordinate 144,928,714 downwards.
GGGGGAGCCTGGTGGGCTGCCATCCATTGGGTCGGACAGAGTTGGACACGACTGAAGCGACTTAGCAGCAGCAGCAGCAGTCCAGTTTTCCCAACACCATTTATTGCAGACTGTCTTTCCTTGTTGTATATTCTTGGCTCCTTGGTCATATATGTGGAGGCTTATTTCTGGGCTCTCTATTTGAGTTCATTGATCGATATGTTTGCTTTGATGCCAATACCATACTGTTTTCATTATCATAGCTTTATATAATAGTCTGAAATCAGAGCACATGATGCTTTTGCTTTATTCTTCTTTCTCAAGATTATTTTGGCTATTCAGATCAGATCAGTCGTTCAGTCATGTCCGACTCTTTGCAACCCCATGAATTGCAGCACTCCAGGCCTCCCTGTCCATCACCAACTCCCAGAGTTCACTCAGACTCACGTCCATCGAGTCAGTGATGCTATCCAGCCATCTCATCCTCTGTCATTCCCTTCTCCTCCTGCCCCCAATCCCTCCCAGCATCAGAGTCTTTTCCAATGAGTCAACTCTTCACATGAGGTGGCCAAAGTACTGGAATTTCAGCTTTTAGCATCATTCCTTCCAAAGAAATCCCAGGGCTGATCTCCTTCAGAATGGACTGGTTGGATCTCCTTGCAGTCCAGGGGCCTTTTGTAGTCTCATACAATTTTTAGGACTGTTTGTTCTATTACTGTGGAAAATATCATTGAGATTTTCATAGGGATTGCATTGAATCTGTAGATTGTGTAGTATGGATATTTTTAAAGTATCAATTATTCTAATTCATGAGAAGAATATATCTTTCACTTATTTGTGCCTTCTTCAATTTCTTTCATGAATGTTTTATAGTTTTCAGTGTACAGGTCTTTTACCTTCCTGGTCATTCTTTTTCCTAGGTATTTTATTCTTGTTGATGCAATTGTAAATGAGATTATTGCCTAATTTTACTTTCTGCCAGTTTGTTGTTTATAGAAACACAACAGCTTTTTTATCTTGAAGCTTTACTGAATTTGTTTTTTAGATCTAACAGTTCCTTTGGTGGAGTCTTTAGGGTTTTCTATATATAATATCATGTCATCGTCAAATAGTGACAATTTTACTTCTTCCTTTCCTATTTAGAGGCCTTTTATTTCTTTTTCTTGCCTAATTGCCCTAACTGGGACTGCCAGTCCTATGTGGAATAAAAGTGACAAGAGTGGGCATCCTTATATCATTCCTGATCTTAGAGGAAAAGTTTTCAGTTTTTTACTGTTGAGTATTATGTTAGCTGTGGGCTTGTCATATATGCCTTTTATTATGTTGAGATATATTCCCTCTATATCCACTTTGTTGAGAGTTGTATCATAAATGGATGTTGAATTTTAGCAAATAGATTTTCTGCATTTGTTGAGATGATCTTATGAGATTCTTTTAAAATTTTTTATTGAAGTATTTACAGTGTTTCAGACCATATGATTTTTACCCTTCATTTTGTTAGTGAAGTGTATCACAGTGATTGATTTCTGAATGGTGAACCATCCATTTGTGGTGGATTAAATTCCACTTGATCATGGTGTATGATCCTTTTAATATATTGCTGAATTCAGTTTGCCAATATTTTGTAGGATTTGTGCATCTATATTCATTAGGGATATCGGCTTATAACTTTCTTTTCTTATGGCATCCTTGTCTGGTTTAGGTACCAGGGTAATTCAGGCCTTTTTTAATGAATTTGAAAGTGTTCCCTCCTCTTCTGTTTTCTTGAAGGGTTTGAAAGAGATTGAAATAAATTCTTTTTAGAATTTTTGGTAGAATTCACCAGTGAAGACATCTCATTCTGGACTTTTGCTGGTTGGGATGTTTTTGATTACTGATTCAATCTTCTTACTAGTAATTTTTCTATTCAGATCTTCTGTGTCTTCCTTATTCAATCTTGCTAGGTTGCATATTTCTAGAAATTATTCCACCTCTTCTAGGTTGTCAAGTTTGTTGATATATAATTGTTTATATTCTCTTATGATACTCTGTACCTATGTGATGTCAATTGTAACATCTCCTCTTTTATTTCTAATTTTATTTGAGTCTGTTCTTTTTTTCCCTTGGTGAGTCTAGCTAAAAATTTGTCAATTTTGTTTATATTTTTCTACAAATGAGATATTAATTTCATTGATAGTTTTATTGTTTTATGTCTCCATTTCATTTATTTCTGCTCTGATCTCTGTTATTTCTTTCTTGCTACTAACTTTGGGCTTTCTTCTTCTTTTTCTAGTTCCTGGAAGTGTAGAGTTAGATTGTTTATTTGAGATTTTTCTTGTTTCTCAATGTAGACATTTATTGCTATAAACTTCACTCTTAAAACTACTCTTGCTGCCTCCCATAAGTTTTGGTGTATTGCATTTCTATTTTAATTTGTTTCAAAATGTTTTTTGACTTCTGTTTTGGTTTTGTCTTAAAGACCAACTGGTTGTTCAGTAGCATGTTGTTTAATCTCCATGTATTTGTGAATCTTACAAATTTCTTGTAATTGATTTCTGGTTTCAGGCCATTGTGTTTAGAAAAGTTGATTTCAATTTTCTTATAAATATTAAGAATTGTTTTGTGGCTTACCATATGATCAATACTGGAGAATGTTCTATGTACAGTTGAAAGAATATGTATTTTTCAGTTTTTGGATGGAATGTTCTCTATATATTTGTTAAGTTTGTTTAATCCACTATGTCACTTAAGACCAATGCTTTCTTATTGATTTTCTGTCTGGATGATCTTTCCATTAATGTAAGTGGGCTATTAAAATCCCCTCCTATTATTGTATTGCTGTCTATTTCTCCCTTTAGTCCTGTTCAGTGGTGATGAACTCCTTTACCTTTTGCTTATCTGAAAAACTTTTTATCTCTAATTCAGTTCTGAATGATAACTACCAGGTAGGATATTCTTCATTGGAAGTTTTTTCTTTTTTCTTTTCTTTTTTTTTTTTTTTTTAGCATTTTGAATATATCATGCCATTTTCTTCTGGCCTGCAAAGTTTCTGCTAAAAAAATCTGCTGATAGTCTTATGGAGTTCCCTTGTACATCAATTGTTTTTCTCTCACTGCTTTCTCTTCCTGCTTGTCTTTAACGTTTGAAATTTTCATTATAATGAGTCCTGATGTGGGTTTCTTTGGAACTTTCTGATCTTCCTGGATCTGAACATCTGTTTTCTTTCCTTAGCCATTCCTTAGCTAAGGAAGTCCTTAGCCATTATTTCTTCAAATACATTTTCTTCTGTGCCCTCTTTTTCTGAAGCCCCTATAATGAAAATGTTAGTCTGCCTGGTAATACCTCATAAATTCCTTAACCTATCTTTACATGTTTTTTCATTCTTTGCCCTTCCTGCGGGTTTCCCAGGTGGCACAGTGGTAAAGAATCCACCTGCCAATGCAATAGATGCAAGAGACACGGGTTCGATCTCTGGGTCAGGAAGATCCCTGGGAGGAGGAAATGGCAACCCAGTCCAACATGCTTGCCTGGGAAATCTCATGAACAGAGGAGCCTGGCAGGGGCCACAGTCCATGGGGTCACAAAGAATCTGTCATGACTAAGTGACTGAGCACTCACACATGTACTAGTTAACAGCATGCCAAGGCTTTTTGGTGTTGCAAGGGGGAGAATCTCAGTTGGCACCTAGATTCAGGTTGATTGGAAGCCAGAACTTCAGGCAGCAGATTTTAAAGTATGTAAATATATATATTCCTGTGGATCAGCAAGTATAAAACATGCTGTCCATTAGAGCCAGGCAATCTGCAGGTGTCCCTGGGCAAGAGTTGCAAAAATCAAAGGCTCTAGACAAGTGTATAAACACCTTTCTGAGATACAGGAGTGAGTAGTGGTGAAGTAGACAGGAAGTGAAAAGATAGCATCCAGCAGCCTGTGTGCCCTGAGAGAGTCTCCATAGGCCTCTGTATGTGTGCAGAATCTGAAGCCTGCCCCTTAGGCCAAGGCTCCAGGACAAGCAAATGGGCCTTTTTCACACACACAAAAGACAGGATGTGTTTCCGTCTGTTGTCTGTGCCATGCCCTAGTGGGGTCAGTCTACTGGAAACTCATTCTGATGGTTGCAGTCCCACAGCACCCAGGAATGCAAGACCTCTTGGCTTCCACATGTAACTGATCAAGGACATCCTCTGGATGCAGCCGTAAAGACTGAGGCACAAGAAGTGGAGTAAAAACTACCCCCCAGGAATACTTCCACTCTGGAGTGTGGCAGAGGGAGAGCACAGAGATGATGTAAACCAGGAAAAAAAGATGGTACCCGCTGGCTGAAACAAGGAAAAAAGAAAGCACAAAGATGCCGCTCATCAGCCTCCATCCTCAGAGGATGGGATGTTTTCATATTTAACTACTGAGGCAACATTGGCCTGTTTCTGAAAGTGTCTTGTAGCCCAGATAGTTAATTTAGCTTGTGTATTCCTTCAAAAGGAAGATCTTACACACCAACAAATAGGTGTGAAAATATATTGGTCATTACAAGCTTTTAGAAATAATCTAGCATAAGTTCAAGAAGTCATTTGGTAAATTGTCACCTAAATGAATATTGTATTTGCCTACATACTTTTGTTCATAAAATAGTTTCTTCTTTCTATTTAGACAATGAAGAATGGGGAAGGAGGTAGAGGAGGAGAGAAGAAGAAAATGTGTAAGTCACAGGATTTTTCTCCCAAACTATTTTTCCTGTTTTTAAATATCAACTTATGCTGCAGTGCAGATTTCCCTAAGCAGAATGAATTTTGTCTTTGAATATCTGTAAAACTAAATATTTACCAATATTTGCAATTGTGTGGAGGGGTGAATAGAATGGGAAGTGGGAGTTGGATAACACTAGCTGTGTCTCCAGAGAAGGCAATGGCACCCCACTCCAGCACTCTTGCCTGGAAAATCCCATGGACAGAGGAGCCTGGTGGGCTGCAGTGCATGCAGTCTCGAAGAGTCAGACACGACTGAGCGACTTCACCTTCACTTTTCACTTTCATGCATTGGAGAAGGAAATGGCAACCCACTCCAGTGTTCTTGCCTGGAGAATCCCAGGGACGGGGAAGCCTGGTGGGCTGCCATCCATTGGGTCACACAGAGTCGGACATGACTGAAGTGACTTAGCAGCAGCAGTAGCTGTGTCTCACCTCTCTTACTTGAAGAAAAAAAAAACTATTTCTGTCTTCCCTGTTATAAGAATATAAAAGTCATCTCTTCTTCCTGCCCTTGTGATACTCTGTATTGAAGAATTACTAGGGTGTCTTCACCAATACAAGATTCACATCTTGGTTGATCAGAGCACTTATAGGTATCTGCAGTGGATGACGATATAGAGGGGGAAAAAATGTTACAAAAGGAATGCAAAGAAGGAAGATATTCATCTTTTGACTCTCTAAATCTGATCATGCACACATTTTAAAACACTAGCTTGTACATTTTATCCCCGCCTTGGCCAAAAGTCATTAGCTGACTTCTAGCTGTCCCTATGGAGAAGCATACCACTGTGCTCTGCAAGTCACTCAGTTGTGTCTCTATGGACTGTAGCCCATCAGGCTCCTCTGTTCATGGGATTCTCCAGGCAAGAATACTGGAGTGGGTTGTCATACCCTTCTCCAAGGGATCTTTTTGAACCAGGGATTGAACCCGTGTCTCTTATGTCTCTTGCATTGGCAGGAAGGTTGTTTACCACTAGCACCACCTGGGAAGCCTAGCACTAGCAGAGATCTATCACAGGTTAACACAGATTACACAGATTGTTTATTATTTCAATGATCTTTTTGTTACTTCATTTTTAAAAATAAATATAGTTCAATAAGAGACTATTGTCTATATAATTGATTTTCTAAAATATTTTCAGACTTGCTTTACTAGAAATTGTTTTACTTTCAATGTTCCTTGTATGCCTGAGAAGCATATCAATTCTGTAATTGCTAGTGTTAGTCACTCAGTCGTGTCCAACACTTTGCAACCCCATGGACTGTAGTATGCCAGGCTCCTCTATTCATGGGGTTCTCCAGGCAAGAATACTGGAGTGGGTAGACATTTCCTTCTATAAGCAATCATCCCGACTCAGGGATTGAACCAAGGTCTCCTGCATTGCAGGCGAATTCTTTACTGTCTTAGCCACAAGGAAACCCCCAAAATAATCTAAATAGAATTCTCCAGGCAAGAATACTGGAGTCAGTAGCCATTCCCTTCTCCAGGGGAACTTCCCGACCCAGGGATCAAACCCAGGTCTCCTGCATTGCAGGCAGATTCTTTACTGTCTGAGCCACTAGGGAAGCCCCATAATTGCTAGAACTGGGTAATATGCAAATATATATCTTTTAAACCAATTTATCAATCGTGTTTATCAAACCTTTCAAAACCTTATTAATTATTTTGTCCACTTCACTCATCAATTAGTGAGATAGATTTATTAGAAGAATTTTTATCATGCTTGATTTGTTCATTTGCACATGTAATCATGTCAATTTTTTCTTAGTTATTTGAGGATAGGTTATTAGTGCTCACCCAAGGTTTAGAGTTTTATGTCATCCTGATGCATTTAAGTGTTTTAAGTGTTTTTCACCATGCTATTACTATTTTCCACTAATATCATTTTATGTGATATTGCTTTCAGTACATTTTTAAGTTGTTTTTGTTCTGGTATGTAGTTCCTAATCTTATTTTTAAGATTTCTGAGTTCTTTCATTTAAGTTTATTTTTTACAAACTTATATAGCTGTATATTTAAAAAGTCAATATTGGAATATCTGACTTTTAGTTGGTGATTTTAGGTAACTTTACATTTATTGTGATTATTTATTTGTTTGAATAATACCTCCTATCTAATTTTCTGCTTTCTATTTATCCTTATTTTTTTCCCTTTTCTTTAATGCATTCTTTTTGACTGTTAAATGTTTTTCCATTACTGTTTTGGAAGTTACATACTTCGTGTGTATTCTTTTTTTTTTTTAATGCAAGCTTTAAAGAAAGAAAAAAGTTAATCAAAAATTTTAAAAAATCTTATCATGCAGGCAAAAAAGCCTTGTAATCCAAGCAGTTGCCTTGTACATTCCTTTTTTTCCTCTTCAGTATATTAAGGGCCAAGCTAGGACAGAATTGTATAGTGGGGATAAGCGAATATGAAAAAATAAAAAGGAAAGTGAAAAGTGAAGTCACTCAGTCGTGTCCGACTCTTTGCAACCCCATGGACTGTAGCCTGCCAGGCTCCTCCGTCCATGGGATTCTCCAGGCAAGAATACTGGAGTGAGTTGCCATTTCCTTCTCCAGGGGATCTTCCTGACCCAGGGATCGAACCCTCCCGCATTGCAGGCAGACGCTTTAACCTCTGAGCCACCAGGGAAGCCCTGAAAAAGAAAGGAAGAGTTACATTTTTCTGACCCCAGGGGATTATGACAAGGATCGTTAATGAAATTTACTAAGCAAATGACAGCCAAATCTTGGGTCCCAATTAGTGTATCAAAATAGTAAAGGTAACCCTGAGAGCAGAGGGTTCTTCCTCCTCCTTGCCCACTTAGGACTCTAGACAGTGATACCCTTTTAGACTGTCCCTGTATTGACCTTGGTACCTCCATATTAGTTTAGCTGTGCAAACTGAACTCCTGGGGTTTGGCTTTACTGAGTTAACTTATTCTTGACTGGATTTGATGTTAGATTAAGAGTCAGTGGCACTGCCCATGGATCCTCCAAGGCAGAGAAGGTGATCCAGAAGCCCAGGCTAGGCCTGGAGTGTTGGGCGAGTGGCTCAGTGGTAGATGGGAGAATGATGAGTAAACAACTAGTGGGAATTGAGATGACCTTGACTTAGTCAAGAATGGCACTAGCTCTGAAAAAACCACCATTCATATCTTTGGCTCTGAATGACAGCACAGCAACATACAAGTAAATGAGCAACAGATACATTAATAACCACAAAGACCACAGGGGTCAGGGACCTAACATGCAAGGTCCCCACATTCCCTCTGTGGGGGAGCCATATACCAGGAGCCAGCTAAGCCATATCACTCTCTGTGATACCAACTATACTTCCACCTGGAAGAGAAGTAAGGAGAAGTGGGGGAGGTGTCTTAGAGACTAAGCCATTTTACCAAGAGAAACTGAATACTCCCTGAAGAGACCATTTAACTTATTAGATCAGACTAAGATTTAAAATGGATTCGACATTAAATTAATTATTTTCCCTCACCAAACAGAGAGTGGGAAACTCAATAGGAAGCCCAAATTACTTATAGACAAATAAATTACATTTTCTCTGCACAATGAAAATTTGTAATATTGTTTTTGAAACCTGAAAAGGATGGAAACCCTAGATGTAAACCATGTCTCTCAGTGATTTTCAGATGCTTATTTTCACTTCTAAGCAGAAGAAAACTGCTGAACAAGGAGGAAGATGATAGGGGATTTCAATTCCAGTTACACTGACCCCTAATTCCTGTATAAATCTGAGTGAATCACTAATTCTTAGCAAATGGTGTAGAGAACAAACAATTTAACAAAAATTTCCATAGTTGCATTGAGACCCAGCTTCTTATACAATCTTGTCTTCCTTTTTTGGAATAAAGGGAACACAAACCAGAACAGTGTATATGGTACATCAATATCATTACATACGGAATAAAAGAGAGAGGCAGTCAAATAAATATTCTGATTTTAAAAAAGAGTATGATTTGGGTACAAACATATTAACACTGAGATGGAAGTTTAGTAATAGATACATACATTTAGTAACAGATTTGGATGAATATTATAAATCCTTTTATTTACTTAATGCAGAATGTTTCAAGAAATAATCTTAAGAATATAATATAGATTAAAAATGTTTTTAAATCTTGATTTCCAAATTTTTTTTGTTATTAGTAATCTACTTATATATCATACTTTACAGTTTACTATGCTCTTTCACATTCATTTAGAACTCATACAGTTGATTTAAATATACAAATAAAAATAATTTACCAAAACATTTCAAGTGAATTTATTGTAAAATATATTGAAAAGACAGATCTAATATTTAAATATGCTACATAAATCAAGTTACATTTCTAGACTCAATTGATTTAACTTAAACCGATTATGAATGTTTTACTTCTATATACAATAGTATCTTTTAAATATATTGATTCTTCTGGGAAAAATGAGGCTCAGAGATCTTTTTCTCATGTGTTTCTCTCATTTTATTCATAACAAAAATAAACATGTTGTATTCTCTGTAAGTTAATTCAAATCTTTGGATACAGACACATTTAGCTATATAACTTTGAGCAAGGCAGTTCCTAAAGCAAGACTGTGTTTCCTCATTGCAAATTGAATAGACTGAATTAGATGCTAAGACTGTTTCCAATGCTGACATTCTATATTCTATCAAATACTTACCTCATGTTTGTACCATAAGTACATCCAGAACTTCTCATGACTTAACTATACTCCTCCTTTTTTGTTAGCTGTCACTATCTTGGAGACCTTATCCACATGCTCAGTGAGCATGCTATCAATCAAATGGAAAATAAAATGACAATGGCTGCTAGTAGTCTCTGGTTTTGAATTCTTCACTCTTCATCCATGTCCTAAGCATGATTTCATCCAAGAGTCACTGAGCAACAAAGGCCACTTATCTTTCAGAGACCCAAATGACTACACTGTAAAAACTGCAAAGGCATGATTAGAGCCGCAATTTGGGGTAGAGTACCTGTTGTAGTATTTCTGGTTTTTCAGCTGGATCATTGACAGAAATAGGTTGTTTCATTCATACTCTGGTTCCTTCATGTGTATAATAAAGTCTCTAGACTAGAACTTTCACATGGCTTCAGTTCAGTTCAGTTCAGTTGCTCAGTCATGTCCAAAACTTTGTGACCCCATGGGCTGCAGCATGCCAGTCTTCGCTGTCTATCACCAACTCCTGAAGCTTACTCAAACTCATGTCCATCGAGTCAGTGATACCATGCAACTGTCTCATCCAGTGATCCACTGATCTCATCCACTGTTGTCCCCTTCTCCTCCTGCTTTCAATCTTTCTGAGCATCAGGGTCTTTTCCAATGAGTCAGTCCTTTGCATGAGGTGGCCAAAGTATTGGAGTTTCAGCTTCAGCATCTGTTCATCCAATGAATATTCAGTATTGCTTTCCTTTAGGATGGATTGCTTGGATCTCCTTGCAGTCCAAGGGACTCTCAAGAGTCTTCTCCAACACCACAGTTCAAAAGCATAAATTCAAAAGTGATTTCATGGTGTGGGACTTAAAATGGCTCATAAGCAATAGACTGGTTGCTCTCTTTTGAGGTGTGATAAACAAAAACAGATGGTGACTGCAGATGGTAACTTCAGCCATGCAATTAAAAGACACTTACTCCTTGGACGAAAAGTTATGACCAACCTAGATAGCATATTGAAAAGCACAGACATCACTTTGCCAACAAAGGTCCGTCTAGTCAAGGCTATGTTTTTTTTTTTTTTTCCTGTGGTCATGTATGGATGTGAGAGTTGGACTGTGAAGAAATCTGAGTGCCGAAGAATTGATGCTTTTGGACTGTGGTGTTGGAGAAGACACCTGAGAGTCCCTTGGACTGCAAGGAGATCCAACCAGTCCATTCTAAAGGAGGTCAGCCCTGGGTATTCTTTGGAAGGAATGATGCTAAAGCTGAAACTCTAGTACTTTGGTCACCTCATGCGAAGAGTTCACTCATTGGAAAAGACTCTAATGCTGGGAGGGATTGGGGGCAGGAGGAGAAGGGGACAGAGGATGAGATGGCTGGATGGCATCACTGACTTGATGGACATGAGTCTGAGTGAACTCCGGGAGTTGGTGATGCACAGGGAGGCCTGGCGTGCTGCGATTCATGGAGTCACAAAGAGTTGGACAGGACTGAGTGACTGAACTGAACTGAACTGAAACAAAAACAGAATTATCTGGCCACCTCAGATGTCATAACCCCATTAAAGATAGGACCATAGTGGTCTATAGGAGCTACTAGAATGACATTCTGTGAAATACAGTGTGTGGGGGGGGAGGTGGGGTAAAGAAAATTTAAACCTTGTTGGATTAAATTTCTCTTCCTGTAAACGCATTTGCTTCCTTGAGTCACAGCTGCTGCTGTTGCTAACAACAAGAATGATATTTATCATTTTTTGAGTGCTCACTGTAGCAGGAATTGTACATGCGTTACGGTATATGATTCTTAAAATGTTAATAAAAAATGTTTTGTTGTTGTTCAGTCACTAAGTCATGTCCAACTCTTTGCAACTCCATGGACTGCAGCATGCCAGGCTTCCCTGTCTCACTATCTCCCGGAGTTTGCTCAAATGCATGTCCGTTGAGTTGGTGATGCCATCCAACCTCTGTCACCTCCTACTCCTCCTGCCCTCAATCGTTCCCAGCATCAGGGTCTTTTCCTGTGAGTTGGCTCTTCGCATCAGGTGGCCAAATTATTGGTGCTTCAACTTCAGATCAGTCCTTCCAATGAATATTCAGGGTTTGATTTCCTTTACAATTGACTGGTTGGATCTCCTTGCAGTCCAAGGGACTCTCAAGCATCTGCTCCAACACCACAGTTCAAAAGCATCGATTCTTTGGCACTCAGCCTTCTTTATGGTCCAACTCTCACATCCATATATGACTACTGGAAAAACCATAACTTTGACTATACAGACTTTTGTTGCAAAGTGATGCCTCTGCTTTTTAATGTGCTATCTAGATTTGTCATAGCTTTTCTTCCAAGGAGCAAGCATCTTTTAATTTCATGGCTGAAGTCATCATCCACAGTGATTTTGGACTCCAAGAAACCAAAATCTGTCACTGTTTCCACTTTTTACCCATCTGTTTGTTGTGAAGTAATGGGACTAGATGCCATGATCTTAGTGTTTTGAATGTTGAGTTTTAAGCCAGCTTTGTCATTCTCCTCTTTCACCTTCATCAAGAGGTGTTTTAGTTCCTCTTTGCTTTCTGCCATAAGGGCGGTATCATCTGCATACCTGAGGTTGTTGATATTTCTCCTGGAAATCGTGATTCCAGCTTATGATTCAGCAAGCCCAGCATTTTGCATGATGTACTCTGCATATAAGTTAAATAAGCAGGGTGACTATATACAGCCTTGACATACTCCTTTCCCAATTTTGAACCAGTCCATTGTTCCATGTCTGGTTCTAACTATTGCTTCTTGGCCTGCATACAGATTTCTCAGGAGAGAGGTAAAGTGGTCTGGTATTCCCATCTCTTTAAGGATTTTCTACAGTTTGTTGTGATCCACACAGTCAAAGGCATTAGCATAGTCAATTAAGCAGAAGTGTATGGGTTTTTTTTTTCAGAATTTCGTTGACTTTTCTATAATCCAACAGATGTTGGCAATTTGATCTCTGGTTCCTCTGCCTTTTCTAAACCCAGCTTGTACTTCTGCAAGTTGTCCGTTCACATACTTTTGAAGCCTAACTAGAAGAATTTTGAGCATTACCTTATTTAGCATGTGAAATGAGCACAATTGTCCAGTAGCTTGAACATTCTTCGGCAGTGCCCTTTGGGATTGAAATGAAAACCGACCTTTTCCAGTCCTGTGGTCACTGCTGAATTTTCCAAGTTTGCTGGCATATTGAGTGCATCATCTTTTCAAATTTGTAATAGCTCAGCTGGAATTCCATCACCTCCAGTAGCTTTGTTCATAGTAATGCTTCCTAAGGCCCACTTGACTTCACACTCCAGAATTTCTGACTATAGGTAAGTGATCAAATCATGCATGTAAATATCCAGCTTTCCCAGAACTATTTACTGAGGAGACTCTCTTTTCCCCATTGAGTATTCTTGGCTCCCTTGTCAAATGTAAGTTGACCATATTTGCATGGGTTCATTTCTGTCCTGTTGATTCTGTTCCATTTGTCTATGTGTCTGTTTCTATGGTAGTACCATACTGTTTTTGACTCCATACTTTCACTGCAGAGGGCACAGGTTCAACCCCTGGTCAGGGAACTAAGAGTCCATGTACTATGCAGCAGAGCCTAAGAAGAAAAAAAAAAAAAAAAAAAAGAACAGGGTTGTTACAGAATACTTCACTCCCCTAAACCACCCATGTGCCTCTGAAGGAAACTTAAAGGAGAAACAAGCTGTTCTTAAAATACTTGTACAAAGCTTGTTACTGTGTAGGAAATCATTCCTATTGTGTTGTTTATAGAAAAATTGTCAAATTGTCAAATAATTTTTGACTAAATTCTTTCTCTTCTCCTTTCATGCATACATCCAGATCAGCAATATAGTTTGATTTCCTACAAGAAAGGGATAGAAAACCATTTGCTCAGTGATATAAGTTCAAAGAAGACATTGCACACATGTATTAGAACGGCAAAAACAAATAATACCCTGACAATACCAACTTCTGGCAAGGATGCAAAGCAATAAGAACTCTCATTCACTTACTGATAGTGGGGATGCAAAATGGTACAAAATGGTACAGCCACTTGGATTTTTAAAATATTTATTTATTTATTTTTGGCTGTGCTGAGTTTTTTTGCTGCACACCAGCTTTCTCTAGTTGTAGCGAGCAGCAGCTACTCTTCCTTGCAGTGCACGGGCTTCTCATTGCAGTGATTTTTCTTGTTGCAGAGCACAGGCTCTGGGCATTGGGGCTTTAGTTGCTCCATGGAATGTGGTCTCCCTGGACCTGGCATCAAACCCGTGTCCCTGCATGGCAGGCAGATTCTTAATTGCTGGACCACCAGGTAAGTCCCTGGTATAGCCACTTTGGAAGATAGTTTGGCAGTTTCTTACAAAGCTGAACATAGTCTTACCACACAATCATGCTTCTAGATATATTTACACTTGATTTGAAAACTTATGCCCACACAGAGTCTGTGAACAGATGTTTATAGCAGCTTTATTATAATAATAATCACCCAAAACTAGAAGCCACTAAGATGTTTTTCAGTAGGAAGATGTATCAAGAAATTGGGATATATCCAAAGATAAGACATATATGAATCTTATATATTATTAAGTGATAGAGGGCAGTCTGAAAGGGGTATATACTATATAATTCCATTTTTATGACATTTTGGAAAAAGGCAAAACTATAGAGACAGCAAACGTATCAGTGATCGCCTATAGGGGAAGGTGTTATGTGAAACAGAGGGGATGCTTTAGGTCACTAAACTATTCTATATACCGTAATGGTGTATCCATGACATTTTGCATTTGTCAAAACCCATAAAACTTTACAGTACAAAGAGTGAACCTTAATGTATGCAACAAGTTTAAAGTTTATTAGGAAGTTAGGGGATCCCAGGATGAAATACAAAATATAACAAAAGAATACAACTAAATAAAAAAATGCATTAAGTAACCTCACTAAGGGGTTGGTGGAAGAAGATGCTGACCTAAATAACTTTGGAAATGAGTGGACTCTTTAAAGTTAAAAGGAAGTGTACAGAAGTGCTATTTTCTGCTTGATAAAAGCATTTCCCACAGGGGTATGGGATAACAATTTAGAAACTACCATACTTATATACTGGAAATGAACAATTAAGAAAGTGTATGGTAGGTGGTTTCTTGTTGAAATGTACAGTTACAGATAAGCAAGGAGGATTCATATGGTGATACTTTATTAGAGTTGGACATATTAGTATGAACTTGTATTTGCCTTGGGCTTTCCAGGTGTGCTAGTGGTAAAGAACCCACCTGCCAATGCAAGAGATGCTGGTTTGATCCCTGGGTTGGGAAGATTCCCTGGAGGAGGGCATGGCAATCCACTCTAGTATTCTTGCCTAGAGAATTCCATGGACAGAGGCACCTGGCAGACTATAATCCATGGGGTTGCAAAGAGTCAGACATGACTGACGTGACTTAGCATGCATGCATGCATTTGCCATAATATAGGCAAAGATAGATACATGTAGAAATATATAGATATGCGTGTTTACATGAGTTAGTATATGCATATAACTTCTTGATTTCACAGTAGCAATGAAGATGCCAAACACCTGGATCTTTTTCTAATACTGTTTTCCAATAAAAGGAACTGAGCATTCTCGGAGAAATGACTGATTCTAGGACAGTGACAGGAAATATACATCTTATAGTGCCAAAGCAACTTTATTTGGCTGCACCAGGTCTTCACTGTGGCACAAAGGATCTTCAGTCTTTTATTGAGGCATGCAGGATCGTTAGGTGCAGCATGTGGGATCTAATTCCCTGACCAGGGATTGAATACGGGCCCCCTGCATTGGGACCGCAAAGTCTTAGCCACTGGACCACCAGGGAAGTCCCCAGAGCATCTTCTAATGTCCAAAAATAAAGCAAATCTCAAACAAAACAAACACTCAATAGTTGAACTATGTCAAAGTACCAGAGAAGCCAACTGAAAAAATTCTCAATAGCCAAAGCTGAAACAATTTGTGAAACAAAATAAAGTAGTATTGGAGTATAACACAAATTATAAATACCCGAATTTATGTTAATACTAATAAACGATTGTATAAAGGAATAAATGGGGGTAAGTAGACAAATCTCCCTATGCAAAATTTATCTGCATATTCTGTTCTAAGGGAGATGGAATGCAGTGGAGGTTGTGCATAGCGATTTCCTTCCAAAGTGCAGAATATAGAAAAGGAATGAAACAGTAACTTTACAGTGGAGAAGCCTGAATGTGATATGATGTGATGAGAATGATTTACCTCTGTGATCTTCCTCCCTAAAGCCCAAAACCTCAGTCTAATCAGGAGAAAAACATTAGATAAACACCAACTAAGAGACATCCTATGAAATACTTGGTCAGTACTTTTCAAAAGTGTCAAAGTGTAACTGAACAGGACCCTATGGGGCCTTCCTGGGAGAGACCTCTCCACCCCCATATCCTCTGCTGTAGCTTCTGTCTAAAGTACCTAGATAATAGGATCTCATGCATATTTCCTGAACTTTTCAGATGCTAAAAACCCCCACCAGATGGAAATTAACTACTTAATGATCAGAGGCATGCAGCGCACAGATCTACAAGGCACCTGAGGATTGATAATATTAACCTCTGTGACACCTCACCATCAGCCAATCAGAGAATTGTGCACGAGCCGAGCACTTACCATGTGATGCCTCTCCCTCACCTGGTTTTTAAAAACGCTTTGTTGAAACCCTTCGCAGAGTTTGAAGTTTTGGGAGACAGCCACTCACTCACCTTACTTGGCTGTGCAATAAACCTCTCTCTTCTCCACATCCCTCCGATGTTTTGGCTTGTTTGACCTCACGGTGTTTGTGCGTAGGACAACGAACTTACATTTGGGAACAAAGATCTTCAAAAACAAAGAAAGTCTGAGAAACTGTCATAGCCAAGAGAGCCTAAGGAGGCATGTAAATCTGGAACAGAAAAAGAACAGTAGGTAGAAACTAAGAAAATTTCTTTACAGTATGAACTTTAGCTAATAATAATGTGTCAGTATTGGTTCGCTAATTGTGGCATATATACCTTAGTAATGTAAGATGTTAAAATAGGTAAAACTGTGGGAGGTGGTACTCAAGAACTTCGTACAAGCACTAATAATTCTGTAGATCTGCTGCTACTGCTAAATCGCTTCAGTTGTGTCCAACTCTGTGCGACCCCATAGACGGCAGCCCACCAGGCTCCCCTGTCCCTGGGATTCTCCAGGCAAGAACACTGGAGTGGGTTGCCATTTCTAGATTTAGAACTGTCCTAATATAAGAAGTGTTTTTATTTAAATTTTTATTTAAAATTTTATTAATATTTTTATTTATCTAAATTTATTATTTAAATAAAAATAAAAAGACATTGCTACAATTGGGGTTACTAAAACCAATTTATTCCTTTTAAAAAATTTTATTTATATTTTTTGGCTGTGCTGGGTCTTCGCTGCTGCATGCAGGCTTTCTCTAGTTTGGGCGAGTGGGGGCTGTTCTCTAGTTGCAATGTGTGGGCTTCTCATTGCAGTGGCTTCTCTTGTTATGGAGCACAGGCTCTAGAGCAAGGGTTCAGTAGTTGCAGCATGTGGGCTCAACAGTTGTGGAGCACAAGTTCTAGACTGTGGGCTCAGTAGCTGGGGTGCACGGGCTTGATTGCTCCTTGGCCTGTGGAATCTTCCTGGACCAGGGATAGAAACTGTGTCCCTCATACTGGCAGGCGGATTCTTTACCACTGGACCACCAGGAAGTTCAAAATCAATCTATTCTTAATCACTAATAAGTTGTTCAACCAAGGCTCAAAATTTCTGATGTCCTATTTGTTTCTAGATACCCTTCATCTGAGTCATTTTCTTAGTCCCATTTAAGGCTATTTAGGGAGGGTGTGCTCAAACTAGGAATGAAAAGTGCTCGGTTGTGAATATAAGGCTTTTGCTGCAAGAAAGTAGCCTTAGGGCTTATTGTGGCTTCTATATGTTGCTTATGCTTAGCCTGATCTGGGAAATCACTGCAAACTCCAGATGGAGAAAGGAGGAGGCAAAGAAAGCCTGATGTTTTGTGTTTTCTTTGAGCATTAGTCCTTCTGAAGCCAATGTCAGACCTTAGCTAGTTGATGAGCATTGACTGTATTCTGACATTTCAGGGTGCTCCCTAGAGTGGCAACATGGTAAACTTCGATGAATTCTCAAACCTTGGGAACAGGTTTTCTGGCTCATTTTAGAGGATGATGTGAAAGCTTTCAGTGTATGTTGGTTTCACCTGCTCTCTGAAATCTCATATAAAAAGGAACACCCACAAAGTCCCAGCTTCCGTACTGACACTAATCTCACTCCAGGTCAGAGAGCACAGAGAGAGAGAACACTTCATGCCTCAGGTGAAGAATAGCTCAAACCCCTTTAAGGAAAACCTCACTAAGTCTATGCACTGATTAAATCAGTAGAAGGGGCAACACTATAGGACTATTTGAAGCAATATCAAAGTCAATGACCGTGAGAGATGCAGTGTTGGGAGAAGCAAAACCCATTAAAGAATATTTAGGCCTCTCCCTCCCTGGATTTCTGGAAAAACTCCGTGTGGAAGTCTAAAGGACTATAGCGTTTAGCAAATGAGCTAATTCAGCTTTGCGAGGGGGAAATAAATCCTGCTAAATTGAACCTTGATAAAGAAAATCAGAATTTTACAGTATCTCAAATTCAGAGCTTGATAAAATACATCGTATATTCTGGTAATTTTTAGAATGTATTCTTCCCTTTATCATAGGCTCTTTCAATCCCTAGCACCACTTCTTAACCTCCTGCTATTACCCATTTAATACTTTTGTTTCACAAGAATTGTCCTTTCCTTTTTCTTTATGGATTGTTGATTATGCTGGTTCCTTACCTTTTTCATGTTTCCCTTGTCTCTGTTTGGTCCAATGTTTATATTTAGAAATAAGCTAGTGTCATCTACAAAGTAACATGACTCCAAAATCCACATGCTTTTGCTACTGAAAGGTGTATGTGGTGGGTCCAGCTCTGGCCACTCAAAAGCCAGTAAATAGCCCAGGTTGGTAGAAAGGAAAGTTTGCTTTATTTCAGATGCTGGCAGCTGGGGGAGGGGAGGTTGGCAGACATCTGTCCAAAGGCTGAGTCCCCCTGCTGACAAGCAGTGGGTGAGAGCATTTAAAGACAGAATTAGGTGAGGGTTACATGCAGAAACAGCACAGTTATCTCTAACAGTCATCTTCAATTGGTCATCAGTGGTCTGACTAGCATCATCTTGGTTGTTTTAGGTATAGTTAGTTCTGGGGTGCACTTGTTCCATTCGTTTGCAGTCAGTTCTCGGAATTATGGCAGCTCAAGTCCTGGATACTTCCCTGGTGGTTCAACCGGTAAAGCCTCTGCCTACAATGGGGGAGACCCAAGTTCAGTCCCTAGGTCAGGAAGATCTTCTGGAGAAGGAAATGGCAATCCACTCCAGTATCCTTGCTTGGAAAATCCCATGGATGGGGGAGCCTGGTAGGCTACAGTCATGGGGTTGCAAAGAATTGGACATGACTGAGCAACTTCACTCACTCACTCAAATCCTGGGTACAGTCTGGTCATGTAGTTAACTTCTCTACCTGGTGTTTCAGTATCTATAAGGCAGTTCACAGGATATGGCTCAGAATATTTACAGCCCTTGAGAAAAAACTAAAGGTCCTTGACTGTGCTTAATGACTACATAATTATTATTTAGTGTCCTTTGACTGTTTTCCTTTGTTTCCACATTTCTCACTTCTCTGATTAAACTTACTCTTTGACTAGGGTTTTCCACAGGCAAAAGGCAGGCAGAGGACATGGCGGGGGGTGGGGGGCGGGGGGCAAGGGCCAAATGGTCCTGCTTTGTTTCACACTGAACTTGAGAAGAGTTGGTTGATATGAGTTGAGTACATTTTTTTCCTAGTGGATTTAATGAAGCTGTCGGGTTTTTGTTTTATATCTCTAGAAATTCTAAAGTTTTCTGTTGACTATGAATAAATTTAAGCACCATATTTTAATAGTATTAGCATTTTGTCAGAAAATTAGCATATTTCCTTAAATACGGTTTCAAATCATACAAAATGCTGCTCTTTATTCTCCTCTGTGATCCTTGTGTTTTATTTATTTTCATTTTATCTTTTCCAAGGAGCATCTCTCTTATGTTATCATGAAAGTTAAGGCAAAAAGTGATTCAAAACACATACATTCAACTGCAGGAAATATAATGTGAATTATATTTCACATTATATTCTGTCCTGCCAACACCATGGAAGAATTAGCAAAGTCTGTTTTGCCAGTGTATTGTCGGACACAACTGAGTAACCAACACTTCTCCTCTAAAAGTGCTGCAGTTCAGCTCCAAGACCTAGAGGTTTAGAGATATA
The DNA here is from genome assembly GCF_003369695.1 of Bos indicus x Bos taurus. NCBI lineage: Eukaryota > Metazoa > Chordata > Mammalia > Artiodactyla > Bovidae > Bos > Bos indicus x Bos taurus. Next base: position 144,908,963 of record NC_040105.1, on the reverse strand, counting down.
CCAAGGCTGTGTTTATCTGGCAGAAGTAGAACAGCATGATTGAGTCATTGTTTTGGATAATTAGTCCTTTTTTTTTTTAATTAGTAGTTGATTTACAGTGTTGTGTTAATTTCTGCTATACAGCAAAGTGATTCAGTTATACATACATGCGTGTATATATATTATATATATACATTCTTTGTAAAATATTATTTTCCATTATGATTTATCATAAGATACTGAATCTAGTTCTCTGTGCTATACAAAGGATCTTGTTGTTTATCCATTCCATATATAATAGCTTACATCTGCTAACCTCAACCTCCTACTCCATCCCTCCACTAACCTCCTCCCCTTGGCAACCACCAGTCTGTTCTCTCTGTCCATGAGTGTGTTTCTGTTTTGTTATTGTAGTGTTGCTAAGTCATGTCTGACTTCTTTTGCAACCCCGCCAAGCTCCCCTCTGTCTGTAGCACTCCCCAGGCAAGAATACTGGAGTGGGTTGTTATTTCTTTCTCCAAGAGATCTTCCCAACCTAGGAATCGAACTCTCATCTCCTGCACTGCAGATGATTCTTTACCACACACCACCTGGGAAGCCTATATATATAACACATCTTTTTTTTTTTTTTTTTTTTTAATGATGATGTCTTTCCTTCTTTCTTTTATTTATTGGCCACACTGTGTGCAGCATGTGGGGTCTTAGTTCTTGGACCAGGGATCAAACATACCCCTCTACCTGCATTGGGAGCTTGGAGTCTTAACCACTGGACAACCAGGGAAGTCCCTATTTAAAAAAATTTATCAGAGTAAATAATTGATTTAGTGTTGTGTTAGTTTCAGATGTACAGCAAAGTAAATCAGTATACATATACATATATCCACTCTTTTTTTTAGATCCATTACAGACTATTGAGTAGAATTCCCTATGCTATACAGGATCTTATTAGTTATCTAATTTATATATAATTGTGTGTATATGTCTATCACAATCTCCCAGTTTATTGCTCCCCCCATCCCCTGGTAACCATAAGTTTGTTTTCTATATCTCTGATTCTTCTGTTTTGTAAATAAGTTCATTTGCACCTTTTTTTTTTAAGATTCCACATATAAGCAATATCATATTTGTCCTTCTGTGTCTGACTTACTTCACTCAATATGGCAGTCTCTCGGTACATCCATGTTGCTGCAATGGCATTATTTTGTCTTTTTGTATTGCTGAGTAATATTCCTTTGTATATACGTATCATATCTTCTTTATCCTTAAATGGTGATGGACATTTAAGTTGTTTCAATGTCCTGGCTATTGTAAATAGTGCTACAGTGAACATTAGGGTGCATGTACCTTTTTGAGTTATGATTTTCTCCAGGTATACACCCAGGAGTGGGATTACTCGGTCATATGGTCATTCTATTTTTAGTTTTATAAGGAACCTCCATAATGTTCTCCATAGCGGCTGTACTTATTTACACTTCTATCAATAGTATAGGAGGGTTCCTTTTTCTCCAAACCCTCTTGAGCATTTATTGTTTGTAGATTTTTTTTATTATGACCATTCTGTTTGGTGTGAGGTGATACTTCATTGCAGTTTTGATTTGCATTTCTCTAACGATTAGTGATTTTGAGCATTTTTTTGTGTGTTTGTTGGCCATCTATGTATCCATCTTCCTTGGAGATATGTCTAATTAGATCTTCCACCCACTTTTTGATCGGTTCATTTGGTTTTTTGATTTTGAGATACATGAGCTGTTTGTATATTTTGGAAATTGATCCCTTGTTGCTTGCTTCATTTGTAAATATTTTCCCAGATTCTGAGTGTTGTCTTTTGTACCATATTTTCTTTATCTATTTGTATTTCTTCTTTAGACAAATGTCTATTTAGGTTTTTAGGTTTTCTGCCCATTTTTTGATTGGGTTGTTTTTTGTTGTTGAGTTGTATGAGCTGTATATTTTAGAAATGAAACCCTTATTTGGTCACATTGTTTGCAAATATTTTCTCCCAGTATGTAGGTTGTCTCTCTTTTTTTTTTTTTTTGATAACTAGTCCTTTATATGGACAAGTGTTGTTAACATAATTAAAACCATTACATTAACATTAATGACCAATCTGTTGCTTTGGTTGACTTGGTTAAATAATGGAGATTTATGGAGTCATGTTCTAGATAGTACTAGTGGTTAATAAGAAAGAATTCTCAGGATCTTCTGTGGAATAGCATTCAGTTCCCTGATTCTGAAAAGACACTAGACTCATTCCCTTTCTTTTCTTTTCTTTTTTTTGCCTCTTCTACTTGCCTTCTTTGCTTCTTTCCCATATATAAATATATCCCATACTCCTCCCTTAGGATAAATACCTATTTCTTTTTAGTATACTAAATACATATATTTATACAAATATTATATGTAAATATGCCATACTCCTCCATTCAGGTATGGAGATAGATGTAGACAGTATAGATGTAGATACAGATTTCCCAAGGGAAGGGGTCGGGGGAAGGGAGGAAAGGAGGTAGAGGGGAATGGAGTTCTCAGGTATTTGAAAATTGAGGGGAGGAATAATGAGCTTTTCTTGATCAAAGCCTTAGTCCATTTTATAGATTTACATATATTTCCAGGACTGTAGATCAAAGGTAGTGTTTTGTTGTTTTCATTTTTCATAGCCTCTTATAGGGTAAGAGGTATTAGGCAGTACTGGTTGTGCAAAAACTATAAGGAAATAACTTGGTTTATTTATCTTATGATACTTTATACATTCTGGTTGATTGCACACAAACCGGGGTAAACGTTGTACCTCTCCTCGTACATTTTAAGCTCCTACATGGTAACGACAGTGTTCTTATTTTATCCCTTATGGTATGTAACATAGTACCTGGCACAAAGCAAGTACTTGTGTATGCTTTTGAAGAAATGAACCCTAGAGATTGGAGAGCTGTAAGACAACTTAACTTTGAACAAAACTATAGTCCTAGAGGTATATTACCTGGGTTCTGTACACATTTAAAAATGATTCAAAAAGGTGAAAACTTACCTTCATTAATCATAAAGGTTTATGTTGGCAACCACTTAGTTCCTATGGTTACATTTCCAAGAAATTATGAAATAGGTTCTTCAAAGGTTTGGGAACAGGAACAAATTGGCTGTTATAGAATTCATGAATGCTAATGACTCATTTACTTATAATGCTTACAATTAAGTGGTTAAAAATCATCTACTGTAGTTTTAAAATGAATAGGATATTTAAAGGTCACCATTGCTCTCGGCTCTCATTTAAAACTCTAATCAAACAAAAATATATTGTGGATATCAATTAAAACATTTAAAATTATTCTTTAGCTAAACTTAGTCTAGAATAGTAAATGATGTACTCTCATGCTTTCTTTTAAGTGTTGTGATCTATACCCTATGGTTAAGTTATTACAAAACAATGTCCAAGGTTTTGGATGATGGGGGATATGCCCATAATTTATGAAATAGAATGAAGTAGAATGAATTATGTACACATGAATTTCTTGTTAGATGTTTAGCAATGAATCTTCATTTCTTTTTTTCTTCACTGGAAATGTCAATTGATACCATGTGCTAAACCATGTTTAATATTAAAGATATGAGATTCAATTAGCAAGTCCTTTTAGCAACGCCAAATATAGCATCCAACAATGAATCTCAACAAAAATGAAGCAACATATCCACATATAATGCTGACAGAAGAAATAGCATTTCTTGTAATTTTTGACTAGAGATATGTTAGCAGACATGTTGACACTATTAAAATGGGCCTCTTGTAATTATGAAAATGATAAATCTTTAGAAAAAATTGTTACTGTTGGTTCATGGCAGAATTTTCAAACTGTATTCCATGGAATACTGTTTCAGGAAATGTTGACAGAAATGTTACATAAAAAGGATTCCATGACCAAAAAAGTTTGGAGAGTTGTTAATGGTAGCTCTTTAACTATGTCTTCCTAATCTAAACAGATTTTTCTATTGTCCTGGATGAATGCAGGAAAGCATATATACCCATTTAATAATACCTTTTCTATGAAAACATTATCAATACATCAAAAAACACTGTTTAAATATGATGCACAAATTAACAACATATAAAGAACTATCAGTGCCAAGTGTGAGAGATTGTATTTTCCGAAGATAACTGCAACAATATCTTCCATCCCACATATTCTTACAAAGTCATGTCAACAATTCTCCATTGGAGAAGTGAGATCTATATTGCCTCTCCTTCAATCTGGGTGAGCTTATAACTACATCACTTATAACTCCAGTGATGCAGTGTGACTTCTGAGGCTAGGTCATGCAAAGTGACACAGTCTGCCTGGTTCTTTTGAATACTTGATTGGAGTCACCATGTAAGCACTCCAAGTATTTTGAGGGCCTCATGTAGCGCCATGAGGAAGGCCAAATAGAGAGGACATGTGGAGAGGCCCTGAGGCTACATGAAGGAATAAGAATGCCAGGTCAGCCATCTGCTGCTTCAGCACCTCTTCAGTTTCTGCTCCAATCACCATCTGACGGCAGTCACATGTAGACTCTCATCCTGAACCACCCAGCTGAGCCCTTCCTGAAATTCCTGGTTCACAGAAACCCATGAGAGAGAGTGAAGTGATTTTTGATATTTTAAACCATTAAGTTTTAGGGTGATTTTTAATATATCAATAGTAACTTGAACATTGGGTATGATATTCAATATAATCTTTAGTAGTAATATTAACCAGAAACACATAGCCTCTTTTACCTTCAGCCTTTGCCATTGTAAAATGAGGATAATCTTTTGAACTTAAAAAAGGAATAACAGATAAAATATTTCACAGGTTCCAAATCTTAGGTTCTGTGGTAGACATGCTATGTGCTCACTGTCCAAAGTATTTCCATAAACAAACCTTAGGGTCACTTAGTCACTAGGAATGTATAATTTAACTGTTCTTGAATCATTTAAATATAATATTAGAAATCTTGACACCTGTTTCTTTACTATTCACTGCCCACAAACACCTTACTGTGATTTAGTGATTAAACAGGAGTTGAGTGTTCTTAGAGACTTTTATCTAGACTTGGAAAACTTCTCCTCACCATGAATACTTAAAAATAATCAGAGGTCAACTTGAGGACAATGATTGAAAAACTTGTTACAAGATGATCTTCCCTCACATGAGGTAAAACTGAGAAGACACTGCAGGTAGATTTCCTGAACATAGGAGTCCAATATGCTTCATTCGTTATAGTCACTTAATTGGTTTGGTTGCCAAAGTTCTTCCTAAGAAGGGGAGGGGACACCTAATAGTCATAAATTAGCAAATTTTAAAAAGACCATTTGAAAGGAATGCTGATGATAATTGAATTTGAAGTAGGAAGCAATATAGGTCTGGGGAAATATTTTAGACTCTGAAATGAAGTCTAGTATTTGTTTAGGAGTGTGAAATATTCTCTATTTCTAGTCGACTTTAACTTTCTCTAAATACTGACATGTAATGTTGTCATATGGAGGTTGATTTCTTCTTTATCATCTAACCAGTGAATGATTAGAGTTTATCATCTTCATTTAAACTCACTTAATACTGCCTAGCATTTATTTATCCCTTACCAAGCACCTACTTTATGTATTAACTCTTTTAAACCTCAAAATTCTGGGATAGATACTACTGTTATCATCCCCATTTTACAGATTAAGAAACTGAGCCCCCAAAAGCTTGCCCAAGATTAAACAGTCAGTAATTGATAGTTTGGATTCAGATTCTGTCAGTTAGGTTCTAGACCCAGTACTGTTCAATAACATGCTAGATTACCTCCCTTGAACATTTGCTTCAATATAGTACTAACCAAAGATAATCAGATCAGATCAGATCAGTCGCTCAGTGGTGTCTGACTCTTACAGACCCCATGAATCCCAGCACGCCAGGCCTCCCTGTCCATCACAAACTCCCGGAGTTCACTCAGACTCACATCCATCGAGTCAGTGATGCCATCCAGCCATCTCATCCTCTGTCGTCCCCTTCTCCTCCTGCCCCCAATCCCTCCCAGCATCAGACTCTTTCCAATGAGTCAACTCTTTGCATGAGGTTGCCAAAGTACTGGAGTTTCAGCTTTAGCATCATTCCTTCCAAAGAAATCCCAGGGCTGATCTCCTTTAGAATGGACTGGTTGGATCTCCTTGCAGTCCAAGGGACTCTCAAGAGTCTTCTCTAACACCATAGTTCAAAAGCATCAATTCTTCGGCGCTCAGCCTTCTTCACAGTCCAACTCTCACATCCATACATGACCACTGGAAAAACCATAGCCTTGACTAGAAGGACTTTTGTTGGTAAAGTAATGTCCCTGCTTTTGAATATGCTATCTAGGTTGGTCATAACTTTCCTTCCAAGGAGTAAGCGTCTTTTAATTTCATGGCTGCAGTCACCATCTGCAGTGATTTTGGAGCCCAGAAAAATAAAGTCTGACACTGTTTCCACTGTTTCCCCATTTATTTGCCATGAAGTGATGGGACCAGATGCAGTGATCTTAGTTTTCTGATTGTTGAACCTTAAGCCAACTTTCTCACTCTCCACTTTCACCTTCATCAAGAGGCTTTTTAGTTCCTCTTCACTTTCTGCCATCAGGGTGGTGTCATCTGCATATCTGAGGTTATTGATATTTCTCCCGGCAATCTTGATTCCAGCTTGTGTTTCTTCCAGTCCAGCATTTCTCATGATGTACTCTGCATATAAGTTAAATAAACAGTGTGACAATATACAGCCTTGACGTACTCCTTTTCCTATTTGGAACCAGTCTGTTGTTCCATGTCCAGTTCTAACTGTTGCTTCCTGACCTGCATACAAATTTCTCAAGAGGCAGATCAGGTGGTCTGGTATTCCCATCTCTTTCAGAATTTTCCACTGTTTATTGTGATCCACACAGTCAAAAGCTTTGGCATAGTCAATAAAGCAGAAATAGATGTTTTTCTGGAACTCTCTTGCTTTATCCATGATCCACCAGATGTTGGCAATTTGATCTCTGGTTCCTCCGCCTTTTCTAAAACCAGCTTGAACGTCAGGAAGTTCACGGTTCACATATTGCTGAAGCCTGGCTTGGAGAATTTTAAGCATTACTTTACTAGCATGTGAGATGAGTGCAATTGTGTGGTAGTTTGAGTATTGTTTGGCATTGCCTTTCTTTGGGATTGGAATGAAAACTGACCTTTTCCAGTCCTGTGGCCACTGCTGAGTTTTCCAAATTTGCTGGCATATTGAGTGCAGCACTTTCACAGCATTATCTTTCAGGATTTGGAATAGCTCAACTGGAATTCTATCACCTCCACTAGCTTTGTTTGTCGTGATGCTTTCTAAGGCCCACTTGATTTCACATTCCAGGATGTCTGGCTCTAGGTCAGTGATCACACCATCATGATTATCTGGGTCGTGAACATATTTTTTGTACAGTTCTTCTGTCTATTCTTGCCATCTCTTCTTAATATCTTCTGCTTCTGTTAGGTCCATAACATTTCTGTCCTTTATCGAGCCCATCTTTGCATGAAATGTTCCTTTGGTATCTCTGATTTTCTTGAAGAGATCTCTAGTCTTTCCCATTCTGTTGTTTTCCTCTATTTCTTTGCATTGATTGCTGAAGAAGGCCTTCTTATCTCTTCTTGCTATTCTTTGGAACTCTGCATTCAGATGTTTATATCTTTCCTTTTCTCCTTTGCTTTTTGCTTCTCTTCTTTTCACAGCTATTTGTAAGGCCTACCCATACAGCCATTTTGCTTTTTTGCATTTCTTTTCCATGGGGATGGTCTTGATCCCTGTCTCCTATACAATGTCACGAACCTCATTCCATAGCTCATCAGGCACTCTATCTATCAGATCTAGGCCCTTAAATCTATTTCTTACTTCCACTGTATAATTGAAAGGGATTTGATTTAGGTCATACCTGAATGGTCTAGTGGTTTTCCCTACTTTCTTCAATTTAAGTCTGAATTTGGCAATAAGGAGTTCATGGTCTGAGCCACAGTCAGCTCCTGGTCTTGTTTTTGCTGACTGTATAGAGCTTCTCCATCTTTGGCTGCAAAGTATATAATCAATCTGATTTTGGTGTTGACCATCTCGTGATGTCCATGTGTAGAGTCTTCTCCTGTGTTGTTGGAAGAGGGTGTTTGTTATGACCAGAGCATTTTCTTGGCAAAACTCTATTAGTCTTTGCCCTGCTTCATTCCATATTCCAAGGCCAAATTTGCCTGTTACTCCAGGTGTTTCTTGACTTCCTACTTCCTACTATTACCAAAGATAATACTGAGTTAAAATCCTGGCTTTTTAAGATTACTGACTCTGACCTTGGATAAATTACTTAATTGTTCTGACCCTCTGTCCCTGCAACTGTGTGGTGAGGTAATAATACAGTTCTTATTATAAGCATAAGAAAAGCTATGACCAACCTAGACAGCATACTGAAAAGGTGAGACTACTTTGCCTAGCTGGAATCAAGATTGCTGGGAGAAATATCAATAACCTCAGATATGCAGATGACACCACCCTTATGGCAGAAAGCGAAGAAGAACTAAAGAGCCTCTTGATGAAAGTGAAAGAGGAGAGTGAAAAACTTGGCTTAAAGCTCAACATTCAGATAACTAAGATCATGGCATCCAGTCCCTTCATATCATGGCAAATAGATGGGGAACCAGTGGTAGACTTGATTTTGGAGCCCCCCAAAGATAACTGCAGATGGTGACTACAGCCATGAAATTACAAGACGCTTGCTCCTTGGAAGAAAAGTTATGACCAACCTAGACAGCATATTAAAAAGCAGAGACATCACTTTGCCAACAAAGATCTGTCTAGTCAAGGCTATGGTTTTTTCAGTAGTCATGTGTGGATGTGCGAGTTGGACTGTAAAGAAATCTGAGCGCTGAAGAATTGATGCTTTTGAACTGTGATGTTGGAGAAGACTCTTGAGAGTCCCTTGGACTGCAAGGAGATCCAACCAGTCCATTCTAAAGGAGATCAGTCCTGGGTGTTCTTTGGAAGGACTGATGCTGAGGCTGAAACTCCAGTACTTTGGCCACCTCATGCAAAGAGTTGACTCATTCGAAAACACTCTGATCCTAGGAGTGATTGGGGGCGGGAGGAAAAGGGGATGACAGAGGATGAGATGGCTGGATGGCATCACCGACTTGATGGACACGAGTTTGTGTGAACTCCGGGAGTTGGTGATGGCCAGGGAGGCCTGGCATGCTGCAGTTCATTGGGTTGCAAAGAGTCGGACATAACTGAGTGACTGATGTGAACTGAACTGAACTGAAGAAGATACAGCTTTGGAACCAGGGACTAGTCTCAATCACTCAATAGCTTTTGTGTAGCAGAGTTTTATTAAAGTGAAAACGGGACAAAGAAAACTTCTGATATAGACATCAGAAGGGGAACCGAAAATGCCCAAATCCCTAGTCTTAGCATGGGAGCTATATACTTTTTTAATCGGTTTTTAGAATAAATCAGAAGAATGTCTCAAGGTTGTAAAGATCTTAATAGACCCACTCCCACAATTTACATTTGAAGATGACAGGATTAGAACAATAGAAAGGTCTTACCAGACCCACTCCAATAATATACATTTTAAGATGACCCGATTAGAAGATGGCAGAGGAATAGGATGGGGATACCACTTTCTTCCCCACAAATTCATCGAAAGAACATTTGAACGCTGAGTAAATTCCACAAAACAAATTCTGGATGCTGCCAGAGGACATCAGGCACCCAGAAAAGCAGCCCATCGTCTTCAAAAGGAGGTAGGACAAAATATAAAAGATAAAAAGTGAGACAAAAGAGGTAGGGACAGAGATCTGTCCAGGGAAAGGAGTCTTAAAAAAGAGAGAAGTTTCCAAACACCAGGAAACACTCTCACCTTGCGGGTCTGTGGCAAGCCTTGGAACCTCAGAGGGCAACATAACCTTTGGGAGGAAAAATAAATAAATAATTAAAACCCACAGATTATGTGCCTAACGGCAACTCCCAGCAGAAAAGCAGTACAGACGCTCACATCCACCACTAGCAAGCAGGGAATGGACAGGGAGGCGCGGGCTGCATTGCTTAGGGTAAGGACCAAGCCTGAATGCCCTGAGGGCAATCTGAGGGAACTAACTTGAGATAGCAACCCAGACTGTGAGATAGCTATCCCGCAAAAAGCCCTAACCTAAGACACTGCCAGGCCCACTCACAGAACAAAGGACTGAGCAGATCTAGCTGGCTGCAGACTGGCCCATGTCCCACTGGAGACAGGCAGGAGAGGGCAGCCAGAGCCGGAAGAGGGCAATCACGGCCCCAGAGAGGCATCCTCTATGAAACTGCAAGCAGGCTTCGTTGCTAACCAAGACTTCTTGGGATTCTGGACGGTCAACATTTGCTGGGAGGGTAGCAGCCAGAGATCAGCTCCCCAGAAGAGACACATGGCACACCTGAGAAGGTGCACCAGTCACACACCCAGAAAACCAAGCGGCTGGGACAGAGGAGGCGATAAGCCGCAGCCCCCAACTGGGCGCGACAACGCTCGCCAAGCACCTGGTCACCTGAGCTGCTTGGACCTGGGAAGGGCACAAATCACAGGCCTAACAAAGTCTGCGCCTTTGTAGAGTACCCGAGAACCTGAACAGGAGTGGCTTAGACCTGAGAAGTGCATGCAAACCAGGGCCCGCCTGAGACACTTCCCAGCAGAGCAACCTAGAGCCTGAACAGTATAGACTGGGAAAACACGCAGGCCATGAGCGGGAGCAAACCAAGTGTGACCAAGACACTGCGAGCAATCCCTACACACACCAGTAATATTTGTTTGCAGTGTTCCTCCCTCCCCACAGCAGGACTGAACAAGTAAGCCTAAAAAGGTGACCACCACCGCCCCCTTGTGTCAGGGTGGAAATTAGACGCTGAAGAGACCAGCAAACAGAAGAAGCTAAAATAAAGAGAGGGAACTGCTTTGGAAGTGACAGGTGCAATAGATTAAAACCCTGCAGTTAGCACCAACTACATAAGAAGGGGCCTGTAGATCTTGAGAAGTATAAGCTGGATCAAGGAATTATGTGAAAGTGAACTGACCCCACACTGTCCACAACAACACCAGAGAAAGTCTTAGATATATTTTTACTATTATAATTTTTTTAATTTTTAAAATTTTTTAATTAAAATTTTTAAGTCCTGTATTACTCCTTTAATTTTCATTTTTATAGCCTACTATTACTTTGCAAAAAAGACCCTATTTTTAAAGCAAACTTAATATATACATATTTTATAATTTTTGTGACTTTTTTTTTCTTTAATATTGTATTTCTGAGAATGTAACCTCTACTCCAGATTTTTAATGTTGGCTTTTTGGTATTTGTTATCAATTTTGTACCTTTAAGAACCCAATCTTCAGTACCCATATTTACTTGGGAGTGAGATTACTAGCTTGATTGCTCTCTCCCCCTTTGGACTCTTCTTTTTCTCTGCCAGGTAACCTCTATCTCCTCCCTACCCCTTCTTTTCTCTACCCAACTCTGTGAATCTCTTTGTGTGTTCTGGGCTGTGGAGAACACTTAGGGAACTGATTACTGGCTAGATCTGTCTGTCTCCTTTTGATTCCACCTTTTATCCTCCTGGCCACCTCTGTCTCCTTCCTCTTCTCTCTTTGTATCTCTGTGAACATCTCTGAGGGATCCAGACCGTGGAGAGCACATAGGGAAGTGATATCTGGCTAGCTTGCTCTCTCCCCTTTTGATTCCCCCTCTTCTCTGCTGGGTCACCTCTATCTCCCTCCTCCCTCTTCTCTTCTCCATGTAACTCTATGTACCTCTCTGGGTGTCCCTCACTGTGGAGAAACTTTTCATAATTAACCTAGATGTCTTACCATTGGTGCTGTATAGACGGAGAAGGCTTGAAGCTACAGTAAGAATAAGACTGAAAACCAGAGGCAGGAGGCTGAAATGCAAATCCTGAGAACACTAGAGAACTCCTGACTGCAGGGAATATTAATCAATAGGAGCTCATCAAATGCCTCCATACCTACACTGAAACCAAGCACCACCCAAGGGCCAACAAGCTCCAGAGCAAGACATACCACGCAAATTCTCCAGCAACACAGGAACATAACCCTGAGCCTCAATAAATAGGCTGCCAAAAGTCACACCAAACCCAGTGACATCTCAAAACTCATTACTGGACACTTCATTGCACTCCAGAGAAAAGAAATCCAGCTTCATCCACCAGAACACTGACACAAGCTTCCCTAACCAGAAAACCTTGACAAGCCACCCATTCAACCCCACCCACAGGGAGGAACCTCCACAATAAAGAGGAACCACAAACTTCCAGCATACAGAAAGGCCACCCCAAACACAGCAACCTAAACAAGATGAAAAGACAGAAAAATGAAACAAATGAAAATGAAAACACAACAACCCAAAACCTGTGGGACACAGTAAAAGCAGTCCTAAGGGGAAAGTTCATGGCAATACAGGCACACCTCAAGAAACAAGAAAAAAGTCAAATAAATAACCTAACTCTACACCTAAAGCAACTAGAAAAGGAAGAAATGAAGAACCCCAGGGTTAGTAGAAGGAAAGAAATCTTAAAAATTAGAGCAGAAATAAATGCAAAAGAAACAAAAGAGACCATAGCAAAAATCAACAAAGCCAAAAGCTGGTTCTTTGAAAGGATAAATAAAATTGACAAACCATTAGCCAGACTCATCAAGAAACAAAGGGAGAAAAATCAAATCAACAAAATTAGAAACGAAAATGGAGAGATCACAACAGACAACACAGAAATACAAAGGATCATAAGAGACTACTATCAACAATTATATTCCAATAAAATGGACAACGTGGAAGAAATGGACAAATTCTTAGAAAAGTACAATTTTCCAAAACTCGACCAGGAAGAAATAGAAAATCTTAACAGGCCCATCACAAGCACGGAAATTGAAACTGTAATCAAAAATCTTCCAGCAAACAAAAGCCCCGGTCCAGACGGCTTCACAGCTGAATTCTACCAAAAATTTAGAGAAGAGCTAACACCTATCCTGCTCAAACTCTTCCAGAAAATTGCAGAGGAAGGTAAACTTCCAAACTCATTCTATGAGGCCACCATCACCCTAATACCAAAACCTGACAAAGATGCCACAAAAAAAGAAAACTACAGGCCAATATCACTGATGAACATAGATGCAAAAATCCTTAACAAAATTCTAGCAATCAGAATCCAACAACACATTAAAAAGATCATACACCATGATCAAGTGGGCTTTATCCCAGGGATGCAAGGATTCTTCAATATCCGCAAATCAATCAATGTAATATACCACATTAACAAATTGAAAAATAAAAACCATATGATTATCTCAATAGATGCAAAGAAAGCCTTTGACAAAATTCAACATCCATTTATGATAAAAACTCTCCAGAAAGCAGGAATAGAAGGAACATACCTCAACATAATAAAAGCTATATATGACAAACCCACAGCAAACATTATCCTCAATGGTGAAAAATTGAAAGCATTTCCTCTAAAGTCAGGAACAAGACAAGGGTGCCCACTTTCACCATTACTATTCAACATAGTTTTGGAAGTTTTGGCCACAGCAATCAGAGCAGAAAAATAAATAAAAGGAATCCAAATTGGAAAAGAAGAAGTAAAACTCTCCCTATTTGCAGATGACATGATCCTCTACATAGAAAACCCTAAAGATTCCACCAGAAAATTACTAGAAATAATCAATGACTATAGTAAAGTTGCAGGATATAAAATCAACACACAGAAATCCCTTGCATTCCTATACACTAATAATGAGAAAACAGAAAGAGAAATTAAGGAAACAATTCCATTCACCATTGCAATGGAAAGAATAAAATACTTAGGAATATATCTACCTAAAGAAACTAAAGACCTATATATAGAAAACTATAAAACACTGGTGAAAGAAATCAAAGAGGACACTAATAGATGGAGAAATATACCATGTTCATGGATTGGAAGAATCAATATAGTGAAAATAAGTATACTACCCAAAGCAATTTATAGATTCAATGCAATCCTTATCAAGCTACCAACAGTATTCTTCACAGAGCTAGAACAAATAATTTCACAATTTGTATGGAAATACAAAAAACTTCGAATAGCCAAAGTGATCTTGAGGAAGAAGAATGGAACTGGAGGAATCAACCTACCTGACTTCAGGCTCTACTACAAAGCCACAGTTATCAAGACAGTATGGTACTGGCATAAAGACAGAAATATTGATCAATGGAATAAAATAGAAAGCCCAGAGGTAAATCCATGCACATATGGACACCTTATCTTTGACAAAAGAGGCAAGAATATACAATGGATTAAAGACAATCTCTTTAACAAGTGGTGCTGGGAAATCTGGTCAACCACTTGTAAAAGAATGAAACTAGAACACTTTCTAACACCATACACAAAAATAAACTCAAAATGGATTAAAGATCTAAACGTAAGACCAGAAACTATAAAACTCTTAGAGGAGAACATAGGCAAAACACTCTCTGACATACATCACAGCAGGATCCTCTATGACCCACCTCCCAGAATATTGGAAATAAAAGCAAAAATAAACAAATGGGACCTAATTAACCTTAAAAGCTTCTGCACATCAAAGGAAACTATTAGCAAGGTGAAAAGACAGCCTTCAGAATGGGAGAAAATAATAGCAAATGAAGCAACTGACAAACAACTAATCTCAAAAATATACAAGCAACTCCTACAGCTCAACTCGAGAAAAATAAACGACCCAATCAAAAAATGGGCCAAAGAACTAAATAGACATTTCTCCAAAGAAGACATACAGATGGCTAACAAACACATGAAAAGATGCTCAGCATCACTCATTATCAGAGAAATGCAAATCAAAACCACTATGAGGTACCATTTCACACCAATCAGAATGGCTGCGATCCAAAAGTCTACAAGCAATAAATGCTGGAGAGGGTGTGGAGAAAAGGGAACCCTCTTACACTGTTGGTGGGAATGCAAACTAGTACAGCCACTATGGAGAACAGTGTGGAGATTCCGTAAAAAACTGGAAATAGAACTACCTTATGATCCAGCAATCCCACTGCTGGGCATACACACTGAGGAAACCAGAAGAGAAAGAGACACGTGTACCCCAATGTTCATCACAGCACTGTTTATAATAGCCAGGACATGGAAGCAACCTAGATGTCCATCAGCAGATGAATGGATAAGAAAGCTGTGGTACATGTACACAATGGAGTATTACTCAGCCATTAAAAAGAATACATTTGAATCAGTTCTAATGAGGTGGATGAAACTGGAGCCTATTACACAGAGTGAAGTAAGCCAGAAGGAAAAACATAAATACAGTATACTAACGCATATATATGGAATTTAGAAAGATGGTAACAATAACCCGGTGTACGAGACAGCAAAAGAGACACTGATGTATAGAACAGTCTTATGGACTCTGTGGGAGAGGGAGATGGTGGGAAGATTTGGGAGAATGGCATTGAAACATGTAAAATACCATGTAAGAAACGAGTTGCCAGTCCAGGTTCGATGCATGATACTGGATGCTTGGGGCTAGTGCACTGGGACGACCCAGAGGGATGGTATGGGGAGGGAGGAGGGAGGAGGGTTCGGGATGGGGAACACATGTATACCTGTGGCGGATTCATTTTGATATTTGGCAAAACTAATACAATTATGTAAAGTTTAAAAATAAAATAAAATTTATAATCCAAAAAAAAAAGAAGAAGAAGAAAGGGGATGTAAGCTGCAAGAGAGACACTTTAGTTTGGGAGAAATAAAACACTGAGGAAGCATTTATTTTCATCAAGTGAGCAGAGACTATAAATTAAGAAGTCATTAACAAAATATGTTCTAAATAGTAGCTAAACATAAACTAAAACATATGGGACCAATAACTATGAAAATGAACTAAGATGACATATAAGATCAAGAATTGTAGAAAACAACAGTATAGTTATGTCACTGGCTATTTCTGTGTTCAGAAATGCTTTTTTTCTTATAACAGCTGCTGTATCTACCATTAAAGCTAACTGATTTACTTGTTTTTCTCTAAATAAATGGATGAGTGTAAAAAAAAAAAAAAAGAAAAATATTCAGCATGTAAAGGAACATGATAAAAGCCCACCAAACCAAACAAAAGAGGAGGAGATAGGGAGTCTACCTGAAAAACAATTCAGAATAATAATAGTAAAAATGATCCAAAATCTTGAAAACAAAATGGAATTACAGATAAATAGCCTGGAGACAAGAATCCAGAAGATGCAAGAAAGGTTTAACAAGGACCTAGAAGAAATAAAAGAGTCAATATATAATTAACAATGCAATAAATGATTTCAAAAACACTGCAGGGAAGCAACAGTAGAATAATGGAGGCAGAAGATAGTATAAGTGAGGTAGAAGATAGAATGGTAGAAATAAAAGAATCAGAGAGGAAAAAAGAGAAGCAACAGTAGAATAATGGAGGCAGAAGATAGTATAAGTGAGGTAGAAGATAGAATGGTAGAAACAAAAGAATCAGAGAGGAAAAAAGAAAAAAGAACTAAACAAGGACAACCTCAGAGACCTCTGGGACAATGTTAAATGCCCCAACATTTGAATCATAGGAGTCCCAGAAGAAGAAGACAAAAAGAAAGACCATTAGAAAATACTTGAGAAGATAATAGTTGAAAACTTCCCTAAAATGGGGAAGGAAATAATCACCCAAGTCCAAGAAACCCAGAGTCCCAAACAGGATAAACCCAAGGCAAAACACCCAAAGTCACATATTAATCAAATTAACAAAGATCAAATACAAAGAACAAATATTAAAAGCAGCAAGGGAAAAATAACAAATAACACATAAGGGGATTCCCATAAGGATAAAAGCTGATCTTTCTATACAAACTCTTCAGGCCAGGAGGGAATGGAAGGACATACTTAAAGTGATGAAAGAAAATAGCCTACAGCCCAGATTACTGTACCCAGCAAGGATCTCACTCAAATATGAAGGAGAAATCAAAAGCTTTACAGACAAGCAAAACTGAGTGAATTCAGGACCACCAAACCAGCTCTGCAACAAATGCTAAAGGATCTTCTCTAAACAGGAAACACAGAAGGGGTGTATAAACTCAAACCCCAAATAACAAAGTAAATGGCAATGGGATCATACTTATCAATAATTACCTTAAATGTAAATGGGTTGAATTCCCCAACCAAAAGATAAAGACTGGCTGAATGGATACAAAAACAAGACCCCTATATATGTTGTCTACAAGAGACCCACCTCGAAACAAGGGACACATACAGACTGAAAGTGAAGGGCTGGAAAAAGTTATTCCATGCAAATAGAGACCAAAAGAAAGCAGGAGTAGCAATACTCATATCAGAGAAAGTAGACTTTAAAACAAAGGCTGTGAAAAGAGACAAAGAAGGACACTACATAATGATCAAAGGATCAATCCAAGAAGAAGATGTAACAATTATAAATATATATGCACCCAACATAGGAGCACCACAATATGTAAGACAAATACTAACAAGTATGAAAGGGGAAATTAACAATAACACAATATAGTGGGAGACTTTAATGCCCCACTCACAACTATGGATAGATCAACTAAACAGAAAATTAACAAGGAAACACAAACTTTAAGTGATACAATAGACCAGTTAGACCTAATTGATATCTATAAGACATTTCACCCTAGAACAATGAATTTCACCTTTTTCTCAAGCACACACAGAAGCTTCTCCAGGATAGATCACATCCTGGGCCATAAATCTAGCCTTGGTAAATTAAAAAAAAATGAAATCATTCCAAGCATCTTTTCTGACCGCAGTGCAGTAAGATTAGATGTCAATTACTGGAGAAAAACAATTAAAAATTCCAACATATGGAGGCTGAACAACATGCTGCTGAATAAGCAACAAATCACAGAAGAAATCAAAAAAGAAATCAAAATATGCATAGAAACAAACGAAAATGCAAACACAACAACCCAAAACCTATGGGACACTGTAAAAGCAGTGCTAAGGGGAAGGCTCATAGCAATACAGTCTTACCTCAAAGAAAATAGAAAAAAGTCAAACAAATAACCTAACTCTACACCTAAAGCAACTAGAAAAGGAAGAAATTAAGAACCCCAGGGTTAGTAGAAGGAAAGCAATTTTAAAAATTAGGGCAGAAATAAATGCAAAAGAAACAAAAGAGCTGATAGCAAAAATCAACAAAGCCGAAAGCTGGTTCTTTGAGAAGATAAATAAAATTGACAAACTATTAGCCAGTCTCATCAAGAAACAAAGGGAGAAAAATCAAATTGATCACAATGGAATACAGAAATACAAAGAATTATAAGAGACTATTATCAACAGCTATATGCCAATAAAATGGACAACTTGGAAGAAATGGACAAATTCTTAGAAAAGTACAACTTTCCAAAAGTGGATAGGAAGAAATAGAAAATCTTAACAGACCCATCACAAGCATGGAAATTGAAACTGTAATCAGAAATCTTCTAGCAAACAAAAGCCCAGGACCAGATGGCTTCACAGCTGAATTCTACCAAACATTTAGAGAAGAGTTAACACCTATCCTACTCAAACTCTTCCAGAAAATTGCAGAGGAAGGTAAACTTCCAAACTCGTTCTATGAAGCTACCATCACCCTAATACCAAAATCTGACAAAAATTCCACAAAAAAAAAGAAAAGAAAATTACAGGCCAATATCACTGATGAACATAGATGCAAAAATCCTTAACAAAATTCTAGCAAACAGAATCCAACAACATATTAAAAAGATCATACATCATGACCAAGTGGGCTTTATCCCAGGGATGCAAGGATTCTTCAATATCCTCAAATCAATCAGTGTAATACACCACATTAACAAATTGAAAAATAAAAACCATATGATTATCTCAATAGATGCAGAGAAAGCCTTTGACAAAATTCAACACGCATTTATGATAAAAAAAAAAAAAACCTCCATAAAGCAGGAATAGAAGGAACATACCACAACATAATAAAAGCTATATATAATAAACCCACAGCAAACATTATCCTCAATGGTGAAAAATTGAAAGCATTTCCCCTAAAGTAAGGAACAAGACAAGGGTGCCCACTCTCACCACTACTATTCCACATAGTTTTGGAAGTTTTGCCCATAGCAATCAGAGCAGAAAAAGAAATAAAAGGAATGCAAATTGGAAAAGAAGAAGTAAAACTCTCACTATTTGCAGATGACATGATCCTCTACATAGAAAACCCTAAAGACTCCACCAGAAAATTAATAGAGCTAATCAATGAATATAGTAAAGTTGCAGGATATAAAATCAACACACAGAAATCCCTTGCATTCCTATACACTAACAATGAGAAAACAGAAAGAGAAATAAAGGAAACAATTCCATTCACCATTGCAATGAAAAGAATAAAATACTTAGGAATATATCTACCTAAAGAAACAAAAGACCTATAAATAGAACATTATAAAACCCTGGTGAAAGAAGTCAAAGAGGACACAAATAGATGGATAAATATACCATGTTCATGGATCGGAAGAATCAATATAGTGAAAATGAGTATACTACCCAAAGCAATCTATAGATTCATTGCAAACCCTATCAAGCTACCAACGGTATTTTTCAGAGAACTAGAAAAATTATTTCACAATTTGTATGGAAATACAAAAAAACCTCGAATAGCCAAAGCAATCTTGAGAAAGAAGAATGGAACTGGAGGAATCAACCTGCCTGACTTCAGGCTCTACTACAAAGCCACAGTCATCAAGACAGTATGGTACTGGCATAAAGACAGAAATATAGATCAATGGAACAAAATAGAAAGCCCAGAAATAAATCCACGCACCTATGGGCACCTTATCTTTGACAAAGGAGGCAAAATATACAATGGAGAAAAGACAATCTCTTTAACAAGTGGTGCTGGGAAAACTGGTCAACCACTTGTAAAAGGATGAAACTAAAACACTTTCTAACACCATACACAAAAATAAATTCAAAATGGATTAAAGATCTAAACATAAGACCAGAAATATAAAACTCCTAGAGGAAAACATAGGGAAAACACTCTCCGACATAAACCACAGCAGGATCCTCTATGACCCACCTGCAAGAATATTAGAAATAAAAGCAAAAATAAACAAATGGGACCTAATTAAAATTAAAATCTTTTGCACAACAAAGGAAACTATAAGCAAACTGAAAAGACAGCCTTAAGAATGGGAGGAAATAATAGCAAAAAAGAAATGGACAAAGAATTATCTCAAAAATATATAAGCAACTCCTGCAGCTCAATTCCAGAAAAATAAACGACCCAATCAAAAAATGGGCCAAAGAACTAAACAGACATTTCTCCAAAGAAGACATACAGAGGGCTAACAAACACATGAATAGGTGCTCAGCATCACTCATTACCAGAGAAATGCAAATCAAAACCACAATGAGGTACCATTTCACGCCAATCAGAATGGCTGCTATCCAAAAGTCTACAAGCAATAAATGCTGGAGAGGGTGTGGAGAAAAGGGAACCCTCTTACACTGTTGGTGGGAATGCAAACTAGTACAGACACTATGGAGAACAGTGTGGAGATTCCTTAAAAAACTGGAAATAGAACTGCCTTATGACCCAACAATCCCACTGCTGGACATACACACTGAGGAAACCAGAAGGGAAAGAGACACGTGTACCCCAATGTTCATCACAGCACTGTTTATAATAGCCAGGACATGGAAACAACCTAGATGTCCATCAGCAGATGAATGGATAAGAAAGCTATGGTACATATACACAATGGAGTACTACTCAGCCATTAAAAAGAATACATTTGAATCAGTTCTAATGAGGTGGATGAAACTAGAGCCTATTATACAGAGTGAAGTAAGCCAGAAAGAAAAACACCAATACAGTATACTAACACATATATATTGAATTTAGAAAGATGAAAATGATAACCCTGTATGTGAGACAGCAAAAGAGACACAGATGTATACAACAGTCTTTTGGACTCTGTGGGAGAGGGAGAGGGTGGGATGATTTGGGAGAAGGGCATTGAAACATGTATATTATCATATGTGAAATGAATTGCCAGTCCAGGTTCAATGAATGATACAGGGTGCTCGGGGCTGGTTCACTGGGATGACCCAGAGGCATGGGATGGGGAGGGAGGTGTGAGGGGGGTTCAGGATGGGGAATACATGTATACCCGTGGTGGATTCATGTCAATGTATGGCAAAACCAGTACAATATTGTAAAGTAATTAGCCTCCAATTAAAATAAATAAATTTATATTAAAAATAAAATAATAAAATAAAATTTTTTTTAAAAAGATGACAGGTTTAGTCAGAAGGTTCTCAAGAAGGAGAAACATGTTCTCAAAAAGGATACATTGTTGTTATATAGTCATTGGTAGAGAATTTAACTCAGATGACCATTATATCTACTACTGTGGGCAAGAATCCCTTAGAAGAAATGGCGTAGCCATCATAGTCAACAAGAGAGTCCAAAATGTAGTACTTCAATGCAATCTCAAAAATGACAGAATGAACTCTGTTCATTTCCAAGGCAAACCATTCAATATCACAGTAATCCAAGTCTATGCCCTGACCAGTAATGCTGAAGAAGCTGAAGTTAAACAGTTCTATGAATACCTACAAGACCTTCTAGAATTAGCACCCATCAAAAAAATGTCCTTTTCATTATAGGGGACTGGAATGCAAAAATAGAAGTCAAGAAACACCTGGAGTAACTGGCAAATTTGGCCTTGGAGTACAGAATGAAGCAGGACAAAGGCTAATAGAGTTCTGCCAAGAGAATGCACTGGTCATAGCAAACACCCACTAGCAACAACACAAGAGAAGACTCTATACATGGACATCACCAGATGGTCAACACCGAAATCAGATTGATTATATTCTTTGTAGCCAAAGATGGAGAAGCTCTATACAGTCAGGAAAAAAAAGACCAGGAACTGACTGTGGCTCAGAACATGAACTCCTTATTGCCGAATTCAGACTTAAATTGAAGAAAGTAGGGAAAACCACTAGACCGTTCAGGTATGACCTAAACCAAATCCCTTTCAATTATACAGTGGAAGTGAGGAATAGATTTAAGGGACTAGATCTGATAGATAGAGTGCCTGATGAGCTATGGAATGAGGTTCATGACATTGTACAGGAGACAGGGATCAAGACCATTCCCAAGAAAAAGAAATGCAAAAAAACAGTATGGCTGTCTGAAGAGGCCTTACAAATAGCTGTGAAAAGAAAAGAAGCAAAGGAGAAAAGGAAAGATATGCCCATTTGAATGAAGAGTTCCAAAGAATAGCAAGGAGAAATAAGAAAGCCTTCCTCAGTGACCAATACAAAGAAATAGAGGGAAACAATAGAATGGGAAAGACTAGAGATCTCTTCAAGAAAATTAGAGATACCAAGTGAACATTTCATGCAAAGATGAGCTCAATAAAAGACAGAAATGGTATGAACCTAACAGATGCAGAAGATATTAAGAGGAGGTGGCAAGAATACACAAAAGAAGAGTACAAAAAGATGTTCATTTCCCAGAGAGTGACGATGGTGTGATCACTCACCTATAGCCAGATATACTGGAATGTGAAGTCAAGAGGGCCTTAGGAAGAATCACTATGAACAAAGCTAGTGGAGGTGATGGAATTCCAGCTGAGCTATGTGAAGTCCTAAAAGATGATGCTGTTAAAGTGATGCACTCAATATGACGGCAAATTTTGACAACTCAGCAGTGGCCACAGGACTGGAAAAGGTCAGTTTTCATTCCAGTCCCTAAGAAAGGCAATGCCAAAGAATGCTCAAACTACCGCACAGTTGCACTCATCTCACAGACTAGTAAAGTAATGCTCAATATTCTCCAAGCCAGGCTTTAGCAATACATGAACCATGAACTTCCAGATTCTCAAGCTGGTTTTAGAAAAGGTAGAGGAACCAGAGACCAAATTGTGAACAACCACTGGATCATGGAAACTGCAAGAGAGTTCCAGAAAAACATCTCTTTCCACTTTATTGATTATGGAAAAGCCTTTGACTGAGGGAATCACAATAAACTAGATAATTCTAAAAGAGGTGGGAATTCCAGACCACTTTACCTGTCTCCTGTGAAATCTGTATGCAGGCCAAGAAGCAATAGTTAGAACCAGACATGGAACAATGCACTGGTTCAAAATTGGGAAAGGAGTATGTCAAGGCTGTATATTGTCACCCTGCTTATTTAACTTATATGCAGAGTATATCATGAGAAATGCTGTGCTGAATGAAGCACAAGCTGGAATCAAGTTTGCTGGGAGAAAGATCAATAAACTCAGATACGCAGATGACACCACCCTTATGGCAGAAAGCAAAGAACTACTGAAGAGCCTCTTGATGAAAGTGAAAGAGAAGAGTGAAAAAGTTGGCTTAAAGTTCAACATTCAGAAAACTAAGATCATGGCATCTGGTCCCATCACTTCATAGCAAATAGATGGGCAAACAGTGAAAATAATGACTGACTTTATTTTGGGGGGCTAAAAATCAGCGCAGATCGTAACTGCAGCCATGAAATTAAAAGACTCTTTGGAAGAAAAGTTATGACCAACCTGCTGCTGCTAAGTTGCTTCAGTTGTGTCGGACTCTGTGCGACCCCATAGACGGCAGCCCACCAGGTTCCCCTGTCCCTGGGATTCTCCAGGCAAGAACACTGGATTGGGTTGCCATTTCCTCCTCCAACGCATGAAAGTGAAAAATGAAAGTGAAGTTGCTCAGTCGTGTCCGACTCTTAGCGACCCCATGGACTGCAGCCTACCAGGCTCCTCCGTCCATGGGATTTTCCAGGCAAGAGTACTGGAGTGGGATGCCATTGCCTTCTCCATGACCAACCTAGACAGCATATTAAAAAGCAGAGACATTACTTTGCCAACAAAGGTCCATCTAGCCAAGGCTATGGTTTTTCCAGTAGTCATGTATGGATATGAGAGTTGGACTATAAAGAAAGCTAGCACCAAAGAACTGATGCTTTTGAACTGTGGTGTTGGAGAACACTCTTGAGAGTCCCTTGGACTGTAAGGAAATCCAACCAGACCATCCTAAAGGAAATCAGTCCTGAATCCTCATTGGAAGGACTGATGCTGAAGCTGAAACTCCCAAAAATTTGGCCACCTGATGCGAAGAGCTGACTCATTGTAAAAGACCCTGATGCGGGGAAAGATTGAAGGCGGGAGGAGAAGGGGACGACAGAGTATGAGATGGTTGGATGACATTACTGACTCCTTGGACATGAGTTTGAGTAAGCTCTGACAGTTGGTGATGGACAGGGGGGCCTGGTGTGATGCAGTCCATGGGGTCGCAAAGAGTCAGACATGACTGAGCAACTGAACTGAACTGAAGAACTTAGTTTTGGTGGGGGAATAGGACTTTGGTCCTCTACCAGATGAACCCAAATAACCTAGCAGAGAATATAAATCTCGGGTGTAAGATGGGGTGGGGGTTGGGGTGCAGGGCGGCAGTGGTCAGATTTTAAAATAACTGCTTTAGTGACAAGTGGGCTGGAAAGGACAGGTTTGAGCTAGGCTGCCTCTCTTACTATACCTCTCACTATGTGTTCTTCCTCTAGGTCTCCCAGTGTCCTCAGTGCTGATGGGAGGTACTGCTGTGAAAAGTCACAGTTGGGAAGGTGTAGTAGAGCATGCCCATGCTGTCTCTACCCTTGGACCCAACCACTGGCAGGTTGATCACCCCTGCAGCCTGCTTCTGTTTCAAGTAGGAGACCAGGTTCCTGAGAAGCCGCCTCTGTTGGCCGGGATCCATCATGGGCATCCCCTCAGTGCCAGGCCCACTGGGGTTCACCTGCATGGCCAGGAGCACTGAGTAGCCATTGGGGCTCCCCTGTGTGATGCATCGTGTGACTTCTTCCAGCTTGGTCTGGTCCAGGCTAAGGTGCTGGGCAATCTTTAGCTGGATCAGCTTACTCCTGGAAGTGTGATCTTTTGAGGACTGCTTATCACCCCTGATCCCCATCTAGGATGTGCATAGATGTCGGGAAGCAGCTGTTTTTCAACAGCAGAAGCCTGTTCCAACCCAGCTGCAGCATCTGGGCATCCTCTGAAGGATTCTTGAGCTTTTAGGTCTTATGTTTTGGCTCTTCCAGAGGCTTGGGCTCGGCCTCAGTGATCTGAAGTCTAGGCTTGCTCTCTCGGATCTTCTTTCCTGTGGGAAGAGTTGGGAGCCTCGTGGCGGGGGTGGCAGCTCTGCTCTTCTGCCCCATGTCTGCTGATGCTGAAGGAGTTGCTGCTGGACTCCTTGGCCCCTTCACTGGAATGATCTTTCTTGTGGCTGTGCTTGGGGGTTGTGGTCAGAGCCTCGGTCCACAGGGTGCCCACCAACCTTGGTCCTGCTCCGTTCCTCATAAGGGGAGTGGGTTGTCCTTCTGTGATCACCAGGGAGGCTCCGATGCTTCCACCTGTCCTCCAAGGCCTTGGGCAGGACAAACCTCCCGGTCCCCATCTCCTCCCCAGCACTCACCACTCTGGCTGCGCACTGAGCAGCTACAGCCCTAGAGGCTGGGCAGTCAGAGCGTTTACTGGGGTTGGTCCAGTCCCCTTCCACAAAGGTCCTCTCGGTCTGAGTACAGGAGGTGTGTGGGGGTGGGGGGGGGGCGTCCTGTCCTGCACCTGCAGGTTGGTGTCCAGGTTCCGGTGCAGGGTATACCCGTCTTGGAGTAGCTCATAGGACACAGGGAGGTGGGGTAGGTCAGTGTTCATTCCAGTCCCAAAGAAAGACAATGCCAAAGAATGTGCAAAGTATTGCACAATTGCACTCATCTCACATGCTAGCAGGCTTCCCTTGTAGCTCAGTCGGTAAAGAATCTGCCTAGAGTGCAGGAGACCTGGGTTCGATCCCTGGGTTAGGAAGATCCCCTGGAGAAGGAAATGGCAGTCCACTCCAATATCCTTGCCTGGAAAATCTCATGGACAGAGGAGCCTGGTGAGCTGCAGTCCATGGGGTCGCAAAGAGTTGGGCACCACTGAGTGACTAACACTTACTCACTTACCTACACACGCTAGTAAAGTAATGCTCAAAATTCTCCAAGCCAGGCTTTAACAGTACATTAACTGTGAACTTCAGATGTTCAAGCTGGATTTAGAAAAGGCAGAGGAACCAGAGATCAAATTGCGAACAACTGCTGGATCATAGAAAAAGCAAGAGAGTTCCAGAAAAACATCTACTTCTGTTTTATTGACTATGCCAAAGCCTTTGACTGTTTGGAACACAACAAACTGTGGAAAATTCTTAGAGATGGGAATACCAGACCACCTGACCAGCCTCTTGATAAATCTGTATGCAGGTCAGGAAGCAACAGTTAGAACTGGACATGGAACAATAGATCGGTTCCAAATAGGGAAAGGAGTACATCAAGGCTGTATATTGTCACCCTGCTTATTTAACTTATATGCAGAGTACATATGAGAAACCCTGGGCTGGATGAAGCACAAGCTGGAATCAAGATAGCTGGGAGAAAGATCAATAAGCTCAGATATGCAGATAACACCACCCTTATGGCAGAAAGCAAAGAACTACTAAAGAGCCTCTTGATGAAAGTGAAAGAGGAGAGTGAAAAAGTTGGCTTAAAACTCAACATTCAGAAAACTTAAGATCATGGCATCTGGTCGCATCACTTCATGGCAAATAGATGGGGAAACAGTGACAGACTTTATTTTGGGGAGCTCCAAAATCATTGCAAAGGGTGACTGCAGCCATGAAATTAAAAGAAGCTTGCTCCTTGGAAGAAAAGCTATGACCAACCTAGACAGCATATTAAAAAGCAGAGACATTACTTTGCCAACAAAGATCCATCTAGTCAAGGCTTTGGTGTTTGCAGTAGTCATGTATGGATGTGAGAGTTGGACTATAAAGAAAGCTGAGCGCCGTCAGCATCATCAAAGAACTGATGAACTGTGGAGTTGAAGAAGACTCTTGAGAGTCCCTGGGACTGCAAGGAGATTCAACCAGTCCATCCTAAAGGAAATCAGTCCTGAATCCTCATTGGAAGGACTGATGCTGAAGCTGAAACTCCCAATACTTTGGCCACCTGATGCGAAGAACTGACTCATTGGAAAAGACCCTGATGTGGTGGGCAAAGATTGACGGTCGGAGGAGAAGGGGATGACAGAATATGAGGTGGTTGGATGGTATTATTGACTCAATTGACATGAGTTTGAGTAAACTCCGGGATTTGGTGATGGACAAGGAGGCCTGGCATGCTATAGTCCAAGGGGTTGCAGAGTTGACCCGACTGAACAACTGAACTGTAGTGATCTAGGAACTTAAAATATACTGAAAGCAGTGAAAGAAATGTCTTTTTCACAGTGTATCAGATGATTGCCAACCACATGTCTTATATTGTTGCATAACCATCAGTGTATAAACTAGTAGTTTTACCTCGAGTGATAGACCCGGTCATGCAGTGCTCTTCAACTCTTATTGTGCATCAAAATCGTCTGTGGAAAAATTTTTTTTAATATTTGGAAATTCTACTTTTTAAGTGTTCAAATTCTGGTTCAGTTTGCCAGAGGTGGGACCTTGTACCTTGGAAAACTCTTCAGGTGAATTTAATGTATCATTTGAATTGAAAGTCCTGTATTTGTTTAGAGTACAGGTAGGGGCAAAAGTTAGTGAATGGAGAAACTACGAGCAAGTTGTGTTAGTCTCAGAAGAAAAGAATGTTGAATATTTGTGATGGGAAACAGTGTCAGTGAACGAACTTTAACCATTTTAAAATATAGAATACAATTGTTTATTAAAATCTTATTCAACAAAATTTGTTGAGTGTGTGTTATGAGCCAATCAGTGTGCCAAGTTCTAAAGACTTGAAGATAGGGTCCTTGCCTTCATGAGACAGTTTGATGTATGTTTCTTTAAGTCAAAAAATAATTACACAAATAACTAATCACAAATATTGTGCATGCTATGAAAAATATCTCAAGAGCGTTAGTCTGGAAGCTCAAGGGAAGCCTTTCATAAGGGTTGTTTAAAGTTTACACTTGATGTATGACCCAGGTAAAGGTTTCTATGTGTCTAGGGGCTCTGAAACAAGAAAAAAATGCTATTGTAGTGGTCCCTAAACCAGCAGCATCATCTGAGAACTTATAGAGATGCAAATAATGAAGTCCCACCTTAGACCTACCTAATGAGAAATTTGGGGGATGGAGTCTAGCTATTTGTGTCTTAACAAGCCCTTCAGAGGAAAGTGTGAAACTTCCCTGGTAGCCCAGTGGTCAAGACTCTGAGTTTGCAATGTGGGGGCCTGGGTTCAGTCCCTGATTAGGGAACGTGATCCCACATGCCACAGGTGGCCATTTCCTCCTGCCTCCCCTCCCCCACCCCCATCCTGCCATCCCCAGGATCTTCCCAACTTAGTGATCAAACCCATGTCTCTTGCCTCTCCTGCATTATCAGGCAGATTCTTTACCACTATGACATCTGGGAAGCTCAAAGACCCCACATGTGGGAAGGAAGATGGAAGATCCTGCCCATGTGCCACAACTAAGACCAGCACAACCAAATTAAATAAATATTATATATATATATATATATATATATATATATATATAAAGGTTAATTGTATGGGACTTCCCTGGCAGTCCAGTGGTTAGGACTCCATGCTTCCACTGTAGGGGACATGGGTTCGATCCCTGGTTGGGGAACTAAGATCCCACATGCTGCATGGTGCAGCCAAAAAAAAAAAAAGTTCACCTTGGAAGCTGTGAGGAGGGGAATATGGAGGATGAAAGAAACAAGACCACTTATGAGACACATGTAGTGGTCTAGGCAAAATATGAAGGAAGAATAGTGATAGTGTGGATGGAGAGATGGAAGTATATTTAAGAAATAATAGGTGGTAGACTTGATCAGACTTTGTGATAGGATACTGAAATGAGATATTGGATGCCATTGACTGAAATAAGAATAGCGGGGAAATTGAAAAGCTAAGCCAGTTTGAGGAGATAAAATTGAATGTTGGGGGGCATGGATCAGATAATCCTCATAATTCTTACAATGTTGTGAGGATTGTGGAAGTGAATGAAGTAATTGCTCAGTCTCACACACATGCTAAATAGCAGGAATGGATTGAAACCTAGGTCTGTCTGACTCTACAAGCTATGCTCTTTTTGTTTATACTAGATGGCATTTTCATAGTAGTGAGTCTTTAGTATTGTGTAAGGCAATATGGTATGGCAGAGATGAATTAAAGAGGGCTCTTTTGGCCTCTCCTGGTCCGATGAACCATGTGGAGGTAGTGGAAAAGAACCTCGGTTTAGGAAAAGGAAATCACAGTGAAGAACTGAATGAGAATGTGCAGAAAATAAGGCATAGGAAATCATGGAGCAGAGACTTTGAGTGCATAGCCTCCAAGTTGACTTACAAGCGTAATTATTGTTTGGATTTGACATGCTATAGAGTTGATTACACTACAGGCTTGAGAATAGGGGAGTCACATAATCTGAATATCAAATAGGGAATAGACTTGCTTTTGTGGTGGTGTTAGGGCCAAGGGCAGGCTTGCCCCAAGATGTGCCACTCTGGCATGAAGATTATTTTGAGCTGAAAACAAACAACCAAGCCCCAAAAGACTAAGGAAAAGCCTTTGAGCTTCCCCCAACTGCCTAAAAGAATTTTAGAAGGCCTGTTCCAGGAAGAAGTTATGACTGTAGATAACTATAGTGAAGTAGTAAGTATGGTAGAAAGAGAGGAACTTGGCAAAGCCCATTTGACCAGTTGTCTCTGTGTGGCATTGCATTTGGATAGCCAAAAAAGTATTTGTTTCCCAAACGTTAACTCTTTATCTTCTTGTGAATTACCTTACTTCTCTGATGCCTCAGACCCCTACCTCCTCCTCCTTAATCCAGAATAAGTATATGTCACCTTGTCTTGATGTCTTTGAAATTCTTCATACTTATGTGAATTCCCTGTGCACATGTAATAAATTTGATTTTCTCCTATTAGTCTGCCTCATGTCATTTTAATTGCCAGCCAAAAGATCTAATAGGGGAAAGAAGTGAAATTTCTCCTCCCCCAACAATGGCATTAAGGAGACAACTATTCATCCAGCTGATTGTGATTTGATTTGGGATCTAGAGAGGAAAAGACACATCTGAGACCTCTAAATTTTAGGAGCTCCTTGGAATTCTTGAGAGTTATTTCTTAAGATCTTTACACATTTTCAAATCCATGAATACCACTCTAGCATATAATGTCTCCATAAAATGTAGTGAAGTATGACTTAAAATTTTAAGGGAACCCTTTGGGTCTTTAACAGTCTTACAAATACAGTCTAAAATAATTCATAAAGCTCTTAAATTCTACCAATATTATTAAGTCACTGTGCTCTTAGATCGTTTCACTTTCAGCACCATTACTTGGAAATTGGCATTCTCTGTACAGCCTTTATACGAGAAAGTTATTTAGTCCCACCCTATTCCTAAACGTTGCTATGTCATCCATTTCCAATAGAGAACAAAGCTATGTTAAAAAGCAGGCACTTGAAGAAAAAGAAAATGAAGTCTGTGGTGGCCAGTCAGATAGTTTCACTTACTAGCTAAGTAACTCACCATAACCAGCTCCAGAGAGGACATGGCCCAATTTCATGCCCCAGAACACTGACAAATGACTGTGTGTCATGAACCTTCAGAATCACTTGAGAATAATTAGAACTGAGTTTCAAGCCTAGGAATACTTGGTCAAGGTTGAGTATGCATTAACCCTTTTGACACTTAAGGTAAGACTATTGGCCCATGCCCTTACCTACCCACTAATCATAATTACTTATTAGGAGCCCTTCTGCTTGTAATACTCAAATCATGTCAAAAGGGGGCCGAGCATGGAACCAGCTCACTTATATGAGCATGAAAGTGTTGCCTTTTTTTTTTCAGCATGAAACCACTCAGTTATAATATGAGCATGAAAGTGTTGCCTTTGTTTTAAATTTATTTTAACACGGCACTACTCTATTACATCTGTGAAAACTCTATGCCAGTGATTTTTGCCTCCCAGGCAACATTTGGTAAGACTTTGGTTGGTTCAGGGCTTCCTGGGTGGCTCAGATGGTAAAGAGTCTGCCTGCAATGCAGGAGACTGGGGTTTGATCCCTGGGTCTAGAAGATTCCCTGGAGAAGGGAATGGCAATCCACTCCAGTATTTTTTTTCTTTTTTGAAGGATAATTGTTTTACAGAATTTTGTTGTTTTCTGTCACACCTCAATGTGAATCAGCCATAGGTATACGTATATCCCCTCCCTTTCGAACCTCCCTCCCATCTCCCTTCCCACTCCAGTATTCTTGCCTGGAGAATTTCATGGACAAAGGAGCCTGGTGGGCTACAGTCCATGGGGTTGCAAAGAGTTGGACACAACTTAGCGACTAACACTTTCACTTATGGTCAGTACAACTTGGTGAGTTGTGTTACTGGTGTCTGGTTGGTAGAAAGCAGGGAAGTGTCTAAACATTCCACAATACATATGAAAGTCCCCTGCAACACAGAATTACCCAGCTCAAGATGTCTGTAATGTTAAGGCTAAGAAACCCTGTCTTAGGTCAAGGGAATCATCTAATCAGGGAAAGACCACTTGCATTTTTTCCAACTAAAAACTGTGTTTGGTTCCCACTTTGTTCTTTTTGGTTCTGTCAGTCCTATGATTATGAGAATCTACAGTTCCTGCAGTAAAGGATACAGATTTTTTTCTATTTACCAACACTTCTCTTGAGTAACATTTGTCCCATGTATAAAAATTGCTATGAACTTGTTAGGTAGTTAGAATAGGGAAAAGGAGTCCAAAATGGTGGTGGCTAAAAGACAAGGAAGGGAAAAGCCCATGAAAATAGACCAAAGGAAGGTCCGAAGACCTGAGTGAGGACTTCAGGTAGAACAGCACTCCTGGCTGAGCCCAATTTGCATAGGGCAGGCTCAGGGGGAAGAAAACATATAAAAGGAGGAGCCAAGCACTCTTTCGCTCTCTCTCTCCCACATGCAAACACTCTCTCTCAACTCCCCTCTACCCCTGCCCCAGGCACACCAGTGAGCTCCTCCACTCTCTTCTCTTCTTTGAGGATGGATTCTCCTGCTATCTTCTAAATAAAATAGAGCTGTAACACTGATTTGTCTTAGAGCTATGACACGGTTTGTTCAAGACCCTAGAGCTGTGATGCGCCGAGGGCTTTAATGTCCGTTGCTCCAAATCACTGTTGTGACAAGACAAGAACCGAGAAGCATACACTCGCCTGACATTCATGGTGCCATGACTCGGATTTAACCTGGCTGAAATAACCTCCTTGTGGAAGAGGCCAAGCACAGCAGGAGCCCAACTCAGCAAAGCTCCCTCAGTGGAAGCTGAACATGAAGAAAACCCAGCACAGGGGAAGGCCCATCATGCTGGAAAGCAGGACAGTGCAAAACGAACTCAGCAGAAAGCTCAGGCGGCTCAGTCTCAGATTCCAGAAGACCTCCGGTTAACGTAGGAGGTCCTCGCTCTGATGGCTGAAGGGACATATGCCTAACGAAATCTGAATTCCTTTAAAATCTCTCATTTCTTGTTTCTTCAAACCCCCTGTGAACAGGCGGGCGGCAGTGGGAGCAATTGAGGGATTCTGGAGAGGCTCCTCTTTGGTATGTCCTGACTGCAGCCATGAAATTAAAAGACACTTACTCCTTGGAAGAAAAGTTATGACCAACCTAGATAGCATATTGAAAAGCAGAGACATCACTTTGCCAACAAAGGTCCGTCTAGTCAAGGCTACGGTTTTTCCAGTAGTCATGTATGGATGTGAGAGTTGGACTGTGAAGAAAGCTGAGCGCTGAAGAATTGATGCTTTTGAACTGTGATGTTGGAGAAGACTCTTGAGAGTCCCTTGGACTGCAAGGAGATCCAACCAGTCCATTCTGAAGGAGATCAGCCCTGGGATTTCTTTGGAAGGAATGATGCTAAAACTGAAACTCCAGTACTTTGGCCACCTCATGTGAAGAGTTGACTCATTGGAAAAGACTCTGATGCTGGGAGGGATTGGGGGCAGGAGGAGAAGGGGACGACAGAGGATGAGATGGCTGGATGGTGTCACTGACTCGATGGACGTGTCTGAGTGAACTCCAGGAGTTGGTGATGGACAGGGAGGCCTGGCATGCTGCGATTCATGGGGTTGCAAAGAGTTGGACACGACTGAGTGACTGAACTGAACTGAACTGAAAGGCACTATCTGCTGGGCCCCAGTAGCTGTTACCCAAGCCGGTGGGGGTTCTTCTGTCCTTACTCTTCTCTGTGCCAAGAATCAGGCCAATGAAAACTGTGAGCACAGGTCAGGAATTTAGCAGATTTTCCAGCAGGCTATGAAGGGGATTCCTTGGCACGTTTTTCCCACTGATTTTTCCTCCTGTTCTTCAGCTCTATCCCAACTCAAGCCTGGACAAAAAGTAAGAGTTGGATTTGTTAGGATTCAGAGAGAAGCCATGCTTCAGTGTGTGGGCCATTGCCGAGGACATTGCTGAGGACAAGGTCATGTAATGTGGTCTGGTTAGGTTTTGGGAGAGGGATTAATTCCTTTGCTAATGAGTGGGAGGATCATCCCAGCCATTGGGGAACCACCCACTCCTCCATCTTTTGACAGTGGCTTGGAGCTGTTCTGCCACCTCTGGGTGTGTCTGTTGGCTTATAGATTAGGGCTTAAGATTTACTTGAATTTGACTTGTCATCTTGGACCCAACTGATTTTAATTGATTTACGTTATGCCCTTGTGCTATGTCATTCTTTCAAAGGTTGTGCTCTGCCTCCTTCCCTCCTCTTTCATGCTCCTTTTCTCAGCCCCATCTGGGCCCACAATATTGCCTCTACAATCTTCTGGAGGGACAACCAGAAAATAGCTGGCCTTGGGAGGGAAATACTGTATAATATCCAACCCCTTAATCCTACCCAGCACTGGTCATGCTGAAGATCTTGGGGATGCCCAACTCCAGTCTGGGCATCACGCCTTGACCTGCCTAAGGATCTGGTCCTCAAAAGTTTGTCACACCTCAACCTGCTTGGGGATCCACCAGTCCCAAGGGTCCCAGGAGGTCGTCGTGCCTTGACCTGCCCAGAGACCCAATTCTTGGAAGGCTGTCATGCCTCGACCTGCCCGGGGATTCGATCTCTAGGAGGCTCTCACGCCTCAGCCTGCCTGGGGATCTGCACCCTCACCCAGGGACGCCTGGCTCTCAGGTTGCAACAGTTCTGGGTAAGATAAGCTTCAAAAAGACTCACCCATAGGGAAGTCCACCTGTGAAAATTGAAGGAGGCCTATTAGTTTTCTTCTTTTTTTTTCCCTCCCTGTCATGACTGTCTTTAAGATGGGAAATAACCAATACACTTCCCGGCAGATGCCCTTGAGATACATCCTTGATAACTGAAGCTGTTCGATCCTCTAAGTCTGAGGAGGAGTTGCTTAAAATTCTTTTGTGCCACTGTGTGGCCACAATATCCACTGGGGGGCAAAGAACACTGGCCTGAGGATGGGAGTTTAAATTACAATACCATCCTACAGCTAGAATTATTCTTCAAAAGACAAGAGAAATGGACAGAGATCCCCTATGTCCAAATTTTCTTCTGACTAAGAGATATGAAGGAACTCTGTCTTAAGTATGAGACTGTTGTACGCCCTAAAAGTGAGCTTACTAGGCAAATGGTGTTAGGCACAGGCAACCAAGAGAAGGAACCCCCCGTAAAGGTTCACCTCCCATGCTCCTAAAGAGACTGGAGCCTCCCATAGCTCCCGAATTGTCTGGTGCTTCTTCCTTGTAACCAAACGTGCCCCCATATCTGGGAGCAACCCCTCCACAAAAGCCAGCTTGAGTATGTCCTTTAGTTGAAACTGGAGGAGAATTCAGACCAACCCATGCCCATAAGCCCTTCTCCCTCTTAGAACTAAGACAGATCAAACAAGACCTTGGAAGCTATACAGATGATCCAGGCAAATATATAGATACCTTCCAACATATTACCTTGGCCTTTGACTTGACATGGAAAGACATCATGGTCATATTTAGTCAAACTTTATCTGACCCTGAACATACTAGGGTCTTAAAGGAAGCCCAAAGGTATGCAATGGGACTTCGCATGTCAAGTGATAAATACCCAGTAGGAAAAACTGCAGTCCCCTCCTCCGATCCTAATTGGAATTATAATGACCCTGAGAACATCTAGGAAAGAGATCATTTTCTAATCTGTGTGAAGGCAGGACTAAAAACAGGCCAACAAAAAGTAATCAGCTATGCCCAGGTCTCAGCAATAACTCAGGAGCCCAATGGAAAGGCTTAAAAGAGGCCCTCCAAAAGTTTACCAATCTGGACTTAGACTCTTATGAGGGACAGATGATTTTAAAGGACAAATTCCTGTCCCAATGTGCATCAGATATCAG
Source organism: Bos indicus x Bos taurus (assembly GCF_003369695.1). Classification (NCBI taxonomy): domain Eukaryota; kingdom Metazoa; phylum Chordata; class Mammalia; order Artiodactyla; family Bovidae; genus Bos; species Bos indicus x Bos taurus. The sequence continues at coordinate 144,873,544 of NC_040105.1, read as the reverse complement.
AATTAAGTTACAACAGCTACAGAAGCAGGACCCTGCTGCCTCTTTAGATGAGATGGTCCAGACAGCCACCAATACCTTTTATAACAGAGAACAGGAGAAGGAGGCCAAGGCCCAGGAGAGGGATAGAAGGAAAGAGACATGCCCAAATGCTGGCCACCCTCCAGAGAAGCCCTATGGCAAGCCCCGAGTCCTTGAAGGACAAGGCATGAAGAAAATGCCCAATCTGTAGACAGGCAGGGCATTGGGCCAAAGAGCGTCCAAACCGTGACAAGTCTCCTAAAATGGCTTGCCACAAGTGCCCTCAACTAGGACATTGGGCGGCACTCTGCCCTTGGGACCCAAGAGCCTCAGGGTCAAGCACCAAGCCTTCCCTCATGATGGTTCAAAAGGACTGAAGTGGCCTGCTCCAGCCAGCCCACCTGTCACAGATAACCATCACAGAGCTGGAGCCAAGGGTGCAACTGGATGTGGCAGGTAGGTCCGAAAATTTCTTGGTTGACACAAGGGCTACCTACTCTGTCTTAATCTCCTACTCTGGAGCCTTCACCTCCCAAACCTGTACCATTTTGGGTGCTACAAGAAAAACAACTACTAAAAGATTCACCCAAGCACTTCTTTGTTGCTGAGATGGACAAATATTTCCCACCAGTTTCTGGTGGTCCCTGAGTGTCCTACTCCCTTACTGGGAAGAGATATACTCACTAAATTGAGGACCACCCTTCTGATGGGAAGTTTTTCAGCCCCTAGAGCTCTACAGCTCCTGGTTACTACTGAAGAACCCATTACACCTTCTCCAATAGAGAGGAACCAAAAACTATGGGATGATAAAATTAACCCCCAGGTGTGAGACCAGGGAATTCCTGGACAAGCCCACCAAGCTCAACCGGTCATCATTGTCCACTGAGATCCCACTTGGTTTCCTAACCGGAAACAATATCCCCTCAAAAGAGAGGCTTGGGAGGGACTATAGCCTTTAATAAATAAATTCCTTGCTTGTGGGCTCTTGGTCCCCACAAATTCGCCATGAAACACCCCAATCCTCTCAGTAAAGAAAAAGGAATGAACCTGGTGAATGGTTCAAGATCTCTGGATAATAAATGAGGCTGTAGTCCCCCTCCATCCCACAGTACCCAATCCCTATGTAATCTTGGGAGAAATCGCACCCAGTGCCAAGTGGTTTATAGTCTTGGACCTCAAAGATGCATTTTTTACATACCATGAGCTAAAGAATCCCAATATCTTTTTGCCTTTGAGTGGGAGTCCCCAGGAAAAACACACCAACAGATGACTTGGACAGTATTACCTCAGGGATTCAGAGACAGCCCCCACTTGTTTGGACAGGCCCTTAGCCGGGATCTCCTAGATCTGGACCTGGGACCTAATGGGAAAATATTACAATGTGTAGATGACCTACTAATCTGATTTCCAGATGAGGAAAATGCCCAACAACATCCAATTCAGGTTCTAAACTTTTTGGCAGAAAGGAGATATAAAGTCTCCCATGCTAAGGCACAGATGGTCGAGACAAAGGTCACTTACCTGGAAGTTCAAATTACACATGGGTCTAGGAGGCTGTCCTCTGATGGAGTTATAAGAAATCCTCCAGTTGCCCTCCCCTACGACTCCTTGAAAACAATTGCAAGCTTTCCTGGGGATAACTGGATATTGTAAAATCTGGATACCCAACTATGGTCTAATTGCCCAGCCCTTATATGAAAGCTTAAAGGGACAAGATGATTCAATCCCACTGATGTGGGGAACTCCTCAAAAGAAGGCAGAGGCTACATTAAAACAAGCCTTAACTCAGGCACCTGCCTTGAGGTTGCCAGACCCAGAGAAAGCATTCCAACTTTATGTACATGAAAGAGAGGGAATAGCCTTGGGAGTGTTAACTCAAAGGTTGGAATCTGAGCCTCAGCCTGTAGCTTACTTATCCAAGAGACTCGATCCAACCACCTAAGGCTGCCCCACCTGCCTTCAAAATCTTGCAGCTATTGCAATCATGATAGAAGATGCTTTAAAACTCTCTTTTGGAGGCAAACTATTTTTACCAGCCACCAAGTAAAACAACTCCTAAATAGGAGAGGCCATTTATGGATTCTGGGATTTCTTTGGAGGGAATGATGCTAAAGCTGAAACTCCAGTACTTTGGCCACCTCATGCGAAGAGTTGACTCATTGGAAAAGACTCTGATGCTGGGAGGGATTGGGGGCAGGAGAAGGGGACGACAGAGGATGAGATGGCTGGATGGCATCACTGACTCGATGGACATGAGTCTGGGTGAACTCCGGGAGTTGGTGATGGACAGGGAGGCCTGGTGTGCTGCGATTCATGGGGTCGCAAAGAGTTGGACACGACTGAGTGACTGAACTGAACTGATCAAAGAATCCTCAGATATCAAGTAATGCTGATGGAAAATCCAGGCCTCACTATATCCTCTTGTGAGGTTCTTAACCCAGCCACCCTCCTGCCTACCCCCGAGGGCTATCTCCCCTTTCACTCTTGTCCAGACACGTTGGACCACTGGAGAAAACCCCGAGATAGATTGTCAGAAGATCCTCTGACCAATCCCGAGGAAATCTGGTACATTGATGGAAGCAGCTTTGTCTTAGATGAAAAAAGAAGAGTCAGGTATGCAGTAGTCTCCAATTTTGAGACCATAGAGGCTAGGTCTCTGCCACCAGGTACTTCAGCCCAATTAGCAGAGCTAATCGCCCTGACTCGAGCTTTAGAGCTGGGAAAAAGAAAAAGAATAGTCATTTACACTGACTCCAAGTATGCCTTTCTGGTGCTACAGGCACATGTGGCTATTTGGAAAGAAAGAGGCCACTTGACCACCCAAAGGTCCCCAATCAAATATGGTTATCAAATTCTTATATTCTTGGAGACAGTCTCCCACTGTAAAGGATACAAAAAAGGGAGCACGGAAGTGGCACGAGGGAACCAAGCAGCTGGTCAGGCATCTAAGAGAGCAACATTACAGAGCCATTACCTAATAGGGGTTGCCACCTTAGTTCCACAGACTAATTTGCCAAAAACTCCTTCATATACTGAAGGTGAGACTCTTAAAGCTAAGAGTGAGGGCTTTCCAGAAGATCATATGAGGTGGTTCCAAAAGGAGGGACTCCTTTTTCTGCCTGGGAACCTCCAATGGAATTTGGTTAACTCCTTACATGCCACCACTCATTTAGGGCAAAAGGCCCTCCAAAAATTACTTAAAAGGTCCTTCAGAAAAACAGGTCGCCAAACAACTATAAGACAAGTGATCTCCTCTTTTCCCACTTGCCAATTAAACAACCCCAAAGGAGCTCAAAGACCCCAGCTGGTCCAGCCCATCCAACGACGTGGGACCTACCCAGGAGAGGACTGGCAGATGGACTTCACCCAGATGCCAGTTTCTCAAGGGTATAAATACCTATTAGAAATGATAGATACATTCACAGGATGCATTGAAGGTTTTCCCACCCAGACTGAGAAGGCTGAGGAGGTGGTAAAAAAAACTGCTCCATGAAGTCATTCCAAGATTTGGTCTGCCCAGGTCATTACAAAGTGACAATGGGACATCATTTACTTCTAAGGTCACCCAAGGGGTCTCGAAAGCATTGGGCATTACTTATTATCTCCATTGTGCCTGGAGGCCTCAATCTTCAGGAAAAGTAGAAAGAGCCTATCAATTCTTAAAATCAGCGATAAAAAAGATAACCCAGGAGACCTCCCTGGGATGGAAGGAGGCTTTACCAATAACTCTCCTCTGCACCCGCATTGCCCCTAAGGAACAGGTTGGTCTTAGTCCTTATGAGATGCTATATGGGAGACCTTTTGTTTATGTCAATGACCTCTTCCTAGATCCAGAGGTTCAGACCCTCCAGTCTTATACCATGGCCATTGGACAATTCCAAAAGGGTATACACTTGTAGGGTATGAACCAGGACCCAAAAGATTCTAAGGAGTCACCACTATATGCTCCAGGGACTCAAGTCTTAATTAAAGTCTGGAAAGATGGGTCCCCAAAGGCTCAACTCCAGCCCACATGGAAGGGCCCCTACCCTGTAATACTTTCTACCCCCACAGCAGTCAAGGTACCAGGACATGACTCCTGGATTCACTACCAATGAGTCAAGCCATGGAAGAAAACAGAAGGCACTCAATACACCTGTGAGCCCCTGAGAGATCTCAGACACCTATTCAGGACTACAAATGAGTGCCATTCTAATGAACACTACCAAAATCTGGTTTCTGGAGATAAGATTTCTCAGGATAGCTCTAAAGAGCCAACAAAGCTTGACAGATATTGTACTCCCAGACAGACAGGAGATAGATCTTCTGATCTCTGAACAAAGAGGCACTTCAGCCATTCTGGCGATGTAAATTTAGAATTGGCTAATACCCCTACTAGTCCTTGTTATGCCATATTGATGCTGCTTATGATTGCTCCATGTATTATCAATTGTCTAACCTGTTTTGTCTCTGACCAGGTCAACAAGCTACAATATGCAGTGCCAGTTCAACAAAGATATAAAACTATAGCCAACCACAGAAAATGTCACCCACCGTTAGATGGGCACCGCTATGAGGACTCTGAAGCTTGAGACTAACAAAAGGGGCCCAATACCCTTCACCATCCCAGTTCAACAGGAAGTAGCCAAAAAGACCTCGATGCCCCTATTCCCAAAGAATTGGGCCTCCCATCTCTTGAGGGGGAAGGTTAGGTAGTTAGAATAGGGAAAAGGAGTCCAAAATGGCGGTGGCTAAAAGACAAGGAAGGGAAAAGCCCACAAAAATAGAAAAAAGGAAGGTCTGAAGACCTGAGTGAGGACTTCAGGTAGAACAGCACTCCTGGCTAAGCCCAATTTGCATAGGACAGGCCCAGGGGAAAGAAAACATATAAAAGAAGGAGCCAAGTACTCTCTTGCGCTCTCTCTCAACCACGTGTGTACACTCTCTCTCTCTCCCCACACCCCACCACGCACACGCTGGCGCACTCCTCCACTCTTTTCTCTTCTTCGAGGATAGATTCTCCTACTATCTTCTAAATAAAATAGAGGTGTAGCACTGATTTGTCTTAGAGTTGTGACACGGTTTGTTCAAGACCTGAGAGCTGTGACATGCTGAGGGCTTTAATGTTCGTCGCTCCAAATCATTGTGATGAGACAAGAACCGAGAAGCATACACTCGCCTGACAAACTGACTGTGTCCCCAACAAATTCATATGTTGAAGCCTTAAACCTAGCATGATGGCATTGGGAAATGAGGCCTTTGGGAGGTAATTAGGTCATGAGAGTAGAGCCCTTATAAGTTACATGGTGTCCTTATGAGAAGAGGCCGGAGGGCTGGCTCACTTCCTTTCCACCATGTGAAAATGGAAGTCAGTCTTCTGCCTCTGGGAAGAGGGTGCTCACCTAGAACTTATCTCCAGTGGCACTATGATCTTGAACTTCCAGTCTCCAGAACTGTGAAAAATAAATGTTGCTTAAACCACTCAGTTTATGGTATTTTGTTATAGCAGATGGATATTTTGCATCAATATGTGCTAGTGCTGAGTGGTAGTAGAGAAAGTCGTCCCTTATAGTCCCATAATATTTGCATTTTAGTAAGTAATACAGATCAGCAGATGAAAACAATGCTGAATGGTAAATGTTGTGATGGCAGAAGTTGAGGTTCTCAGGGAGATTGATGTGGATTTGTTGAGACCAGTCATTTGAGAGCAACTCACCTTAGAAGTGTAACTCTTCTCTCATAGCATAACTGAGTGGGAACCTATGAAGCCTTCCTGGGACAGCCCCCTCCCCCATGTCTTCTGCTGTAGCTCCTCTCTGAAGTACCTAGATAACAGTATCTGATGCACATTTCCTGAGCTATTTTGCAGATGCTAAAATCCCCAGCAAATGGAAGATGTTAACTACTTGATGACCTGATGACCGTGGGCACGTAGCCCCGGGCCTCCTGGGGATTGATAATGATAACCCCTGTGACACTGCCCTGTTACCTCACCATCAATCAATCAGACAATTGTGTATGAACTGATCACACATGGAGAAGGGGGGATTCATTTCGGGGTTTTCTGTAAGATCTGAAAACGCTGAAGAAGCTTTTTGGTCAACCAATATATAAAAATGAGAGGCAAAAGTCCCTGTCAACACTTGTTAATTTCTCTTCCCAAAGGAAGCCAACAGAGTTATAAATACCCTGCTGGCCTTGTCGTCACTTCTTTTGAATGTCTTTACATTTACATGCTGTTTATAATCTTGAGGGTTTTAAAACATAAATTGTATCATGATATAGATACAGGTGTAAACTTCTTCCCCTTTTCACTTTTGCAATATTTTCTGGAAATATTTAAATATCAGCCCATAATTTATTGGGGCTCTTATTTCACCAAAGTTCCCCAATTCCTTTTCTGCAAAGTGGGCAGGGCAGTGGACTGCCCACTGAAGATGCAGTGGATTGTGGGATGATAAAGAAACTAATGAGAACTCCTTAGCTGAGGGTTACATACAGACCGTCTATATCTGAGATCTCCTCCCCTAGACCACCATCTGCCACCCAAAACATTTTTCCTTTCCAATTTTTACCCAAGCCCATTAGGCTGCATATTTTCGCCTGCTCCGCCCCTCAGGAATGTCTTTGATATTTACCTTAATTATGATTTCATTTGTATAAATGTACCTAAGGAAGGGAAAGGCAGGGAGCACCCCGTGGAACTGGCCCCAGGACCTGCCCACTCCCTTTTGTCAGCTATGCTTCAGAGGAAACGCAATTGGTTGCTTTTAGATGTAATTTAAATGATAATCAGGATTTTAGAAAGAAGGCCAGGAAAGGAATTCAGGGAATTTTCAAAAAAGTAAAATGCAGTTAACAGGAAGCAGAGAGTAGAGGCACCTGGCTGGGCAAGCCCACAGTAAAATAACATATGTTTGAAAAGCCCTAGGCACAGAGGGGGTTTATTTGAATTGTTAACTACATTATGGTTTTTTTTTTTTTTTTTCTTCCTGTCTTCGAAGGTTTTATTGGTGTATGTTTACAGGATCAAGAGAACAGGCAATCTGAATTACCATTTGAAAAATCATCTGCAACACCATGTTTTGCTTTACAATTTTTATTAAAGGTGGTATGTCTTCATCCCTCCAGATGACCACAAAGCAGATACGGATTATCGACTTTTGTTTGTTTTCAGCCAAAAATGGGGTGGACTAAGGCAGGTGTGATTGTTAGGGGAAGCATACTGACTGAAACCCGCCCACCATGGCCAGACACCATAGTAACCATTTGCATGAGTTGTTTTAAGACAGGAGGTCCTAGTAAGGAACATGGAACTAATAAGCCACCACCAACTGGAAGAGTTCAAGAAAGGTCAAAAGGAGACACCACATATCCAACCACCTCCCAGAATCCTTTTCTCTGGCATCCATCTTGGCTGAACAAGGCATGTACCACATGACTGGCTAAAGACAACCCGGAAACTAATCCCATCACCATAAAACCCGAGACTGGGAGCCAGGTGTCAGAGCTGTTCTCCTGGGTCCCCTTACCTACTGCTCTCCACCTGAGTGCCCTTTCCCAATAAAATCTCTTGCTTTGTCAACACATGTGTCCCCTCGGACAATTTATTTCTGAGTGTTAGACAAGAGCCCAGTTTCGGGCCCTGGAAGGGGTCCCCCTTCCTGCAACATAATCACTGGAGAGCGAGATGGTTCAAAGTGCCCTGGGAAATTCTAGGCATTGGCAGAGGAGAGACAAGAACATGAAGAGCAGTTCAGTTCAGTTCAGTTCAGTTGCTCAGTCTTGTCTGACTCTTCATGACCCCATTGACTGTACCCCGCCAGGCTCCTCTATCCATGGGGATTCTCCAGGCAAGAATACTGGAGTGGGTTGCCATGCCCTCCTCCAAGGGATCTTCCCAACCCAGGGGTCGAACCCAGGTCCCCTGCCTTGCAGGCAAATTCTTTACTGTCTGAGCTCCCAGTATGTAGGAGAAAGAAAAAAGGTAATTGGATCAAGCAACACAGGAGCTAGAACAGAAAACAGGCAAAAATTGAGAGGGCTCAGTCAACCTGCTCAGGGTCAGGAATACAAAAACCTAAAGTGAAAGTGAAACTTGCTCAGTCATGCCCAACTCTTTGCAACCCCATCGACTATACAGTTCATGCAATTCTCCAGGCCAGAAAACTGGAGTGGGTACCTGTTCCCTTTTCCACACCTTGTGACTCCCCTCCATCATGCATGCTAAGTCACTCCAGTCGTGTCTCTTTGTGACTCCATGGACTGTAGCCTATCAGGTTCCTCTGTGCATGGGATTTCCCAGGCTAAAATATTGGAATGGGTCTCCATTTCCTCTTCCAGGGGACCTCCTGACCCAGGCATCAAACCTGGATTTAAGTCTGCGGCATTGGCAGGTGATTCTTTACCACTAGCGCCACCTGGTGACTCCCCTCCATCAAATAGACTGCCAGCATTACTGCACCAAACTTTGGTTCACTCACCCACGTGCAATAATGCCAATCTTCTGACACCTGGTGGTGGTGGAGGAAAGTGCAATGTTTATTGTGAGATGTGCAAGGGCAGCTAATGCTCAATACACCCCAATTCCCCAATGGCTTTCAGGGAATTTTTTTAAGGGCAAGGTGATGGAGGGGAGTCACCAGGCGGCACTAGTGGTAAAAAAAAAAACCCGCCTGCCAATGCAGGAGACTTAAGAGATGCGGGTTCCATCCTTGGGTCAAGAAGATCTCCTGGAGGCAGAAATGGCAACCCACTCCAGTATTCTTGCCTGGGAAATCCCATGGACAGAAGAACCTGGCAGGCTATATTCCATGGGGTCATATAGAGTCAGACATGACTGGTGCGACTTAGCACACATGAGGGAGGGAAGTCACAGGGTGTATGAACAGTTTATGCACAATTCTGATTGGTTGATGGTGAGGTAACAGGGTGATATCACAGGGATTAATATTATCAGTCTTTAGCTCCACTGGGTCTAGGGACTACATAAGTGCTCATTGTCTTCAAGTAATTAATGTCTTCTATTTGGTGGGAGTTTGGGCATTTGCAAAGCAACTCAGGAAATATGCATCAGATACTGGTATCTAGGTACTTCAGGGAGGAACTGAAGATTCTGTGACTGTCATGTGACTGATCTACTGTTAAAATTCTTACCAGTTATCCTGGACCAACTGCTATTTTTGTTGCTACATGTTCACATCCTTTCAATTATTAATTCTTGAGCCAGGTTTTTGTGACCCAAGGGAGGTCTGGGAGACTACAGCTTTTTTACCCAGAGGCAGACAGAAGAGATGGAGGGATGGATCTGTCCCAAGAAGGTCCCATAAGATCCTGCTCAGTTATATCAGTGGACCAAGTTGAGTAACCAAGGAAGATGATTGGCAAGAAAGGGCCACTATTGAGATGTTACATTACTGACTAGTTGTACCAAAATTGCTTGATCTTAGCTTTGAAGAACTCTAAGAATCCTACCAAAGTGAGTTGAGAAGAGCATAATTTTAGTGGCATAGATTAAAGGATACAGGGTGAAGCATAGCAATGAGTGGTCAATTCTCATATATAAGATTTTGATCTATATTCTTCCAAGTCTCCTAGGTATTTAGCCATCCTTATGTAGAGTTGAGAATCCAAGGTATATCTGTAGTTTGTATTCTTCTGAGCCATTTACTGCTTCAAAGGGAAGTAGCTATAGTTATGACAAGAGAACAGTCAATTTTTGTTGGAGTGAATGGAGAGAGGAGTGAATATGGACAGTACCTATAACAAGAGTGTTGTGACACTAAAGAGCCTTAATATTAGTGGAAACTCTGTGAAAATGCTCCTCAGTTTCTTGAAGAGATGGGTTGACATGGAAATGGGTGCCCATCTTTTCCAGGTATATCTTTTATAAAGGCTCCTCATTGGGATGCCATGGGTTTGCTTGTGCTTTTTGTTTGTTTAATTAGAAGGTAATTACTTTATAATATTGTGATGGTTTCTGCCATACATCAATGTGAATTGGCCACAGGTATACATATGTTCCCTCCCTCTTCAACCTCCCTCCCACCCCATCCTACCCCTCTAGGTTGTCACAGAATACCAGCTTTGGGTTCCCTGCATCATACAGCAAACTCACACTGCTTATCCACTTCACATATGATAATGTATATGTTTCAATGCTATTCTTTCACATCATCCCACTGTCTCCCTCCCCCACTGTGTCCAAAAGTCTGTTCTTTATGTCTGTGTCTCCTTTGCTGCCCTGCAATTAGGATCATCAGTACTATGTGTGGCCAGTAAGTTCAGTCATGTTGACTCTTTGCAACCCTGTGGACTGTAGCCTGTCAGGCTCTTCTGTCCATTGGATTCTCTAGGCATGAATACCGGAGAAGGCAATGGCACCCCACTCCAGTACTCTTGCCTGGAAAATCCCATGGACAGAGAAGCCTGGTGGGCTGCAGTCCATGGGGTCGCTAGGAGTCGGACATGACTGAGGGACTTCACTTTCACTTTTCACTTTCATGCATTGGAGAAGGAAATGGCAACCCACTCCAGTGTTCTTGCCTGGAGAATCCCAGGGGTGGAGGAGCCTGGTGGTCTGCCTTCTCTGGGGTTGCACAGAGTCAGACACGACTGAAGTGACTTAGCAGCAGCAGCAGGCATGAATACTGGAGTGTTGCCATCCTCTCCTCCAGTGGATCTTCTCAACCCAGAAATCAGATCATACCTACATCTCCTGCATTGCAGGTGGCCCGGGAAGCCCTCTAGATTCCATGTATATATGTTAATAAATCATATTTGGTTTTCTCTTTCTAACTTACTTCACTCTGTATAATAGGCCCTAGGTTCATCCACCTCATTAGAACTGACTCAGATGTGTTCCTTTTTATAGCTGAGTAATATTCCATTGTATGTACCACAACTTCCTTGTCCATTCATCTATCGATGGACATCTAGGTTGCTTCCATGCCCTAGCTATTATAAATAGTGCTGCAGTGAACACTGGGGTACATCTGTCTTTTTCAATTATGGTTTCCTCAGGGTATTTGCCCAGTAGTGGGATTGCTGGGTCATATGGTAACATTATTCCTAGTGTTTTTTTTTTTTTTTTTAAGGAATCTCCATACTGTTCTCCATAGTGGCGGTATCAATTTACATTCCCACCAACAGTGCAAGAGGATTCCCTTTCCTCCACACTGTTCTCCAGCATTTATTGTTTGTAGACTTTCTGATGATGACCATTCTTACAGGTGTGAGATGATACCTCATTGTAGTTTTGATTTGCATTTGTCTAGTAATGAGTGATGTTGACGCTTGAGCTTTATTATTGACTTCTTCCCACTAAACTTGGTAGGCATATCAGAGTTACTTAGGGCAGTGTGTAGTAAATTTATTTTTATTTTTTTAATTAAGGCAACTTTGATTTATAATATTATGTAAGTGTCATCTGTAGAATATTATACTTCTACTTCTGTATACACTACAGCATGCTTACCACCAAAAGTTTAGTTTCCATTCAGTTGATCCCCTTTACTCATTTAGCCCTCTGACCTCTACCCTACTCCTCCACTTCTGATAACCACTACTCTATTCTCTATATTTGTTTATTTTTGTTTGGTTTGTTCATTTATTTGTTTTATATTCAACATATGAATGAAATCATATAGTATTTGTCTTTCTCCATCTGACTTATTTCACTCAACATGATACCCTCAAGATCAATCCATGTTTGTGCAAACGGCAAGATTTCATCTTTTTATGGCTAAGTAGTGTTTTAAATCTTATTTTTAACAGTAGGTTTTATTTTTATCCAATGGAAACTTAGAGAGTTGTAATATGTAAACATATGTTAGAATATTTTAAGTTCACATTTATACCATTTACTTAGGGTATAATCAGTATATGAATGTGGTTTTGATAAATACAAACCTTTGAAATAGGGGATTCTGGGTGACAGTTATGGTCTTAGGTTCAGCTTCAGTATCTAATTTATTTTTTCTATAAGATTTTAGTTGCATAGTGTAGAGACATTCTTAATTCACACATATAAGTTGCAAATAGAAACGGTGTTTGGATAGCTCAACTTGCAGTCTGACGGGAGTCTTGAATTAAAGAAAAGTGGTAGGAGTAGTCCTCAGTCAAGGTCTGCCTCCTAAACTAATTTACACGGTAAAATAAATGAACACGGTGCTGCTGCTGCTGCTGCTGCTAAGTCACTTCAGTCGTGTCTGACTCTGTGTGACCCCATAGATGGCAGCCCACCAGGCTCCCCGGTCCCTGGGATTCTCCAGGCAAGAACACTGGAGTGGGTTGCCATTTCCTTCTCCAATGCATGGAAGTGAAAAGTGAAAGTGAAGTTTCTCAGTCGTGTCCAACTTAGCGACCCCATGGACTGTAGCCTACCAGGCTCCTCCATCCATGCGGTTTTCCAGGCAAGAGTACTGGAGTGGGGTGCCATTGCCTTCTCTGAATGAACACTGTAGCGGTTTCCAATATATTACAATTTGAGTGTGCTGTTGTTTTGCTATATTTTGAAAGATTTTTAAAATATAATTATTGTAATTCAAATTGGATGCTTTTCAGAGACACCATAAACTCTTAGAAGAATCTTCAAGGTTTTTGAATCATACTGGTACAACCCTTGGCCTAGGAAGGTATCTACTCTGGGAACAGCATTGTGAGAGGTGAGTCAGGGAATTGAATCAGAGGAAAACTGTCGTTTGTAAGAAAACCATGTTCTGAGTAAAGTCAGATGATCATGTAAGCAAATTCCATGACTCCACATAAGAGGCATACTCATTCCATGGGTCATGCAACAGAAAAATTATCTTTCTGAGTTTGAGTGTCTGGAACTTAGTGGAGGTGGTGTGATCAGCAAAGTAGGCAGACCCTGGCCTGGAGCACACAAAATATACTGCTACTGAAGTCTTTTTGCTTCTTTTCTTTTCTCTTTGTATATTCAGTTTCTACTACAATACTTGGCACACAGTAGCTTTTCAATAAATATTTATTGAATGAGTGACAAGGGCTATGTGAATGGTTACTTGACAAAAGACTTCACAGAGACAAGATTTACTGTTGTTCAGTCACTAAGTCACATCTGACTCTTTGCAACCCCATGAACAGCAGCATGCGAGACTTCTTTGTCCTTCACTACCTCCCAGAGTTTGCTCAAACTCATGTCCATTGAGTTGATGATGCCATTCAACCATCTCATTCTCTGTCGCCCTCTTCTCCTCCTTCCCTCAATGTTTCCCAGCATCAGGGCCTTTTCCAATGAATTGGCTCTTTGCATCAGGTGGCCAAAGTACTGGAGCTTCAGCATCAGTCCTTCCAATGACTGTTCAGGGTTTATTTCCTTTAGGACTGACTGGTTTGATCTCCTTGCTGTTCAAGGGACTCTCAAGAGTCTTCTCCAGCACCACAGTTCAAAAGCATCAATTCTTAAGCACTCAGCCTTCTTTATGGTCCAACTGTCACATCCGTACATGACTACTGGAAAAACCATAGCTTTGACTATACGGACCTTGGTCAGCAAAGTGATGTCTCTGGTTTTTGATATGCTGTTTAGATTTGTCATAGCTTGTCAACAAATCAAGATGGCAGAGTAGAAGGGCATGTGCTCATCTTCTCCTATGAGAACTCCAAAATTATAACTCACTGCTGAACAACCATCAACAAGAGAATGTTGGATCCCACCAAAAACAGATATCCCATGTACAAGGGCAAAGGAGAAGCCCCAACCAGACGGTAGGAGGGGCAAAATCACATTTAGAATAAAATCCTATACCCATTAGGAATTAGTGCATAGAGGGTTCAAACAAAACCTCAGGCACAGCAGGAGTACCCACAGAGACTGAGCCAGATCTGCCTTTGAGTGGTTGAGTGTGTCCTGCAGACGTATAGGTCAGCAGTAGCCTGCCACAGGAGCAGACCTGGGTGTGTCACAAGCCCTCTTGAAGGAGCTCACCATTAACCCCACCACAGAGCCACCAGAACTTACATAGGACTGGGGAAACAGACACTTGGAGGGCACAAACAAAAGTTTGTGCACACCGGGACCCAGAAGAAAGGAGCAGTGACCCCACAAGAGACTGACCCTGACTTGCCTATGAGTATCCAGGAGTCTCTGACAGAGGTGTGGGCTGGTGGTGGCCTGCTGCAGCGTTGGGGGCACTGAGTGCAGCAGTGAGTGTATGGGACCTTTTGAAGGAGGTCGCCATTAACTTCACTACCTCCACCATAGTTTGGTCTCAGGTCAAACAACAGGGAGGGAACACAGCCTTGCCCATCAACAGAAAATTAGATTAAAGATTTACTGAGCACATGGCTTCACCTATCAGAACAAGACCGAGTCCCCCTGCAGTCAGTCTCTCCCATAAGGAAGCTTCCATAAGCCTCTTATCCTTATCCCTCAGAAGGTGAACAGAATGAAAGCCACAATCACAGAAAACTAATCAAACTGATCACATGGACCACGGCCTTATCTAACTCAATGAAACTATGAGCTGTGACATGTAGGGCCACCCAAGACAGATGGGTCATAGTGGAGAGTTCTGACAAAATGTGGTCAACTGGAGAAGGGAATGACAAACCACTTCAGTATTCTTGCCTTGAGAATCTCATGAGCAGTATGAAAAGGAAAAAGATATGACACTGAAAGATAAACTCCCCAGGTTGGTAGATGACCAATATGCTACCGGAGAAGAGTGGAGAAATTAATCTTAAAGAATGAAGAGATAAGCCAAAGCAAAAATAATGCCCAGTTGTGAACATGACTGGTGATTCAAGTAAAGTCCAGTGCTGTAAAGAGCAATATTGCATAGGAACCTGGAATGTTAGGTCCATGAATCAAGGTAAATTTGATGTGGTCAAACAGGAGATGGCAAGAGGAAACACTGACATTTTAGGAATCAGTGAACTAAAATGGACTGAAATGGGTGAATTTAACTGAGATGACCATTATATATAACTACTGTGGGCAAGAATCCATAGAAGAAATGGAGTAGCCCTCATAGTCAACACAAAGAGTCCAAAACATAGTACTTGCATGCAATCTCAAAAACAACAGAATGATCTCTGTTCATTTCAAAGGCAAACCATTCAATATCACAGTAATCCAAGTCTATGTTCCGAAGCAGTAATGCTGAAGTTGAACGATTCTATGAAGACCTACAGGATCTTCTAGACCTAACACCCAAAAAAGATGTCCTTTTCATTATAGGGCATGGGAATGCAAAAGTAGAAGTCAAGAGATCTGGTAGTAACAGGCAAATTTGGTCTTGGAGTACAAAATGAAGCAAGGCAAAGACTAAAGCATATGCCAGGAGAACGCACTGGTCATAGCCAACACCCTCTTCCAACAAAAAAGAGAAGACTCTACACATGGACATCATTTCAGTTCAGTTCAGTTGCTCAGTCGTGTCCGACTCTTTGTGAACCCATGAACTGCAGCACGCCAGACCTACCTATCCATCACCAACTTCTGGAGTTCACTCAAACTCACGTCCACTGAGTCGGTGATGCCACCAGCCATCTCATCCTCTGTCGTCCCCTTCTCCTCCTGCCCCCAACCCCTCCCAGCATCAGAGTCTTTTCCAATGTGTCAACACTTCGCATGAGGTGACCAAAGTACTGGAGTTTCAGTTTTAGCATCATTCCTTCCAAAGAACACCCAGGACTGATCTCCTCTAGAATGGACTGGTTGGATCTCCTTGTAGTCCAAGGGACTCTCAAGAGTCTTCTCCAACACCACAGCTCAAAAGCATCAGTTCTTCAGCTCTCAGCTTTCTTCACAGTCCAACTCTCACATCCATGCATGACTACTGGAAAAAACATAGCCTTGACTAGATGGACATTTGTTGGCAAAGTAATGTCTCTGCTTTTCAATATGCTATCTAGGTTGGTCATAAATTTCCTTCCAAGGAGTAAGCTTCTTTTAATTTCATGGCTGCAGTCACGATCTGCAGTGATTTTGGAGCCCAAAAATATAAAGTCTGACACTGTTTCCACTGTTTCCCCATCTATCTGCCATGAAATGATGGGACCAGATGCCATGATTTTCGTTTTCTGAATGTTGAGCTTTAAGCCAACTTTTTCACTCTCCTCTTTCACTTTCATCAACAGGCTTTTTAGTTCCTCTTCACTTTCTGCCATAAGGGTAGTGTCATCTGCATATCTGAGGTTATTGATGTTTCTCCCAGCAATCTTGATTCCAACTTGTGCTTCTTCCAGCCCAGCGTTTCTCACTATGTACTCTGCATAGAATTTAAATAAGCAGGGTGACAATATACAGCCTAGACGTACTCCTTTTCCTACTTGGAACCAGTCTCTTGTTCCATGTCCAGTTCTAACTGTTGCTTCATGACCTGCATATAGATTTCTCAAGAGGCAGGTCAGGTGGTCTGGTATTCCCATCTCTTTCAGAATTTTCCACAGTTTATTGTTATCCACACAGTCAAAGGCTTTGGCATGGTCAATAAAGCAGAAATAGATGTTTTTCTGGAACTCTCTTGCTTTTTTGATGATCCCGTGGATGTTGGCAACTTCATCTCTGGTTCCTCTGCCTTTTCTAAAACCAGCTTGAACATCTGGAAGTTCACGGTTCATGTATTGCTGAAGCCTGGCTTGGAGAATTTTGAGCATTACTTTACTAGCGTGTGAGATGAGTGCAATTGTGCAGTAGTTTGAGCATTCCTTGGCATTGCTTTCTTTGGGACTGGAATGAAAACTGAACTTTTCCAGTCCTGTGGCCTCTGCTGATATTTCCAAATTTGCTGGCATATTTAGTGCAGCACTTTCACATCATCATCTTTCAGGATTTGAAATAGCTCAACTGGAATTCCATCACCTCCACTAGCTTTGTTCATAGCGATGCTTTCTAAGGCCTACTTGACTTCACATTCAGTGATGTCTGGCTCTAGGTGAGTGATCACACCATGGTGATTCTGGGTCGTGAAGCTTTTTTTTGTACAATTCTTCTGTGTATTCTTGCCACCTCTTCTTAATATCTTCTGCTTCTGTTAGGTCCATACCATTTCTGTCCTTTATCGAGCCCATCTTTGCATGAAATGTTCCCTTGGTATCTCTAGTTTTCTTGAAGAGATCTCTAGTCTTTCTCATTCTGTTGTTTTCCTCTATTTTTTTGCATTGATCACTAAGGAGGGTTTTCTTATCTCTCCTTGCTATTCTTTGGAACTCTGCATTCAGATGCTTATATCTTTCCTTCTCTCCTTTGCTTTTCGCTTCTCTTCTTTTCACAGCTATATGGAAGGCCTCCTCAGACAGCCATTTTTTTTCCCATGGGGATGGTCTTGATGATCTTGATCCCTGTCTCCTGTACAATGTCACGAACCTCTGTCCATAGTTCATCAGGCACTCTATCTATCAGATCTAGTCCCCTAAATCTATTTCTCACTTCCACTGTATAATCATAAGGGATATGATTTAGATCATACATGAATGGTCCAGTGGTTTTCCCCACTTTCTTCAATTTAAGTCTGAATTTAGCAATAAGGAGTCCATGATCTGAGTCACAGTCAGCTCCTGGTCTTGTTTTTGCTGACTGTATAGAGCTTCTCCATCTTTGACTGCAAAGAATATAATCAATCTGATTTTGGTGTTGACCATCTCGTGATGTCCATGTGTAGAGTCTTCTCTTGTGTTGTTGGAAGAGGGTGTTTGCTATGACCAGTGCGTTCTCTTGGCAAAACTATTACCCTTTGCCCAGCTTCATTCCATACTCCAAGGCCAACATTTGCCTGTTACTCCAAGTGTTTCTTGACTTCCTACTTTTGCATTCCAGTCCCCTATAATGAAAAGGACCTCTTTTTCGGATGTTCGTTCTAAAAGGTCTTGTAGGTCTTTATAGAACCATTCAACTTCAGCTTCTTCAGCATTACTAGTTGGGGCATAGGTTTGGATTACCGTGATATTGAATGGTTTGCCTTGGAAATGAACAGAGATCATTCTGTCATTTTTGAGATTGCATCCAAGTACTGCATTTTGGACTCTTGTTGACCATGATGGCTACTCCATTTCTTCTAAGGGTTTCTGCCCACAGTAGTAGATATAATGGTCATTGGAGTTAAATTCACCCATTCCAGTCTATTTTAGTTCGCTGATTCCTAGAATGTCGACTTCAATCTTGCCATCTCTTGTTTGACCACTTCCAATTTGCCTTGATTCATGGACCTGACATCCCAGGTTCCTATGCAAATTTGCTCTTTATAGCATCAGACCTTGCTTCTATCACCAGTCACATCCACAGCTCGGTATTGTTTTTGCTTTGGCTCCATCCCTTCATTCTTTCTGGAGTTATTTCTCCACTGATCTCCAGTAGCATATTGGGCACCTACCGACCCGTGGAGTTCCCCTTTCAGTATCTTATCATTTTGCCTTTTCATACTGTTCATGGGGTTCTCAAGGCAAGAATACTGAAGTGGTTTGCCATTCCCTTCTCCAGTGGACCCCATTCTGTCAGACCTCTCCACCATGACCTGTCCATCTTGGGTGGCCCCACACGGCATGGCCTAGTTTCATTGAGTTAGAGAAGGCTGTGGTCCGTGTGATCAAATTGGCTCATTTTCTGTGATTATGGTTTCAGTGTGTCTGCCCTCCGATCCCCTCTCGCAACACCTACCATCCCACTTGGGTTTCTCTTACCTTGGTCGTGGGGTATCTCTTCACGGCTGCTCCAGCAAAGTGCAGCCATTGCTCCTTACATTGGACGAGGGGTATCTCGTCACGGCCGCCCCTCTTGACTTTGAACGTGGAGTAGCTCCTCTTGGCTCTCCTTTGCCCGTGCAGCCGCCGCTGCTTGGATGTGGGGTTGCTCCTCTTGGCTGCTTCCCCTGACTTCAGGCATGGCGTAGGTCGTCTCAGCCGCTGCCCCTGACCTCGGACGTGGGGTAGGTCCTCTCCGCCATGCTTCTGTGCAGTCTGGCACAGCTGGCGTGCTCCATTCAGATCATTCAGGTATGACTTAAATCAAATCCCTTATGATTATACAGTAGAAGTGATAAATAGATTCAAGGCATTAGATCTGATAGCCAGAGTGCCTGAAGAACTATGGATGGAGGTTCATGACATTGTACAGGAGGCAGTGATCAAGACGATCCCCAAGAAAAGGAAATGCAAAAAGGCAAAATGGTTGTCTGAGGAGGCCTTATAAATAGATGAGAAAAGAACAGAAGCTAAACGCAAAGGAGAAAAGGAAAGATATACCCATCTGAATACAGAGTTCCAGAGAATAGCAAGGAGAGATAAGAAAGCCTTCCTCAGTGATCAATGCAAAGAAATAGAGGGAAACAAAAGAATGGGAAAGACTAGAGATCTCTTCAATAAAATTAGAGATACCAAGGGAACATTTCATGCAAAGATGGGCACAATAAAGGACAGAAATGTTATGGTCTTAATAGAAGCAGAAGATATTAAGAGTTGGCAACAATACACAGAAGCACTATACAAAAAAATATCTTCATGATCCAATAACCACAATGGTGTGATCACTCACCTAGAGGCAGACATCCTGGAATGTGAAGTCAAGTGGACCTTAGAAAGCATCGCTACAAACAAAGCTAGTGGAGGTGATGGAATTCCAGTTGAGCTATTTCAAATCCTGAAAGATGATGCTGTGAAAATGCTGCACTCAATATGCCAGCAAATTTGGAAAACTCAGCATTGGCCACAGGACTGGAAAAGGTCAGTTTTCATTCCAATCCCAAAGAAAGGCAATGCCATAAGTGTTCAAGCTACTGCACAACTGCACTTATCTCACACAGTAGCAAAAGAACACTCAAAATTCTCCAAGCCAGGCTTCAACAGTACATGAGCCATGAACTTCCGGATGTTCAAGCTGGATTTAGAAAAAGCAGAGGAACCAGAGATCAATTTGACAAATCCATCCGTTGGAACATTGAAAAAGCAAGAGAGTTCAAAAAAAAAAAAAAACTGCTTTATTGACTATGCCAAAGCCTTTGACTGTGGAAAATTCTTAAAGAGACGGGAATACTGGACCACCTTACCTGCCTCCTGAGAAATCTGTATGCAGGTCAAGAAGCAACAGTTAAAACTGGACATGGAACAATAGACCAGTTCCAAATAGGGAAAGGAGTACCCCAAGGCTGTATATTGCCACCCTATTTGTTGAACGTATGTGCAGAATACATCATGTGAAATGCCAGGCTGGATGAAACACAAGCTGGAATCAAGATTGCAGGGAGAAATATCAATAACCTTAGATATGCAGATGACACCACCCTTATGGCAGAAAGTGAAGAAGAACTAACGAGCCTCTTGATGAAAGTGAAAGAGGAGAGTAAAAATGTTGGCTTAAAACTCAACATTCTGAGGTGGTCCTAAGATGGTGGAGGAATAGGACGGGGAGACCTCATTCTCCCCCACAGATTCATCGAAAGAACATTTGAACGCCAAGAAAATTCCACCGAACAAATTCTGAATACTGGCAGAGGATATCATGCACCCAGAAAGGCAGCCCATTGTCTTTGAAAGGAGGTAGGGCAAAATATAAAAGATAAAAAGAGAGACAAAAGAGGTAGGGATGGAGATCCATCCCAGGAACAGAGTCTTAAAAAAGAGAGAAGTTTCCAAACACCAAGAAACACTATCTCTGGAGGGTCTGTGGCAAGCCTTGGAACCACAGAGGGCAAAATAAATGGGAGGAAAAATACATAAATAATTAAAACCCACAGATTATATGCCTAACAGCAATCCCAGTGGAGCAGCAGCCCAGAGGCTCGCATCCCCCACTAGCAAGAGGGGGCAGGACACGGAGGAGCAGGCTGCATTGCTTTGGGTAAGGATCAGGCCTGAATGCCCTGAGGGCAATTTGAGGGAACTAGCTTGAGACAGCAGCCCAGACTGTGGGATAGCTATCCCTCAAAAGGCGAAAAGACCTAACCTAAGACACCGCCAGGCCCACTCACAGAACAAAGGACTGAGCAGAGCTAGTGGGCTGCTGACCAGCCTATTGCCCACCAGAGACAGGCAGGCGAGTGCAGCCAGAGCCAGAAGTAGGCAATTGCGGCCCCAGAGAGGCATCCTATACCAAAATGCAAGCAGACTTCATTGCTAACCAAGACTTCTGGGGTTTCTGGATGGTCAACATCCGCCAGGAGGGTCACAGCCAGAGATCAGCTCCCCAGAATAGACACACCAAGAAAACCAAGTGGCTGGGACGGGGGAGGGGATAAGCCACAGCCCCCAATTGGGGGTGACAGCGCTCGCCAAGCACCTGGTCACCTGAGCTGCTTGGACCTAGGATGGCACAAAACGCAGGCCCAACCAAGTCTGCATCTTTGTGGAGTACCCGAGAACCTGAACCTGAGCGGCTTAGACCTGGGAAATTCAGGCAAACCAGGGCCTGCATCAGACAGTTCTCGGCAGAACAACCTAGAGTCTGAGCAGTGTAGCCTGGGAAAGCACACACACCGCGAGTGGGGGCAAACCCAGTGTGGCTGAATCACTGTGAGCACACGCCAGTGATATTTGTTTGCAGCGTCCCTCCCTCCCCAAGGCACGACTGAACAAGCGAGTCTAAAAAAGAAAAAGTGACCACCACCACGCCCCTTGTGTCAGGGCAGAAATTGACACTGAAGAGACCAGAAAACAGAAGAAGCTAAAATAAACAGAGGGAACCGCTTGGAAGTGAGAGATGCAATAGATTAAAACCCTGTAGTTAGCACCGACTACATAGCAAGGGGCCTATACACCTTGAGAAGTACAAGCCGGACCAAAGAACTATCTGAAAATGAACTGACCCCACACTGTCTGCAAAAGCTCTAGAGAAAGTCTTAGATATATTTTTACTATTATCATTTTTTTAATTTAATAAAAATTTTTTTTAATTTTTTTTATTTTAAGTCCCCATTACTCCTTTAATTTTCATTTTTATAACCTACTATTACCTTGCAAAAAAAATAAAGAAAGACCCTATTTTTAAAGCAAACTTCATATATATATATTATAATTTTTGTGAATTTGTTTTTTCTTTTTTCGTTAATGTTGTATTTTTGAGAATCTAACCTGTACTCTAGATTTTTAATCTTTGCTTTTTGGTATTTGCTGTTAACTTTGTACCTTTAAGAACCCAATCTTCAGTACCCATTTTTACTTGGGAGCGAGATCACTGGCCTGTTTGCTCTCTCCCCCTTTTCACTATCCTTTTTCTCCACCAGGTCACCTCTATTTCCCCCCTCCCCCTTTTTTTCTTTACCCAATTCTGTGAATCTCTTGTCTGTTCTGGGCTGTGGAGAACACTTAGGGAACTGATTACTGGCTGGATCTGTCTCTCTCTTTTTGATTCCCCCCTTTATCCTCCTGGCCACCCGTGTCTCCTTCCTCCCTCTTCTCTTCTCTGTGTAACTCCATGAACACCTCTGAGGGATCCAGACTGTGGAGAACACATAGGGAAGTGATTACTGGCTAGCTTGCTCTCTCCCGTTTTGATTCCCCCTTTTCTCCTTCTGGTCACCTCTATCTCCCTCCTCCCTCTTCTCCTCTCCATGTAACTCTATGTACCTCTCTGGGTGTCCCTCACTGTGGAGAAACTTTTCATCATTAACCTAAATATTTTATCATCGGTGCTGTATAGATGGAGAAGTCTTGAGGGTACTGTAAGAATAAGACTGAAAACCAGAGGGAGGAGGCTTAAGTCCAAATCCTGAGAACACTAGAGAACTCTTGACTCCAGGGAACATTAATTGATAGAAACTCATCAAATGCCTCGATACCTACACTGAAACCAAGCACCACCCAAGGGCCAACAAACTCCAGAGCAAGACATACCACACAAATTCTGCAGCAACACAGGAACATAACCCTGAGCCTCAATATACAGGCTGCCCAAAGTTACACCAAACCCACTGACAACTCAAAACTCATTACTGGACATTTCATTGCACTCCAGGGAGAAGAAATTCAGCTCCACCCACCAGAACACTGACACAAGCTTCCCTAACCAGGAAACCTTGACAAACCACCCGTCCAACCCCACCCACAGGGAAGAACCTTCACAATAAAGAGGAAACACCAACTGCCAGAATACAGAAAGGCCATGCTAAACACAGCAATATAAACAAGATGAAAATGCAGAGAATAACCCAGCAGGTAAAGGAACAGGATAAATGCCCACCAAACCAAACAAAATAGGAAGATATAGTGAATCTATCTGATAAAGAATTCTGAATAATGATAGTGAAAATGATCCAAAATCTTGAAAACAAATTGGAGCTATAGATAAATAGCCTGGAGACAAGGATCAAGAAGATGCATGAAGGACCTAGAAGAAATTAAAAAGAGTCAATATATAATGAATAATGCAATAAATGAGATCAAAAACACTCTTGAGGGAACACAAGGATCAAGAAGATGCATGAAGGACCTAGAAGAAATTAAAAAGAGTCAATATATAATGAATAATGCAATAAATGAGATCAAAAACACTCTTGAGGGAACCAACAGTAGAATAATGGAGGTAGAAGAAAGGATAAGTGAGGTAGAAGATAGAATGGTAAAATAAATGAAACAGACAGGAAAAAATAAAAACAAATTAAAAGAAATGAGGACAACCTCAGAGACCTCTGGGACAATGTAAAATGCCCCCAACATTCAAATCATAGGAATCCCAGAAGAAGACAAAAAGAAAGACCCATGAGAAAATACTCGAGGAGATAATAGTTGAAAAATTCCCTAAAATGGGGAAGGAAATAATCACCCAAGTCCAAGAAACCCAGAGTCCCAAACAGGATAAACCCAAGGAGAAACACCCAAAGACACATATTAATCAAATTAACAAAGATCAAACACAAAGAACAAATATTAAAAGCAGCAAGGGAAAAATAACAAATAACACATAAGGGGATTCCCATAAGGATAACAGCTGATCTTTCTATAGAAACTCTTCAGGCCAGGAGGGAATGGAAGGACATACTTAAAGTGATGAAAGAAAATAACCTACAGCCCAGATTACTGTACCCAGCAAGGATCTCACTCAAATATGAAGGAGAAATCAAAAGCTTTACAGACAAGCAAAAGCTGAGTGAATTCAGCACCACCAAACCAGCTCTCCAACAAATGCTAAAGGATCTTCTCTAGACAGGAAACACAGAAGGGGTGTATAAACTCGAACCCAAAATAACAAAGTAAATGGCAATGGGATCATACTTATCAATAATTACCTTAAATGTAAATGGGTTGAATGCCCCAACCAAAAGACAAAGACTGGCTGAATGGATACAAAAACAAGACCCCTATATATGTTGTCTACAAGAGACCCACCTCGAAACAAGGGACACATATAGACTGAAAGTGAAGAGCTGGAAAAAGATATTCCATGCAAATAGAGACCAAAAGAAAGCAGGAGTAGCAATACTCATATCAGAGAAAGTAGGCTTTAAAACAAAGGCTGTGAAAAGAGACAAAGAAGGACACCACATAATGATCAAAGGATCAATCCAAGAAGAAGATGTAACAATTATAAATATATATGCACCCAACATAGGAGCACCACAATATGTAAGACAAATACTAACAAGTATGAAAGGGGAAATTAACAATAACACAATATAGTGGGAGACTTTAATACCCCACGCACACCTATGGATAGATCAACTAAACAGAAAATTAACAAGGAAACACAAACTTTAAGTGATACAATAGACCAGTTAGACCTAATTGATATCTATAAGACATTTCACCCTAGAACAATGAATTTCACCTTTTTCTCAAGCACACACAGAAGCTTCTCCAGGATAGATCACATCCTGGGCCATAAATCTAGCCTTGGTAAATTCAAAAAAATTGAAATCATTCCAAGCATCTTTTCAGACCACCATGCAGTAAGATTAGATATCAATTACAGGAGAAAAACTATTAGAAATGCCAACATATGGAGACTGAACAACACGCTGCTAAATAACCAACAAATCACAGAAGAAATCAAAAAAGAAATCAAAATATGCATACAAATGAATGAAAATGAAAACACAACAACCCAAAACCTATGGGACACTGTAAAGCATCCTAAGCAGTACTAAGGGGAATGTTCATAGCAATACAGGCTTACCTCAAGAAACAAGAAAAAAGTCAAATAAATAACCTAACTCTACACATAAAGCAACTTGAAAAGGAAGGAATTATGAATCCCAGGGTTAGTAGAAGGAAAGAAATCTTAAAAACTTGGGCAGAAATAAATGCAAAAGAAACTAAGGAGACCATAGCAAAAATCAACAAAACCAAAAACTGGTTCTTTGTTAAGTTAAATAAAATGGACAAACCATTAGCCAGACTCATTAAGAAAAAAAGGGAGAAAAATCAAATCAACAAAATTAGAAGTGAAAATGGAGAGATAACAACAGACAACACAGAAATACAAAGGATCATGAGACTATTAACAGCAACTATATGCAAATAAAATGCACAACTTGGAAGAAATGAACAAATTCTTAGAAAAGTACAACTTTCCAAAATTGAACCAGGAAGAAATAGAAAATCTTAACAGACCCTTCACAAACACGGAAATTGAAACTGTAATCGGAAATCTTCCAACAAACAAAAGCCCAGGACCAGATGGCTTCACTGCTGAATTGTACCAAAAATTTAGAGACGATCTAACATCTATCCTACTGAAACTCTTCCAGAAAATTGCAGAGGAAGGTAAACTTCCAAACTCATTCTATGAGACCACCATCACCCTAATACCAAAACCAGACAGAGGTGCCACAGAAAAAGAAAACTACAGGCCTTAACAAAATTCTAGCAAACAGAATCCAACAACATATTAAAAAGATCATACATCATGACCAAGTGGGCTTTATCCCAGGGATGCAAGGATTCTTCAATATCTGCAAATCAATCAATGTAATACACCACATTAACAAATTGAAAAATAAAAACCATATGATTATCTCAATAGATGCAGAGAAAGCCTTTGGCAAAATTCAACATCCATTTATGATAAAAACCCTCCAGAGAGCGGGAATAGAAGGAACATACCTCAACATAATAAAAGCTATATATAACTAACCCTCAGCAAACATTATCCTCAATGGTGAAGAATAGAAAGTATTTCCCCTACAGTCAGGAACAAGACAAGGGTGCCCACTCTCACCACTACCATTCAACATAGTTTTGGAAGTTTTGCCCACAGCAATCAGAGCAGAAAAAGAAAAGGAATCCAGACTGGAAAAGAAAAAGTAAAACTCTCACTGTTTGCAGATGACATGATCCTGTACATAGAAAACCCTAAAGACTCCAACCAGAAAATTACTAGAGCTAATCAATGAATATAGTACAGTTGCAGGATATAAAATTAACACACAGAAATCCCTTGCATTCCTCTACACTAACAATGAGAAAACAGAAAGAGAAATTAAGGAAACAATTCCATTCACCATTGCAATGAAAAGAATAAAATACTTAGGAATATATCTACCTAAAGAAACAAAAGACCTATATATAGAAAACTATAAAACACTGGTGAAAGAAATCAAAGAGGACACTAATAGATGGAGAAATATACCATGCTCATGGATTGGAAGAATCAATATAGTGGAAATGAGTATACTACCCAAAGCAATCTATAGAGTCAATGCAATCCCTATCAAGCTACCAACAGTATTTTTCAGAGAACTAGAACAAATAATTTCACAATTTGCATTAAAATACAAAAAACCTCAAATAGCCAAAGCAATCTTGAGAAAAAAGAACGGAACTGGAGGAATCAACCTGCCTGACTTCAGGCTATGTTACAAAGCCACAGTCATCAAGACAGTATGGTACTGGCATAAAGACAGAAATATAGATCAATGGAACAAAATAGAAAGCCCAGAAATAAATCCACGCACCTATGGGCACCTTATCTTTGACAAAGGAGGCAAGAATATACAATGGAGAAAAGACAATCTCTTTAACAAGTGGTGCTGGGAAAACTGGTCAACCACTTGTAAAAGAATGAAACTAGAACACTTTCTAACACCATACACAAAAATAAACTAAAAATGGATTAAAGATCTAAACTTAAGACCAGAAACTATTAAACTCCTAAAGGAAAACATAGGCAAAACTCTCTCCGACATAAATCACAGCAGGATCCTCTATGACCTACCTCCCAGAATATTGGAAATAAAAGCAAAAATAAACAAATGGGACCTAATTAAAATTAAATGCTTCTGCACAACAAAGGAAACTATAAGCAAGATGAAAAGACAGTCTTCAGAATGGGAGAAAATAATAGCAATGGACAAAGAATTAATCTCAAAAATATACAAGCAACTCCTGCAGCTCAATTTCAGAAAAATAAAAGACCCAATCAAAAAGTGTGCCAAAGAACTAAACAGACATTTATCCAAAGAAAACATACAGATGGCACACATGAAAAGATGCTCATCATCACTCATTATCAGAGAAATGCAAATCAAAACCACAATGAAGTACCATTTCATACCAGTCAGAATGGCTGCGATCCAAAAGTCTACAAGCAATAAATGCTGGAGAGGGTGTGGAGAAAAGGGAACCCTCTTACACTGTTGGTGGGAATGCAAACTAATACAGCCACTTAGGAGAACAGTGTGGCGATTCCTTAAGAAACTGGAAATAGAACTGCCTTATGACCCAGCAATCCCACTGCTGGGCATCCACACCGAGGAAACCAGAATGGAAAGAGACACGTGTGCCCCAGTGTTCATCGCAGCACTGTTTATAATAGCCAGGACTTGGAAGCATCCTAGATGTCCATCGGCAGATGAATGGATAAGAAAGCAGTGGTACATATACACAATGAAATATTACTCAGCCATTTAAAAGATTACATTTGAATTGATTCTAATGAGGTGAATGAAACTGGAGCCTATTATATAGAGTGATGTAAGCCAGAAAGAAAAGCACCAATACAGTATACTAATGCATACATATGTAATTTAGATATATGATAATGATAACCCCGTATGTGAGACAGCAAAAGAGACACAGATGTACTGAACAGTCTTTTGGACTCTGTGGCAGTGGGTGAAGGTGGGATGATATGGGAGAAGGGCATTGAAACATGTAAATTATCATATGTGGAATGGATCACCAGTCTAGGTTTGATGCATGATACAGGATGCTCGGGGCTGGCGCACTGGGATGATTCAGAGGGATGGGATGTGGAGGGAGGTGGAAGCAGGGTTCAGCATGGGGAGCACATGTACACCCATGGTGGATTCAAGTCAATGTATGGCAAAACCAATAGAATATTGTAAAGTAAAATAAATAAACAGAAAAAAAGTGTTAATTTTTTTTTTAAAAAGAAAGAGAAGAAAAAAAAAAAAACCTCAACATTCAGAAAACTAAGATCCTGGCATCCAGTCTCATCACTTCATGGTAAATAAATGGGGAAACAATGGAAACAGTGAGAGACTTTGCTTTTTGGGCCTCCAAAATCACTGCAAATGGTGACTGCAGCCATGAAATTCAAAGACACTTGCTCCTTGGAAGAAAGGCTATGACCAAGTTAGACAACATATTGAAAACCAGAGACATCACTTTACCAACAAAGGTCCATCTAGTCAAAGCTATGGTTTTTCCAGTAGTTATGTATGGATGTGAGAGTTGGACTATAAAGAAAGCTGAGCACCAAAGAATTGATGCTTTTGAACTGTAGTGTTGGAGAAGACTCTTGAGAGTCCCTTGGACAGCAAGGAGGTCAAACCAGTCAATCCTAAAGGAAATCAGTCCTGAATATTCATTGGAAGGTCTGATGTTGAAACTGAAACCCCAATACTTTGGCCCCCTGATGTGAAGAACTGACTCATTGGAAAAGACCGTGATGCTGGGAAAGATTGAAGGCAGGAGGAGAAGGGGATGACAGAGGTTGAGATGGTTGGATGGCATCACTGACTAGATAGATGGACACTAGTTTGAGTAAGCTCTGGAAGTTGGTGATTGACAGGGAAGCCTTGCGTGCTGTAGACCATGGGGCCGCAAAAAGTCAGACAGGACTAAGTGACTGAGCTGAACCTAACTGTACAGAATGGTGTTCCAGGAATCTCAATCATCAGTCTTCCGCTCCTGACTAGTTTGAGGTCCATGTGTTCGTGCTCAACCTGAAGTTTGCCATCCTCCACTTAATGTGTGTTTGGGTGGGGGGAGGCTCTTAGTTCCTGTAGAACTCAGAGATACAGATCAGATTGTTATTTATAGCACTTCAGGAGGAATTAGGACTCTGCTTTATCAGTGTACCATTATTTCTTTCTGAATTTCCTCACTGTCCCTCACTTTTTGATACTGCCCTTTGGAATTCAGGGAAGGTCTAGGAGGCTGAAAGCCTTTTTCTTACAAACAAGAAATGCAGGACATGGAAAGGCTTTTATACTCTGGAAGGCCCCACAGTGACCTGCTCAGTTTCAATCCCCCATTTTCTCTGACTCTCCTCAATCTTAAGGGGAACAGGTATTGGACAAGAATAAACTCAACAGAGAGACTCAGTTTTAGGGGGACTCATTTTCAAGCACAGGCTGACTTTTCTCAAGGAAAGGCTGGCTTCTTTGACATGGAAAGCTGAGTTTCTTAAGATAAGATTACTCCAAGAGGGGATTTGATTTTGGACTTGCTATTGTCTGAGCTCATTCTTATGGATTTTCCAAACTACCCTCAGAGCAATATGTTCCCATAGTAAACTCAGTTATAGTTGACTTTGCTTATTTATTTCTGGTCCAGAGGTCTTGTCCCCATTTAGTGAAGAACATGAGGAAGGAATTTCAGTTCCAAATAAAGTCAAAGCTCAGCAATTCTCTCTCTCTTTTTCCTCTCTCTCCATCTCCCTACAACTGTTACATGTAACCCCAAATAAATTCTTTATGTTTAATCTGATCATTTAGGATAAACATTCAGTATTTACAGGGATGCTGCATAGGTGTAATAAGGATAAAAAGAACAGGCTCTTTCTTATTTTGTTGATGACTCTATAAAATAAAGTAGAGATAGGCTATGGGGATGCAAAAAGTTAGGCACTTTTGGTCTTACGAGAGAAAGAGAGAAATGAAGAGAGGGAGAGGGGAAGGGAAAGAAGGAGGGGGAGAAAGAAAGAGAGAGAGAGAAAGTTTGTACCAGACAGTAAGAGGAATGTGCCATACAGGATAGTCTGGATAGATCATCCAAGATATACAGCTTCTTGGCCTCTGTATGATGAAAAAGAAAGGAAAAATGGAAACAATGGTAACTATAGATGAAAAGTGGAGTTTGTGAATCTAAATTAAGGATTTAAGTACCACATAAAAAGAGAAATTCTATACTGGATACTTGTGAATTTTCCAACCAGAGTCTTGAAAATTAAGAAAAGATGTATTAAGAAGTTGAGTCAGTGTAAATATAAGAATTAAAGAAAGAAATGATTGGGTTTAAATGGAACTCAGAGAAGCAGAAAAAATTATTTTAACAAAAATTTGGAATAGTGTTCTTTTTCTTCCCCTTGGGTGTTTGTGTAGAAACAGGGGCTCTGATTTGGCAAAGATATATGTCCCAAAAGGCACTGGTACAGCCTTTGTAATCTGGTTTCAGGGAATAGCAGGGGTGGGGTGCAGAGATGGACAAACCTGGGTGTAAGCAAAAAGAAAAGAGAGAGTACAGAAGGCTATACAGAACTGTCAGGGAGGAAGAATTTTTCCTGTACCGTTTTAGGTTCCTCTGGCTAGTTTAAGAATTAAATTGACATGAAATAGATTAACAGGAGAAAATCAAAGTGTAATAACATATATACATGAGAAAGATCCAGGAAAACTGAGTAATTTATGAAAAAGCCTGAACCCCTCACCTTAAATACTATCTTCAGCTAAAGACAAAAGAGGATGTTTGGGTTAAGGGTTTGGGACTTCAAAGGGGAGGAGGACAATTCACATGGAGATAGAAAAACATGTGTTTGATAAACAAATGTTTTGCTGGGCCATGTGGAGACAACAGGACACAGAAGAATTTTAACAAGCAGACTGCTAGTTTCCTCCCTGTCAACACACCTAGTTAACACTATAGTCATCTAAGGTGATAATCCTTCCTGGAACAAGTTGTCTATCTATATTCTTTCAGTTAGGCAGTGTTATCGACCAAGATTCAGTCCTGCCTGCAGTAAACCAATCTACTGACACCAGGTTGTGGTAAAGAAAGGTGCCAGTGTTTATTGTAAGACACCAGACAAGGAGTCCAAAGGCAGCTAATGCTCAAAACATGCAAACTCCCAGGTTTCAGGGAAGTTTTTAAGGGCAACGTGAGGGAGGGAAGTTGCAAGATGTGTGATCAGTTCATGCACAATTCTGATTGATTGATGGTGAGGTAACAAGGCCATGTCACAGGGGTTAATGTTATCTGTCCTTAGGCTCCATTAGGTCTGGGGACTATGTAAGCGCTCATGGTCATCAAGTAGTTAATGCCTTCCATTTGGTGGGGTTTTAGCATCTGGAAAACTACTCAGGAAATGTGCAACAGAAGCTATTAATATTATCTAATGGTATTACTATTACTAATAGTAATATCCAATAGTATTGCTATTACTAACAGAGAGTTACTAAAGCAGAAGATTTAGGAGAGGTGTCTGTTTCTGGAAAGCCCCATAAGGTCCTGCTCAGTTACATTAGGAGAAATGTCAAAAGTTCTTCCTGAATTTTGGGGGCCTTAAGAATAATCAGCCTAAATTAATTCTCATGTGTAAGAGATACAATTAGGGGTGGCAGAGTTTGCTTCTCTACAAAGAAAACAGTGAGGGACCTTGTAGATAAGCCAGAAACTCTACTGGATCTGTTTTTTGTTTTTTTTTTTTTTTTAAACTTTACATAATTGTATTAGTTTTGCCAAATATCAAGATGAATCCCCCACAGGTATACATGTGTTCCCCATCCTGAACCCTCCTCCCTCCCCATACCATCCCTCTGGGTCGTCCCAGTGCACTAGCCCCAAGCATCCAGTATCGTGCATCGAACCTGGACTGGCATCTCGTTTCATACATGATATTTTACATGTTTCAATGCCATTCTCCCAAATCTTCCCACCCTCTCCCTCTCCCACAGAGTCCATAAGACTGTTCTATACATCAGTGTCTCTTTTGCTGTCTCGTACACAGGGTTATTGTTACCATCTTTCTAAATTCCATATATATGTGTTAGTATACTGTATTGGTGTTTTTCCTTCTGGCTTACTTCACTCTGTATAATAGATTCCAGTTTCATCCACCTCATTAGAACTGATTCAAATGTTTTCTTTTTAATGGCTGAGTAATACTCCATTGTGTACATGTACCTCAGCTTTCTTACCCATTCATCTGCCGATGGACATCTAGGTTGCTTCCATGTCCTGGCTATTATAAACAGCGCTGCGATGAACATTGGGGTACACGTGTCTCTTTCTCTTCTGGTTTCCTCAGTGTGTATGCCCAGCAGTGGGATTACTGGATCATAAGGCAGTTCTATTTCCAGTTTTTTAAGGAATCTCCACACTGTTCTCCATAGTGGCTGTACTAGTTTGCATTCCCACCAACAGTGTAAGAGGGTTCCCTTTTCTCCACACCCTCTCCAGCATTTATTATTTGTAGACTTTTGGATCGCAGCCATTCTGACTGGTGTGAAATGGTACCTCATAGTGGTTTTGATTTGCATTTCTCTGATAATGAGTGATGTTGAGCATCTTTTCATGTGTTTGTTAGCCCTCTGTATGTCTTCTTTGGAGAAACGTCTATTTAGTTCTTTGGCCCATTTTTTGATTGGGTCATTTATTTTTCTGGAGTTGAGCTGTAGGAGTTGCTTGTATATTTTTGAGATTAGTTGTTTGTCAGTTGCTTCATTTGCTATTATTTTCTCCCATTCTGAAGGCTGTCTTTTCACCTTGCTAATAGTTTCCTTTGATGTGCAGAAGCTTCTACTGGATCTTTTAAGAGCTATTTTTCAGTTCTTTTGTTGTTAAATTCACATTTGTAAAGCACAAAGAAGAACCACGAGTCGGTTATTGAAAAGAAGTAGACATTTAGGATGCTGGGGAAGTAGAATAAAATGTGTGTGCTCACACACACACACCCTGACTGTTATTATTTTTAAATAGCCTATATCCCAAGCCCAACAGCAATTTAGGCCAATGATACAGTTCTACAGGCAGTTCAAATACTAGTATGAGCTGGGTACTGAAACATTTTCTATAGCCCTGACCCACAGAAGGTGAACCCAGGGTTCACCAGCATGCTACACTGTTGTGACTAGCGCTTTAGTGGGGAGAAGTTCAAGGGGTTTTTCAGGGTCAGGGAGAAAGAAAAGTTACACCAAGTACCCAGAGCAAAAGGAGCCTGGCAGAATCTCTCTTCTCCTATGCCTGCTGTTGTCAAGTACTCCCTCAAAAAGTCTTGAGTGGATATTGTGTGGAACAGAAGACAAACTTCTCTGACCTTATGATTTTGCTAAAGGTAATGAAAAGAACGAGTGGATCCTTTCTATTTCCAGTAGCAACAAATGGATGATGGGAATAGAAACTCTGTTCCCTATAAAATATAGGATGGGAGAACAAAAGTACTAACAGCCTAGACCTTTATCAATAACTAGTTGATCTTACTACACAGAGAAACTCTTTCTAGATTTTAAGATCTGATTATTTAATCCCTTCATAGCACCACATTTTTTATACCCCCAATAAGAAGTGCATTTTTTTTTGCCAGTGCTTAAAATGCAAAGATATTCAACCCTGAAGGAATGAAAAGTAACATAGAGTAAATGACCTTTCTTCAGTAGGATGTTCTAAGCTTTTGCTAAATTAAAAAAATTTTTTTCACATTAATTTTAAGTGATAGAGTGCCTTGGATCAAAATCATAATGGCATTTATCCTGTTATCCGATGACTCTAAGAGGTTGAAGGGATTCATAACTATAGTTGTCTTCATGTTTCAAGGCACATTTTTCATTCTTTTTGACAGTTATTAAATACATTAATTTTCTGGTGGTAATTTCAATGTAATAACCATATGAAAAAATGTAAGTCTTGTTTTCCCATCAGAAAAGAAGAAACCGGGAAGTATCTTGAGAGCCATAAATTAGAGTATGAAAGACCCTTAAGTTGCCATTCAGCAAGTGGGGTGGAATTTTGTGTGTGAGAATTGAATTAGAAATATATAATGTGGTCACAGTGAAAGGGAGTTTTCTATGTAGTATTTCCCTAACCTGGTTAGAGAGAGAGAGAGTAGCCTTATTAGAATTATTAGTAAATGAGAAACACAGACATGAGACAAGGTCTTGAATTTTTAGTTAACGCTACCAGAATAAACTCATAAATAATATAAGGAAAAAGGTTGATTGAAGCAGCTAGCTTGAAAATCAAATAACTTGAGAATGAATATTGGTTCTTGGTACAACACTTGGTACAACAGCAAAGGAGTGGAATTTATTTCCTGGAGGTGAGACTAGTTGTCTCAGCTCTATTCCAAGGCTCTGTACCCTCTAACCTTAGCTAGATTTTTGGCTAATGCACACTGTTGGCCCCAAGGGAGCTAAACCAAAAATCAGGTAAATGGCCTAAATGTACATAACAATAGAAAACAAATCCGAAGGGCATTCCTTCTTCCTCAATGAAGGATAACACATTGTTAGCAATGAAAATGCTTCTTTCATGCAGAAACATCTGTTTTAGAATATAGATAATTCTTAGCATCCATCATGGTTTAAAGCCCCTAAAAAGCTTCAGAGAATAGTGGGAAGCAGGCATGACAGAGCATTTTTAAAGGTTGGCTGGTAGTATTATCCCTATCATTGCATTCATGGCAAAATAGGCTGATTAATTATGAAGACCTTCCTTTCAGACACACTCAGACTTTTCACATACTTCATTACTTTCTTTTCTTCTTATTTAATTTTTAATGTTACCAAGGTAATATATTTATAAATTTTTTAAAGTTTAGATTGAAAAAAACAATCCTTTTATTCATATTTCTTCACTCCTGAGCCCCACTTGAAACTTTCAACTATTTCTTCTAGTATGTCCCTCCATATTTCTAAGCGATATGCTTCAGTTCAGTTCAGTTCAGTCACTCAGTCATGTCTGACTCTTTGCGACCCCATGCGCCAGGCCTCCCTGTTCATCACCAACTCCTGGAGTTCACTCAGACTCACGTCCATCGAGTAGGTGATGCCATCCAGCCATCTCATCCTCTGTCGTCCCCTTCTCTTCCTGCCCCCAGTCCCTCCCAGTTTCAGAGTCTTTTCCAATGAGTCAACTCTTCACATGAGGTGGCCAAAGTACCAGAGTTTCAGCTTTAGTATCATTCCTTCCAAAGAAATCCCAGGGCTGATCTCCTTCAGAATGGACTGGTTGGATCTCCTTGCAGTCCAAAGGACTCTCAAGAGTCTTCTCCGACACCACGGTTCAAAAGCATCAATTTTTCGGTGCTCAGCTTTCTTCACAGTCCAAATCTTACATCCATACATGACCACAGGAAAAACCATAGCCTTGACTAGACGAACATTTGTTGGCAAAGTAATGTCTCTGCTTTTCAATATGCTATCTAGGTTGGTCATAACTTTCCTTCCAAGGAATAAGCGTCTTTTAATTTCATGGCTGCAGTCACCATCTGCAGTGATCCTGGAGCCCAAAAAAATAAAGTCTGACACTGTTTCCACTGTTTGCCCATCTGTTTCCCATGAAGTGAGAGGACCAGATGCCATGATCTTCATTTTTGGAATGTTGAGCTTTAAGCCAACTTTTTCACTCTCCTCTTTCACTTTCATCAAGAGGCTTTTTAGTTCCTCTTCACTTTCTGCCATCAGGGTAGTGTCATCTACATATCTGAGGTAATTGATATTTCTTCTGGCAATCTTGATTCCAGCTTGTGTTTCTTCCAGCTTATGTTAAAATTTTTTGACTTCTTGACTTTGTAAAAGTTGACTGTCTATTAACTGCTTATAATGGCAGATGAAAAAGTTCAGCTCTCTGCCTTCCTCTCACACACATTAACTTCTATTATTATTTAAAATACCAGTAAAAATCATATAACATTGTAATTCAAGTATACTTCAGTAAAAATAAATTAAAAAATAAAAATAAAGTATCACTAAATAATATTTACTGTTGAACTAAGTGTTCTATCATGATTCCATTTCTTTTCTCATATAAGTTTTTGTCCTTTTTTTTAAATTTTTTGGTTTTCATTTGTCTTCTTTTCTGCTTATCTAACATTAACTTTTCCCTCAAATGTCCCTCCAGAATTGTTAAATACCTATCAATATTTTTTAAGCTCTCAAATGCTTAGAAAAAATTGCAGAAACTCTACCATTTGCATTTTTCCTTCTAAGCCTCTTTTTCACCATCCTGTATCCTTCTATTTCAATCTAGAATGGCTGCTTCTGCTTTCTAGGCCTGGGGCACAGTTCTCTTATAACCTGCTTTGATCATTCTGTGTTGGATCTCCTACTTCCTAGATCCTATTATTTTTCTCAGTTTACTCCCTCACTTTGATAACACATATGCAACCTGAGAAAAGATACATGAAAGGTAAAGTTTTGAGTTCTTATAATCTGTCTTGTCTTAAGGGTTTTGCTCAAGTTGGAGACTTGCTTGGAAACTCTTGGCTATATAGCAGTGATGCATTATGAAAGTGATGCCAGAAACTTGGCCTCTTTGCACCAGTGCCAAATCAAATCTTGGAGACAGAGTTTCAGGTGAAGCACAGTAAAGAACCCACCTACAATGCAGGAGACTCAGGTTGGATCCCTGAGTCGGGAAGTTCCTCTGGAGATGGGAATGGCTACCCTCTCCAGTATTCTGGCCTGGAGAATTCTATGGACAGAGGACGTGAGCTATAGTCCCTAGGGTCACAAAGAGTCAGACATGACTGAGTGACAAAGCACATGCACATAGAAAAGAGTAGCTTTGTTGCTTTTCCAGGCACAGGGAGCCACAGTGGGCTTGTGCCCTCGAAAATTATGTGCCCCAACCTGGGGGGATTTGATGAAGAGTTTCATAGCAATGGTTCAAAGGTAGACCTGCTGATAAGGATCAGGGTGTGTGCAGGGCTAATATTCATCTAATCTGGCCTCAGATGGTATCTTGATGAGTTCTTGTCATTCTCGAGGTTATCAAACTGTGACCTTCTCTCTGAAATGAAAACTACTTCATCAAATTGTTAACATCTTCCACTTGTTAGGCATTTTACTTCTGCATAAGTACTCAAAGATACTGTTATGAATATACATTGAGGAGGAACCAGGTCCTTGCCCCAAGGCTGCAATATGTTATAATATTGAGTTGGCCAAAACGTTCATTTGAGTTTGTTACATCATAGGGAAAACCCAAATGAACTTTTTGGCAAGCCCAACCTTTAGAAAAGGTGATTTAAGGTTGTGGATGTTATTAAGGTTGCTAATCAGCTGACCTTGAAATGAGAGTATCCTGAATTACCCAGGTGGGCCCAATGTCATCACAAGGGTACTTATAAGGGGAGGAGGAAGGAAGAAGAGTATCAGAGTGATTAAATGTGACAGTTTTGACCAGCAATTTCTGGCTTTGAAGATGGAGGAAGGGACCAGGTACCAAGGAATGCATACTGCCTCTAGAAATTGAAACAGGCAAGGAAATGGATTCTTCCCTGGGACCCCCAGAAAAGAATGCTGCCCTGCTAACACCTTAATTTTAATCCAAGGAGACCTGTGTCAGACGTCTGACTTCCTAAACTGTAAGATAATAAATTTGTGTTGTTTTTACACCACTAAATTAGTGGTAACTTTTTACAGCAACATTAGGCAACTAATATAGGGGCTGTATGGTGAGACTTCACTTTATCTGTTCAGTAACTTATGGGACAGTAACTAGTACAAACCATTGTCCAGATCATATGAGGGCTACAAAGATGAAATGTAAGGACCTTGATTTTTAGGAACTTACAATGTAATAGGGGCTTCCTAGGTAGCACTAGTGGTAAAGAACCCGCCTGCCAATGGAGGAGACAGAAGAGACTCGGGTTTGATTCCTAGGTCAGGAAGATCTCCTGGAGAAGGATAAACTAATTTATCAGAGGTGAGGTGTCTATCAGAGCAGGAGCCAAACAGCATTATTCCTGTAACATTAATTCCTGTCCCTAATGTGAGGCACACAGTTGCAGGTAATACTGCTTAATTAAGGCAGGGTCTTTCTGGGTGCAAGAAATCTGATTTTGTGCTACATTGTATCCTTTCTCTATGTGTGGCTTATATCACTGTCGAGGAAGAATTAAATAACCTTTACACTTCTGTTTAAGGGGATATTGATAAATATCAAGTTCTCCTGCTTCTTCAGTTGAACTCAGCATCATGAGGCTATGTGTCACTGGAGTGAAAAAGCAGAGTCAGTGAGTACCAAGGTCCACCTGAGAAATATTTTTTCCTTGAGCTCAGCAGTGTTCCAGAAATCAAATTTCCCCATGGGTATTTGTGAAAGTGAATCTGATCACTGTCCATAGAAGGCAGCAACTGATAAGAGGAATATGTATTTATGCACAGAAACACACACGCATACATGACTTTAGATAATTATAAACAATGTTGCTAAGGTGGTTCATGTATTCTCTTAAGCAAACAGATGCAAGGCAGCTTTTAGGATACCTCTGGGCTTCAAAGGGTCAGAGAGGAGAAATTAATTATGTAGAAAAGAAAATCTCTTGATGAGGCAAAAAACAGTGACAGAAACTGCAAATGTTGGATCATGTTTATAATTTTTTTTTTCTCTCTTCTTGGCTGGCAAGAAGGGATGATACAGTGACAGGGAAAGGCTGGAAAACAATAAAGATCTGACAAATCTAGAGTAAGGGAAGTTAGGGTTAGATTAAATAGTGGTTAATGGCTTAGTTTAATATTGCAACCAGTCATGAAATTCAACAATTATCATTTTGGCACCTGTTATGTGCTCAATAGATTTTGTGAGGATACAAAGATGAGCAATAACCCAGTTCTTGGCATCAAATAATTTTCAGTCTATCATTTAGGTATAAATACTCATAACTGATGCAAGGCCAAACATAGGAAGTCTTAGATAGAAGCACAAGACTATGCTATATAAACAGAAAGTTTGCACAGACTTGTGGGTGATGGAGGTGGGGTGGTGTGGAAGTATTCAAATGGAGCTAGAAAGATGAGTAAAAGTTCAATAATAAAAAGAGACTGAGGGGCAGGATGAACAAACAGCCTAGCACTGGCAAAGTGTGGACTGTTGGGAAATCAACATAAATTTGATCATTCATTCATTCATTTAGGTCTCAGCTCTATGAAATTGGTTCTACTCTGACTGAGGTTACCATGGAAGAAAGGACTATTTGACTTAAGCACATCTCTAGCTTTGATGGCAGAGATGGCACTTCTCTATCCTTCCCCACTGGGCAAGACACAACTTCTCAACTGAACAGAATAGAGCAAATCCATGAATTTGAAGAGTGCACTGAAGAATTCTGATGTAAAGGCATTGTTACTGCATCTCTGGTGAATATCTGTTTTCTGGGTGACTGTGAACAGTACTCATTTACATAACAAAGGAAA
This sequence comes from Bos indicus x Bos taurus, assembly GCF_003369695.1. Taxonomy (NCBI): domain Eukaryota; kingdom Metazoa; phylum Chordata; class Mammalia; order Artiodactyla; family Bovidae; genus Bos; species Bos indicus x Bos taurus. Next base: position 144,834,056 of record NC_040105.1, on the reverse strand, counting down.
TGTCTACACTGTCAAAGGGACTTTGGGGGCAGAGCAGTGAAACAAAAATAAAATAAAATTTAAAAAATAAATAAATAAAAATTAAAAAAAATTTTAAAAAAAGAGTCTCTGCCCTCAATGTGCTCCGAGTCTTTGGGGGAGGGAGGATTATGATGGTATTACATACAGAGTACAAGTCATTTAATGTTACTGATCGAAGCAGACTCTGCCGCTCATTGCTTACAAAAGCAAACTCCTAAGTGTTGGTAGAGGGGAAAGTTGTCTTTAATCAGAATGCTGGCAATCTGGGGAGATGGTGTACTCAGCATCCCCTACAAAATACCTGCAAGATTCTGCTCAACCATGAAAGTTTTAAAGGGAAACAGGGAAGTAATCTCAGTGCATCACTGAGATAGAGAGTCTGAGTCATTACCATCCACCACTGTGTGTGCAGGCTCATGGACTCCTCTCAATATTCCTCTAGATGTTATCTTGTTCATACAGTTTGTTCACCAGATTACTGAAGTGGAAGCTAGAGAAGAGATATGGTCATCTGTTAATTACTTATTCTTTATTTCTACTTCTTTGATCTATGGGAAGAACTGACAAGTTAGGCAAGGTGTTACGTGATTAAAAGATTTGAAAGCTGTGCTCGGGCTTGAGATGAGTAGAACATGGGGGAGTCTGGTTCAAAATTAATTACAGTATAGCTTTGCTTAAGTGACAAAGAAAAGGGCTTCCTACTGAGGGTGGTTTCCTGCAAAGAGCTGCTTACACTAACCCTTTGAAGCCTCACTTTACTCATCTCTGAAAATGGAGCTTGGAATGGCTTTTCTACATGTGACTATGGTAAGACTGAAATTATTGTATATGAAAGAACAGTTAAAAAGTATAAAAAGGAAGCATGCTAAATATTCATCAACAGAGGAATAGATAAAGAGAACATGGTACATGTGTGCAATGGAATATTAGCCACGAAAACGAACAAAATAATGCCATTTGCAGTGACATGGATGAACCTAGAGATTGTCATACTAAGCAAAGTAAGTCAGAAAGAGAAAGACTAATATCATATGATATCTCATATGTGGGATCTTAAAAAAATGGTACAAATGAACCTATTTACAAAACAGAAATAGTCATAGCTGCAGAAGACAAACTTATAGTTACCAAAGGAGAAGGTGGGGAGGGATGATTGAGAGACTGGGACTGACATATACACCCTGCTGCTACTGCTGCCAAGTCGCTTCAGTCGTGTCTGACTCTGTGCGACCCCATAGACGGCAGTCCACCAGGCTCCCCCGTCCCTGGGATTCTCCAGGCAAGAACACTGGAGTGGGTTGCCATTTCCTTCTTCAATGCATGAAAGTGAAAAGTGAAAGTGGAGTCGCTCAGTCGTGTCCGACCCTCAGCGACACCATGGACTGCAGCCTACCAGGCTCCTCTGTCCATGGGATTTGCCAGGCAAGAGTACTGGAGTGGGCTGCCATTGCCTACTCCTACACACTGCTATATATGAAATAGAAAACTTATAAGAATCTACTATTTCACACAGAGAACTCTACTCAGTACTCTGTAATGACCTATACAGGAATAGAATCTGAAAAAGAGTGTGTGTGTTTATATATATATTTATATTCATACATACATGTATATATATGGCTGATTCACTTTAGTGCACAGCAGAAACTAACAACATTATAAATTAACTATACTCCAATAAAAAAATAATTTTAAAATATAGCCAAAAAAAAAAAAGTATGAAGGGCCTTGTAATATTCAGTGATGTGATCATCCTCCCCCACTTCTTATTCCTTGTGCATTGTATACAGGAGTCTCCTGGGCAGACTGAAACAGGGTGAGTGTCTGTCCGTTTATCTGCAGCAGTGATGAATCAGACGAATGTCTTAACTCTGACACATTTGCCTGGCTCTCTGACACTCTCTGAGCTTCCCTGTGGGTGAGCTTGTAAAGAATCTGCCTGCAATGCGAGAGACCTGGGTTCCATCCCTGGGTTAGGAAGCTCCTCTGGAGAAGGGAAAGGCTATCCACTCCAGTAGGCCTGGAGAACTCCATGGACTGTATAGTCCATGGGGTTGCAAAGATTCGGACACAGCTTAACAACTTTCACTTCACTTACGACAGTCTCTAGCCCTGTTTCTTGAATAAGCATATTCCTACTTGATTGGCCTATTGGGAAAACGGATTCTTAGCTGGGAGGTGTCAGGAGTCTGAACATTGAGTCTGAGCTCTTCCTGCTTGGGCCCTCTGAGCCATCTGTGTCTCATCAGACTGCCACTGCTCCCCAAAGTAAACTTTGTTAGCCTCTTCAGCTGAGGTCTTTTCTTCTAAGTGGGATATGCATGCTAAGCTTCTTCAGTAATGTCTGGCTCTTTGTGACTCGATGGACTATAGCCTGCCAGGCTCCTCTGTCCATGGGGATTCTCCAGGCAAGAATTACTGGAGTGGGTTGCCATGCCCTCCTCCAGGGGATCTTCCCGACCTAGGAATCGAACCCAGGTCTCCCATATTGCAGGCAGATTCTTTACTGCTGAGCCACCGGGGAAGCCCTTCAATAGGGATGCACAGCCACAAACTAAAAGCTTTCAGAAATTTATCTGTGCAACTTTACTGAAAATATTGCTATTAATGCAAATGCATTCACCTGAGAGTAATGGAACAAAAGAAGGGGGAGTGGATTTTTGAAACTGATGGCTAGGGTGAACACAATTTGTACTAAGTGTACCTCTCAACTGGACTTGTGACAGCTTTCAGCTTGGTTTGAAACACCAAAGAAATTTCTCTTTTGTCTTTTGAAGGGAAAGTGGCGAAATCGATTTGGGTTATTTGTCTGGAAAACTGTCTCTCTGGGTGCATGAAACAGCCTCTGATAAAGATGGGCCCTGGGTCATGGCTACCTTTTATAATTACTAAGTATATCGCATTTATCAGCAATAGTGATGTATAGTTTCTCTGTGGAAATGTTCTGCCTGAATTGCAGCTGTTTATCATTATTCTAAATCAAAAGCTCTGAAAGGGTTGTGACGACTGCCAGACAGGTGTTATTTAAATAAATAAATAAACAAAACATTGAGAGAATTCTGATTACATTTTTCAAAGAAGTGGCATCTCACGTAGTTAGGATAATCATCCTGAGGGCTGGTCTCCACCCCCCACGCCCACCCCACCCACCAGCCTGCACCTGGGAAAGTTGAGTGACAGTTCTGGCGGGGAGGGGGTGGACCTACACTAAGGTATCACTGCTCCAGGATTCTATGGAAGATGAAAGGAGCTGGAAGTTTGGATGGCCCCCTGGTAACTTGCCTATTTGCATTTGGTACCCAATAAGGAAACTTGATGAGCCCCTTCATGTGACTGAGAGTAGCATCATAAGAAGCAATACCTAGTCAAAATAGAGTTTTTTTGAACATAGAAATAGTTGTCATGAAATATAGCTCAGTTTTCCAATCTATAAGATGCATAAGGTAAGGCTATCGTTCTGTTTACCTCTCTAGGTTCTTTATTTCGGTTAGTTAACCAAGACAGTACATGCAGAACACTGCAATGCCTGCCTGTCTTTTTAAAGATAGTTATTTGAAAAATGAGTGGATACATGAACAGAGGAAACTGGGAAGCTCCACTTGGGTGTGTCCCTTGGAGAGGAAACAAGCTCCTGAGTGTCTTAAATGAAAATTGGTGAGGAGTCTATAAAAGGGAGAAAATTCTAGGCAACAATTTGATAGCTTTCTCTGGTTCTATCAGAGAAGAAACTACAAAGTTTCATTTCTTACTTTGCACAATTCCTGCATCCTCTTACTCCTGAAAATTTATTTGACAATTGAGTATCTATACTGTCTTCTGTGTTAAGCATGGATCATCATGATTTTAGAGTGCTATTTTCATTATTTGGCTCTCTTTTTCTATTAATAGTAATAATATGAGCAATAGGTTTCATTTTCTTGAATGCTTATTATATGTTAGGCACTTGGAGAAACATCTTTGCATGACTTACCTCATTTCATACTTGATATGCTTCATGGTATAGGTATTATTAGCCCCATTTTATAGATGAAAATACTGAGGCCCAATGAGGTTAAATAATTTCTATATTAAATTATTATATATGAGGTTAAATAATGTCCATTGCTTTCTGGCCATACTCATATGGCCAGAAGAATGTGGAAACATTTCAGAAGAATAAATATTTTAAATAGTGTATTGGAGGAAAGGAAAAATGCAAATGGAATTTGCTTTGTCAGGCTAGATGAAGTCTGAGGAGTACATTTCTAATCATCTCCAAGTTTATAAAAGAATACTGTAAGAGAGATACAGCCTAATTGTCCTTGATTTCTTTAGGGAGAGTAGCAAGAAGAAATGAGTCCATAAGACTGTTCTATACATCAGTGTATAGAACAGTCTTATAGACTCTGTGGGAGAGGGAGAGGGTGGGAAGATTTGGGAGAATGGCAATGAAACATTTAAAATATCATGTAGGAAACGAGTTGCCAGTCCAGGTTCGATGCACGATGCTGGATGCTTGGGGCTGGTGCACTGGGACGGCCCAGAGGGATGGTATGGGGAGGGAGGAGGGAGGAGGGTTCGGGATGGGGAACACATGTATACCTGTGGCGGATTCATTTTGATATTTGGCAAAACTAATACAATTATGTAAAGTTTAAAAATAAAATAAAATTAGCAAAAAAAAGAAGAAAAAAAGACATAATGAAGGTAATATGTGCTGTGGTCAAACCTCTAGATTAAATGACCCATGAATGATGGTCAATTTCACAGTTAGCTGAGGGGCTTGATTGATTTGTTCAAATGCTTGCTTAGTAACCAATCATGATCAAATGCACTAACCTTTTGAAATGCAAGGGTCAAGACACAGGTACATATTTCTGCTTCCAGATTTATTTTGCTTTCTGTCCATTGCTTTAGAACAACATATGTTCACATGTTGTGAACGTATCAACATGGTGATGTGACTTACATTTTTGTATATAAAAACTTTAAAACTTCTTTTTTAATATTCTCTTCTAAAATGCTGCATTTGTATTGACTGAAATAGCAATTAACATCATTCTTGAGAACAGTCTTTAAATCTTAGAGGTCTGGGCTATATATTCTTTGAGTAGCATTTGGAAAAAAATAAGGCAGATAACTGCTGAAAATATGACTAGAAGGAATAAAGGAGTTTAATTTGTAATCTCAGAATGGAATATATGTGTATGGCAGGATACATATTAAATACCCAGATCCAAAATCTCTTTAATATTTATGGTTTGAGAATTGCATAGTGAAGTGGAATCCATAGCACCTTCCTCATGTACAGTGATGTCACTTACCAAACAACATGTAAAACATGTGAAAGTCACTCAGTTGTGACCCCATGGACTATACAGTCCATGGAATTTTCCAGACCAGAATACTGGAGTGGGTATTCTTCTCCAGGGGATCTTCCCTACCCAGGGATTGAACCCAGGTCTCCTGCATTGCAGGCAGATTCTTTACCAGCAGAGCCACAGGGGAAGCCCAAGAATACTGGAGTGGGTAGCCTATCCCTTCTCCATTGGATCTTACCAACCCAGGAATCAGACCGGGGTCTTCTGCATTGTAGGCAGATTCTTTACCAACTGAGCTATGAGGGAAGCCCTTATCAAACAAACTCCAAGGAAATCAAATGTTTGTTTGTTTGTTTGTTTGTTTCAGCTCAATTATCATCACTGTAATGTGCAGTTATTTATTGATTTTTCATGAATTTCTCTAGTGCTTGTAACTATAGTACCTATGCATTTAATGAATTGATTAACAATGAAATCAATATACCATCCTAACCTTTCTACCAGCAACCAGACCACTTCCAGGGCCATGTCTACATTAGTTCTCTAGAGTACTTACAACAATGTGGGCTTTTAATAAGTAATGACTAATAACAAGACAGATAAGTCTGTGCATTAAAAAGGATTGGATTATAACTTTGGATCAACTTATTGAGATGTTTTCACTTGAAACAGACCTGTAATTCACCTAAGAGAACAGCAGTGAACTGTAAATATGGATGATACATTTTTTTCTTTGAAGTGAAATATGAACAAAATGTGTATCTAACTAGTTGTCGTCATTGTTGTTGTTTAGCTGCTAAGTCATGTCAGACTCTTTGTGATCCTGTGGGTTGTAGCCTGCCAGGCTCCTCTGTGGGATTTCCCAGGCAAGAACACTGGAGTGGGTTGCCATGCCTTTCTCCAGAGAATCTTCCCAACCCAGGGATTGAACCCAGCTCTCCTGCATCGCAGGCCGATTCTATACTACTGTCTTATTATGCTGACAGTGGGTAGGCCTTTTTTTTTTTTTAATGTAAATACTTTCCTGAACTCCCTACCTTTAGAACTGTAGCAGGTGAAATCTTACTAGTTTCCCCATCCAGTCTCTTTTGAAGGATTTATGAGCAGTCATACCAGTCTCAGAGATTTCCTTTATGGACTTGTTTTCAGCTCTGGCCTTTGACAAGACAAGCCTTCTACATCCTAGAATTCAAGTCTTCCCTACCTAAACTGATTGTTGAATCCTGTCTCTTTGATTCCAAAGCGAGAATCTTAGAGTTCCTGGTACTTGAACTTGAAGAGATTTTGCTCTGATTATTTATTATGACAGGTGGGATCCTGTAGACTAGTATTTGTTATCTTATTGAGTTCACAAACTCCTTATAAATCTTGTGGAAGTTACGGATGATTGCCTCAGAAAATGTTTTCATAACCATCCTAGTTTACTTACAGACCACTAGACACTCATCTACGAGCTCCAGGTTAAGAATCATGGCTTTAGAGTGTCACAGGCGCTTTTTGGTAGTCTGAAGCTAGACACAAAGATTATAGAAAAGAGGTATATTCCAAAAGATTTTTTTGGGAAAAGGTAATTTCCACTCTAAGCAAATTTGTATAATTCATTCCCTGGTTTGACATTGTCCAGAGACTCAACTTGCATTGAAACTGGCATGAGGTAAAAATTTAATACCAAAACTGTAAGTGGAAAATAATATAGCAGTTTTATTTATGTTGCTAACATTAAGGTCAGAGTATTTTCTTTTGGAATTGTACTTCTTCTGGGTTGGCAGGAATATTAAAGTTCATCTTATCCAGCAGCATTTCTGATTCTTGAATCCCCTCTGTGTTGATCAGTTTTCCTTTTGCTTCTGAGTTAGTGCTCACATTTTTAATGTGTGAGGAAGGAGCAATTTTTAACCAACTTTTTAAGCAATTAATTTGAGAATTTAAATATACTGTCTCTTTACATAACTTTAGCTTACTGTGACCACAGGTATTTTTCTCAAAATTGTAAAAAATAGAGCAAATGGATTCATGCAGTAAAAGTATATGACATAATGCTTTTTTTTCCCTGACCTGTTTCTATCTAGATTTTAATGTTTGGCTCCTGCAGTTGTTGACAATGCATTATTTTTTTTTTTATGATGAGAGATGGTATCAATTTCCGAATGAGAAAGAGAAGATCATTGTTGGAGCAGATAAAAAAAAAAAATGACTCACTTGTTTACACAGTGCTTTTTCTCTCTCTGACATTCACTACATTAATTAGTAGCATATTTTGGAAATCACCTTTTTATGCCATGGATATTCTAACTCAACAACTTGGATAGAAATGTAGTGAAAGGAACAAAATATTTTTGAATGTCAGTTCCAGGAATTCTAGTTATACTTTCCATCTGTTTTCATCAAACCTGTGGATTCCAAATGTCTTTATCCTTTCACAAATTCTTCCTCCCTCTTTTACTTTCATGTTGAAGTGTATGAAAATACTTTCATGTTGAAGTGTATGAAAACCCTAATTTTATGTATAAGGAAGGATTGAGAAGTAACGATAGCAACTTCATCAACAATGTATATATCCTAATGAACACTGACCTTCAAAGTAGACAACTTGGGGGTGAGCATGATTGTCCCAGTTGTCATTTCTAAAAAATAGTTTAAAATTTTGTTTCAGAGCTAGTTCAGGAGCTGTATATGCTATTCCACTGGCCAATGGGACTAGATCTGTGGTTGTCAACCTTGTTTCACATTGGGAGCACCTACAAAACGTTTAAAATATGGTGTCCAGGCCCACCTCTAAGAGATTCTTGTTTAATTTGTATGAAGTGTGACTGGGCATAGGTTTGTTTATTTTTTCTCCAGTTGATTCTGATGTGCAGACAAGATTGAGAACCACTGGGCTAAAGGTTTAATAAGATTTTAAAGGTGCCTAATAGCTTATCTGTGACCTAAGAATGCTTTAAAACCAAATTTTACAGCTTAAAGACATTCAAAATGAAGTCATAGAATAGATTGTCAGGTAATAAACCATGGCTCTCTAATTCACCATTATTTCTCTAGTCCAATGGCTAATTCAGCACTGTGTGTCTATCAGCACATTACTCAGAAAGCCATTGAACTGTCTTTAATAAAAGAAATCTAAAAGGGAACCATATTCACAAGCAGGCAATCTTATTAATTTGACTTTCATTTGACTAGGTAGTTTGTTCAAGAAGATTGTTTTTGTTCTGTACTATTTTGAATAAGTGGGTACTGAATTAATGTGTTTTTTAAAAATTTTTTATCATATCACAGCAATGAAGGAGTTTTTGTTTGCCTTTTCAGCAGAGGGAGAGGAGCAGCTAAAAATACTGTTTTTATCCCACAGTCTTAGCTTTTGTTGCAGCTTCATGGTACATGCTCTTTCTATCAATAATTTCTCCATAATGCTGATTTTTTTGTTAAATATATCTTACAAAATGAGAGACTAATACTTCCAAAGTCCCAAATGATTTTATAGGAATATTTTATGTGATAGAAACATTTTTAGCTATCCCCCAGATTAATGAGGTTTGAATTTACTACATGGATAAACATATTTATTTGATCAATACATTTGATGGAATTGGATTTAGGAGCAGAACTCATTCTTAAAACAAAAACACAATAACTTACATATAAGATGAATGATAATAATGTAGTTATAGAAAGAGCAAGGGGGAAAGTAAAATGACGGCCATGTGTTAAGAGGAACTTGTAACAAAGAAACAAACAAAACTCATCATTGTGGAAAAGTTCCATTATCTGTTGATGGTGAACAGAAGAGAGTCCTCAAGTCCACTGGTGAGGCTGTTACATTTATGCTGTTGATAATGATGCTGATCTTGTTCTTTGTTAATGCAAATCAGAATGTTAAAGGCATGTTAATGAATTTTATTATAGCTGTTAAGAACTAACTATGAGGAACTGATACAATCCCAATTGATAAGTAAGGGTATTGGGGTGGGGAGGCGGATCTGAAAGAAAATGCTGAAATATAGGCATTATCTGTCTATTCCCACAAAACCTAGGAGTTCAAAAAATTCCATGTAATTGTATTGCCCATGTAAAATTTCAAAAATGATTCTCATATGAGATAGGAACATTTCTTGTATGTTCCCAGTCCCTTCAGTCGTGTCCAACTCTTTGTGACCCTATGGACCATAGCCCACCAAGCTCCTCTGTCCATGGGGCTTCTCTAGGCAAGAATATTGGAGTGGGTTTCCATGCCCTCCTCCAGGGGATCTTTTCAACCGAGGGCATGAACCCGCATCTCTTACATCTCCTGCATTGGCAGGCGGGTTCTTTACCACTAGTGCCACCTGGGCTAAGGTGGTAAAGAACTTTAAGAAAATTTAGATGTGTTCCATGCATATATGTAATAAACCATTGTTTGTCCCCTTCTTTAAAATATAATAATGATCACTGTTTATTGAGCTTATGCTAAATGCCAAGCATACTACTGTATTAGATTGAAGTATAGAACTTCCATCTTTGACCATTGTTGATCTACATAATAGCAATTGCATATACTTTAATAATGCATTATCACAATTGTTTTTACAACTATACTATGAGGTACTGAATATTACCATCATTTCATAGATGAGGAAATTGAGGTTCAGAGAATTAATTTATCTTGAGTGTCCAGAACAAGACAATGCCAGAAGGATGATTCAAACCCAGAATGACTGAATTCTAAAGTAAGTTTCTGGCATTTTCCAATTTATTTCAATGATATAAGCACAAGGCACACCTGTGATAGAGTCTCAACTTTCAGATGTGCAAGAATAGAGCAGTGTATTGATTAATATGTTATTTTAGTTCCACTAAGTTGGAAGTTGCTAATTAAGGAGTGACAAAGCATAAATGTATGAATGCCAAAGAGAAATGTGAATTTTGCACTAGCTGGTGTAGATTTAAGTGCTATCTTGTAAGGTTGCTAAAAATTAGCAACTATACATACTTAGCCATATGGGTGTGAAACCATCCAGTAATTTACTGTATCGCATGCTAGCAAAGTAATGCTCAGAATTCTCCAAGCCAGGCTTCAACAGTACATGAACCGTGAACTTCCAGATGTTCAAACTGGATTTAGAAAAGGCAGTGGAACCAGAGATCAAATTGCCAACATCCGCTGGATCATCAAAAAAGGGAGAGAGTTCCAGAAAAATACCTACTTCTGCTTTATTGACTATGCCAGAGACTTTGACTGTGTGGATCACAACAAACTGGAAAATTCTTCAGGAGATAGGAATACCAGACCACCTGACCTGCCTCCTGAGAAATCTGTATGTAGGTCAAGAGGCAACAGTTAGAACCAGACATGGAACAACAGACTAATTCCAAGTAGGGAAAGGAGTACGTCAAGTCTGTATATTGTCACCCTGCTTATTTAACTTATATGCAGAGTACATCATGAGAAATGCTGGGCTGGATGAAGCACAAGCTGGAGTCAAGATTGCTGGGAAAAAGTTCAATAAGCTCAGATATGCATATGATACCACCCTTATGGCAGAAAGTGAAGAGTAACTAAAAAGCCTCTTGTGAAAGTGGAAGAGGAGAGTGAAAAAGTTGGCTTAAAGCTCAACATTCAGAAAACTAAGATCATGGCATCCGGTCCCATCACTTCATGGCAAATAGATGGGGAAACAATAGAAACAGTGAGAGACTTTATTTTGGGGGTTCCAAAATCACTGCAGATTGTGACTTCAGCCATGAAATTAAAAGAGGCTCGCTCCTTGGAAGAAAAGCTATGACCAACCTAGACAACATATTAAAAAGCAGAAACATACTTTGCCAACAAAGGTCTGTCTAGTCAAAGCTATGGTTTTTCCAGTGGTCATGTATGGATGTGAGAGTTGGACTATAAAGAAACCTGAGTGCAGAAGAATTGATGCTTTTGAACTGTGGTGTTGAAGAAGACCCTTGAGAGTCCCTTGGACTGCAAGGAGATCCAACCAGTCCATCCTAAAGGAGATCAGTCCTGAATATTGATTGGAGGGACTGATGCTGAAGCTCCAATACTTTGGCCCCCTGATGTGAAGAACTGACTCATTTGAAATGACCCTGATGCTGAGAAAGATTGAAAGCGGGAGGAGAAGGAGACTACAGAGAATGAGATGGTTGGATGGCATCACCAACTCAATGGACATGAGTTTGAGTAAGCTCTGGGAGTTGGTGATGGACAGGGAGGCCTGGTGTGCTGCAGTCCATGTGGTCACAAAGAGTCCAGACATGACTGTGCGACTGAGCTGAACTGAACTGAAACATACTTAGCCAAATGGGTGTGAAACCATCCAGTAATTTACCATATGACTTTGAGCAATTAACTTTCCATTCTGAGGTTCAGCTTACCCATATGTAAGATGAAGGTTTAGGCTTAACTAATCTTTAAGGTAATTTCCACATGGTCTATTTTGTGATTGCTAGGACTCGATTCATTTTAGCACTTAGATCGTTTCATGTTGTATTCACTCCATATGTCCTATGGAATAAATGGATTTGAAAAATCACCAAAGTAAAAGGCAGAATTTTGTTTTTAGTCTGTTAATTCAAACATATGGAGAAGGCAATGGCACCCCACTCCAGTACTTTTGCCTGGAGAGTCCCATGAGTGGAGGAGCCTGTAGGCTCCAGTCCATGGGGTCTCGAAGAGTGGGACAGGACTGAGTGACTTCACTTTCACTTTTCACTTTCATGAATTGGAGAAGGAAATGCACTCCAGTGTTCTTGCCTGGAGAATCCCAGGGATGGGGGAGCCTGGTGGGCTGCCGTTTATGGGGTCGCACAGAGTCGGACATGACTGAAGCGACTTAGCAGCAGCAGCAATTCCAACATATATTTGTGCATCTATGTATCTACCATCATGCCACCTTGCCTAGGACTGGTTGTATATATGTGGGTGGTTGGGGGGAGGGGTTAGTGTTTAGGGTCAATGGGGAAACAATGAAAGGATATCATCAGAGGAGTGAAAAGATCAGATACGCATATTAGAATATACATAATATAGAATACAGGGGGATGGCCTGGCCCTGACCTGAAAGACTGAAGGAGAGAGTGAGCTGAGAAGTGTTCAGTTCTGGATATGCTAAGTTTGTTCGTGCTTATGAGACACTCAAAGTGGAGATGTCTTATTGGACTTTTGGGACTAGAGAGCTCAGAATGGAGAAATTGGCTGGTGATACATACATGCTTAAGAGTATTTGTTTAATAATAAATTAACTTTCTTTCATTCTTTTTTTCTGTGTGAGGTTTAGCTGCACATCAGGAGCCATTTATGGAAGACAGATACAAGGCATATACTGCGAATGAATGTCAAGAAATGGGAGGGAGAAGAACTTCAAGGGAAGGTGCTGAAAATCTAGTAAGGACCTTCCAAAGCCATAATGCAGAAAGAAAGCTTAGGTTGGAAGCTGGGGTACACAATTATGAAATGGATCATAGGAATATGGATTGGGTTTCAAGAAAGTTCTGCAAGGTCTTCCTCATTTCATGCAGTCTCTATTTAGCTGCCTGCACCTTTTTAGTAGTCTTTGCCACTTAAGAGCTTCCCTGGTGGCTCAGACAGTAAAGGATCTGCCTGCAGTGCAGGAGGCCTGGGTTCAATCCCTGGGTCAGAAAGATCCCCCGGAGAAGGAAATGGCTCCCCATTCCAGTGTTTTTGCCTGGAGAATTCCATGGACAGAGGAGCCTGGTGAGCTATCACATCCATGGAGTTCCAAAAGAGTTGGACATGACTTATCGACTAACAATTTCACTTTATTTTGGCACTTAAAAACACTGCTTAATCTCAGATATCACTGTAGCAGCTGACATGAATGATACTTGGGGACTGAAAAAAATAAAATGGACAGACCAACCCTCAGAAAATCAGTAACACTAGTAATGAAGTACATTGATGAGATGGTTTGGAGAAGGAGAGGACTATACTATCACTGTTAATTACAAGCAAACCTTTAGTGTTTCCTTCTGGATAATAGAATGAGAAGTGAGAGTACAGGAGGACAAAAATCAATAAGCCCTTTCTCTCTTTACTTTCAATCCTATGTATCACAAGGCTGCATTCAAGTTCTGTTTATGTCATTCTGTGTGGAAGTTCATCATCTCTGAAGTCCATTAGATAGTGAGGATGAACAATCAAACAATCAAACCAGACAATCAAACCAGAGAAGTCACCACAATGGAAACGCTGTAAATGGAGAGCCTGGAGAGGATGCCCACTCTTTGCTTTAATTAGTATTCAGCATTAAGTTGATGACAGAATATTTTTATCATGTCTTTCATCATGGACAGACCTTAGACAGCTGGAAGTATATTATCACAATTACTTGCTTCCCTTAAAGTGTTTCATTTTGTTGTCTAGGGTTATTACCTTGGAGCATTTACTTAGAGTTCTTGCTTCTTCCCATTCTCACAGAAGTTGATAAGGGCATGTCTATAGATTTAGACATGATTTGGAAGTTCTGACTTTTCTATTGGACTTATTGTTACCCCTTGGAGTGTGTCAAAAGCATGAACTCTATGAATCCCAGGCAGTCAGTGTTATTCCCAATTTATAGAACATGAACAAAAACAATTCAAGGCAAGGTGATGCTTTATACGTGATTTAATTTTCAGAGAGAGGATAGCCTGAACCTCATATGAGCTCTAGTAGAGCACAGAACAGAGGACTAAGTAAATATCTTGTCTTTGCCAATATTCTGAGAAAAATCAGGCCAGGAGTTTTATCGTCTTTTGCAGGGCCTTGGCTGGAGAAAATAGAATTGTCCATTCAAAGGAATGAGGGCAGACACTAAGGAAAATCCACAGAAGCAACACAGTACATTGAGTAGTAAGAGAAGAGAAACCACAGTGAAAGAAATTTGTTTCCCTCTTAAACTCCTTATAGGGAAACTATTTACAAAAATCAGAGGGAGAATAAACATAATTATGTGATTTCATTTTAAAAGCTGTGTCCTCTTAACCTCCATCTCTCCTATTGTTTTACCTATGTTTCCTCTTACAGGGACAATTTGTCATTTTCTTTTATATATTTAGTCACACAAATCCAATGACCTCGAAATGTTCATGGATTGCAATTGTCACTATGATTAGGGGTATTCTTGTTGTTGCTGTTGTTTTTTATTGTCTTTCCCAAATATTGAATAAACATGACAATTACTTTAGAGATGTATAAATGGATTTGGCTAAAAACATTCTGGCCTTCAGGTGACAATTAGCCCTGCATGCTTATAGTATGCACCCATCCCTTCATCCATTCTTTCATTCATACAGAATTATTTCTTGAATTCTAGTTTCCAGGCTTTCTCTAGGTATTGAGAGATCAATGCTGTATAAATCCTGCTCTCAAAGTGCTAACCATCTATTCAGTATAATTTTGCTTCTAAGAATCTATGTAAGCTCCATAAAAACAATCTCAATCTTTCATATTCCTCTTCCTATCACAGTTGACTTTACTTTTTGAAATGTGAGGCCATTGGAGTTCAGCATTTTTTTAAAATGTTATTGAAGTATAGTTGATTTACAATATTGTGTTTAATTAGAGTTCACCTTGAAATTGCAAGTGATAGATACCAAATGAACTACAAAACCTGATAGTAAACAATATCAATGATCAAAGATCCATTTTGGGTTCTGGCTGATCCCCTTCTATTTCATAAAAATCCTTCACTATATCTCATACTGTGCCTCTGCCCAACCCAGTTATCAAGGCAGTTCTACTGTTCCACAATTAGGGATGAAGAACCAAAAAATATTTACAAGCAGCTTTATTTATGAAAATGTACCCTAACTACAATCTGAACTACAGTGGTACCCAGAGCTTGTCCTAAGGTTAATTCAAATTTATAAAATATTGCCTCAGTCACCATTCAGAGTCTGGAGTCCTTTTACTAGAAATTGTATTCAGGTGAACTCAATGTTTGTGACTGGTAACTGTGAGTATTGCAATGATTTGTGTACAGGTCACTTACATATACCAGCAACTTTCCATTGTAAACCCAGACTTGGGCATCTGGCCAAAGAAATGTGAAGTCCTGTGAACAGTTTTAGGATGGCTGGTAGACAACAGGAAGTGAATGAGTGAAAGTTGCTCAGTCGTGTGTGACTCTTTGCGACCCCATGGACTAGTCCATGGAATTCTCCAGGCCAGACTACTGGAGTAGGAAGGCTTTCCCTTCTCCAGCGCATCTTCCCAACCCAGGGATTGAACCCAGTCTCCTGCATTGCAGGTGGATTCTTTACCAACTGAGCTATCAGGGAAGCCCTAGTCAACAGGAAAGGAGGGTCCTTTTCTGCTCCTTCATGTGACAGAGTTAATATTATTAGTTAGCACATTCCATAAAATACCAAGTTTTTGTGTTTTTACCCACGTCTTTTTTTTTCTTCTTCTTCTTCTTGGCCAATCTTGAACTTCATTGCCCATAAAGTTGGTTGGGAACTGCCATCATTAGCTGTCATTTTGATTCTAAGCAGGACAAGGGTGCACAGCAGGCGGACTCAGTGATCAGAAAGTGCTCTCTGTGGAAAGCCAGTTAGGTCTTTGTGCAGGTTGATCCCTGTTAAGAGACGAACTACTCATTGGTATTTCATTGACACCCTGGGTGAAGTCTTCCATCTCACTTCCACCTAAGCCTCTGGGGCTATTTTGATGCTGCATTAAGGAATTAAATCTACCAATTTATCTACATGTTGCACAGAACATTGGAGCCAAGACTCTGCAGCAAGACTTAGACTTTTCTTCTTTTGTTTCTTCTCCCTTTTTCCTTTCTATGATAACAAGGGAGACAAATAGTCTTTGTGGACTAAAGGGTTTTCATACCATGGTCCTTGTGAAATGACGTAAACCGGAAAGTTTTTACAAATCTCATCCATACCATGCCTCATCCAGTTATGCTTTTCTTAATATGAAGTGGCCTTACTGGACAGCGTAATATTTAATGATGCACAACTGGTTTCCTTTTACCCTGTCAGCCTGAGAGACAAATCACCCATTCCAATGTGCAAACATCTTTTCCTTGATCAACCTTGCCGTGACCTTGGTATGACTCGTCTCTGTGTGGAAGTAATGATACTCGAGGCCCATTAATCTTCTCAGTGATGTTGACTGGCCTCATATAATGGTTACCAACCCTTGAGTTTCTCTAAGGAAATGAAGCATTATGCAAATTTGCACTCATTCCACTGAGGTCAACCTTTTCAGTATTTTCCCCCCAAAGAATAATGCTTCATTGATGCTTATTCCTGCTTTATGAATGGTGTCTCTTAGGAGCTGTGCAGCCCTTATTCATTTGCTCTGTAGCCTGTATGACTTTCCCTGAGAGAAGGACTCCTTTGCAGTGTAATTAAGATGATAGACCCAGTGTTGTAAGTTGATGTCTCACATCAGAATAGGCATTTAGGGTACTGATAGGATTAAGCTGAGAAAAAAAAGAAGTACCTTTTTTTCCCTGAAGTATTTAAGGTAATTTATTTGGCTCCTAGCTCTCTGAAAGGCAAGCCTGCACTCAGCTGCAATAGAGAGAAATTGTTTTCCTTTGACTTCTCACTTCCAGAATGGTTAAGTAATTGTAATCCTATGGTTTTTCCTGTGATCATGTATGGATGTGAGAGTTGGACTGTGAAGAAGGATGAGCCCCGAAGAATTGATGCTTTTGAACTGTGGTGTTGGAGAAGACTCCTGAGAGTCCCTTGGACTGCAAGGAGATCAAACCAGTCCATTCTGAAGATCAGCCCTGGGATTTCTTTGGAAGGAATGATGCTAAAGCTGAAACTCCAGTACTTTGGCCACCTCATACGAAGAGTTGACTCATTGGAAAAGACTCTGATGCTGGGAGGGATTGGGGGCAGGAGGAGAAGGGGACGACAGAGGATGAGATGGCTGGATGGCATCACTGATTCGATGGACGTGAGTCTGATTGAACTCCGGGAGTTGGTGATGGACAGGGAAGCCTGGCGTGTTGCGATTCATGGGGTCGCAGAGAGTCGGACACGACTGAGTGACTGAACTGAACTGAACTGAAAGCTGAGTGGAAACTTCATTTCCAGGAGGCTTTCATATAATTCTCTGATGCCAGGATGAGCAAAATTAATCTGTTCCAGAATGTTATTTTCTAACCTTTTATAATTAGTAAAAAATATTAAAAAGTTATGCCCAGCTTTAAGAACAACAGATATTTGACAAGTAATAAGTCATTATTTGCTTATCAAAAAGTCATCTTCACTTGACTAGGAATCACAGAAAGTTGTTTAAACTCCATAGTGTATCTATGCATTTATTTATAGATTATTAAATTTTTGACAGAAAGGTTGATGGACAGAAAAAATGAAATTGCAAGTGTTAGAAATCACTATTAACTGATGAATAGAAAATATAACACAAAAGGGAGTTATAAGGAAGTCAACAGAAGATTCTACTCAATTTAAAAACACTGATTTATATACAACTTTAGAAAAACTCAACTCCTGTGTTATAGAGAACCCATATTCAGATTAAATGCTTTCCCACTGCTGAATCCTATTGGCAGATGCCAACGTGGAATAAAGATTAAACATCTTGAGGAATTGAACAGACTAATTTCATGGTATATATTTGGGAAGAAGAATAGATTTGAAAAGTATACTTGATTTTGGAACCCAGATTTCCACTTACTAGGTATCTAAACTTGGACAAATTATTTCACATCTGAGTAATGTGGAACAGTAATAATAATATAATACTAACAATACTTCTGGCTGCTGTAATGATTAAATGATCTAATCCATTTAAAATACCATGATGCCAGAACATAGTAACTATTTCATGAGAATTATCAGATACTATTTTCATTATCATCATGGTTATCACTTTTAAATCTATTGCCGCATCTTCATATGGGGCTTCCCCACTGTTACAGTAGCAAAGAATCTGCCTACAATGCAGGAGACACAGGTTCAATCCCTGGGTCAGGAAGATCCCCTGAAGAAGGAAATGGCAACTCACTCCAGTATTCTTGCCTGGGAAATCCCATGGACAGAGGAGCCTGATGGGCTACAGTCCATGGGATCACAAGGGTTAGACACAACTTAGCAACTACACCACCACCACTTCATCTTCATAGTACTTTCTAAGGTAATAATTCTACCTTTAGCCAGCCTCAGAATCACCTGGAGGCTTTGCTAAACCACAACTTGCTAGGCTCCACTCTCAGGGTTTCTTTTTTTTCCCCCAATTTTATTGATATGTAATTGGCATACACTACTATATAAGTTTAAGGTATATAGCATAAATGATGACTTACAAACATTATGAAATGATTACCACAATAAGTTTAGTGAACATACATCATTGCATATAGATTAAAGAAACAGAAAAACATTTTTTTTTCCCTTGTGATGAGAACTCTTAGGATTTATCACTGCCAGAGTTTCTGACTTAAAAGGTATGTGATGAGGCCTAAGAATCAACATTTCTGCAAGTCCCCAGGTGCAGCTGGTGCTGCTAGTCCAGGAACCACACTTGAGAACTATTGTTCTAAGGTATTCAGGGAAGGTTATACTTCTTTTATAAGTGGGATAAATCAATGTAAGTGGTGCATTGAACCAGCACAACTCAAGACATATAATCTGAAAGCATCTTTATTTTGCCTCCCACTGTTGCTTTAATATTTATTTGGTGCTGAAAGGTCTTCTCTTTCTCATAGATGAAAACCTGAGCCAATGTAGACTTTCAAAATACTCTCATTGGGACAATTTGTTCAATATTAAGGCTTCTGAGCCAGTGCTTTGGCACTGATAAGAGAATTATCTGTAGAGGAAAATTGTAAGTGGGCACAGTCATTCATCACAGGTAAAAAACATAAATAACAGAAGCTTTGAAGGTTCTATGGGGAAAAAATGGCTGAAGAAACTTTTCAGTTATGAAGTATGTAACACAGATTCTATGGTGCCGTTTCTATTCCTTCTGTCTTCTAGAAAGAAAGAAAATGTCTCTGAAAGAAGAAAGGGGATGAAATGTGTGGGGGATGGCATTAGAAACACTCTATAAACAAGGACAGGTACACAAATCATTTCTGAAGCTGAAGTACCTATGTCTGGTGGATGAGAGAAACTTCAAGGCCTTTTGTGGTCAAACTAATCTGGACTGTTAGAATGATCTACTTGCCCCAGTCCATGCTTCACTCTATGATAATGATCTTGGGCAATTAGAAATTTCTACCCAAAGGTTTAAGACAAAAACAGGGTGAGATAAAGCTTTGATTGATAATGTTTAAGAGGTAGAGGGGAAAGTACCTGATATGACAGAGTGAGTTGAAATTCATCTGGAGTTCAGGCAAAAAAACACAAGTCTCTCTCTTCCAAAGTATTCCACAGATTTTAGGGAATAAAATAAATATAGGAAAAATGGCAATGTAAGCCCTGAAACTGGAAATCAAAATTTATGAAGTTAAGACAAAATGATTCAGAAATAAAAATCTCTGGATATTTTCATGTAAAATAGTCAGATATAAATAACTGAAGGAAGAACTAGGGAATGTAGTTTCATTATCATTGCCAAAAAACTGACACACTGAACTAGCTTTTGTTTCCCTGTAAGTCTATATTTTATGTCAGATTTTGTGTCAATAAATGTTAAGTCCTACCATGTGCCAGATACTATGCTACGTTTTACCAATAATATCTTATTGAATGATAGAAACAAGTATATATCAATCAAGGTACGTAATATGAGCAATATAACAATAAGTAAATAAATATACCAGTCAGTTCAGTCGCTCAGTAATGTCCGACTCTTTGCAAAACCATGAACCACAGCACACCAGGCCTCCCTGTCCATCACCATCTCCCGGAGCTTACCCAAATTCATGCCCATTGGGTCGGTGGTACCATCTAACCATCTCATCTTCTGTCGTTCCCTTCTGCTCCTGCCTTCAATCTTTCCCAACATCAGGGTCTTTTCAAATGAGTTAGCTCTTCACATCAGGTGGCCAAAATATTGGAGTTTCAGCCTCAACATCAGTCCTTCTAATGAACACCCAGGACTGATTTCCTTTAGGATGGACTGGTTGGATCTCCTTGCAGTCCAAGGGACTCTCAAGAGTCTTCTCCAACACCACAGTTCAAAAGCATCAATTCTTCTGCACTCAGCTTTCTTTATAGTCCAACTCTCATATTCATACATGACTACTGGAAAAACCATAGCCTTGACTAGATGGACCTTTGTTGACAAAGTAATGTCTCTGCTTTTTAATATGCTGTCCATCCTGAACCGTCCCAGTGCACCAGCCCCAAGCATCCAGTATCGTGGATCGAACCTGGACTGGCAACTCGTTTCTTACATGATATTTTACATGTTACAATGTCATTCTCCCAAATCTTCCCACCCTCTCCCTCTCCCACAGAGTCCATAAGACTGTTCTATGGGGAACACATGTATACCTGTGGTGGATTCATTTTGATATTTGTCAAAACTAATACAATTATGTAAAGTTTAAAAATAAAATAAAATTAAAAAAAAAAAATATGCTGTCCAGGTTGGTCATAACTTTCCTTCCAGGGAGTAAGTGTCTTTTAATTTCATGGCTGCAATCACCATCTGCAGTGATTTTGGAGCCCCCCAAAATAAAGTCTCTCACTGTTTCCACTGTTTCCCCATCTATTTGCCATGAAGTGATGGGACCAGATGCCATGATCTTAGTTTTTGGAATGTTGAGCTTTACAGTATGCTGAGCTTTAAGCCAGCTTTTTCACTCTCCTCTTTCACTTTCATCAAGAGCCTCTTTAGTTCTTCTTCACTTTCTGCCATAAGGGTGGTGTCATCTGCAAATCTGAGGTTATTGATATTTCTCCTGGCAATCTTGATTCTAGCTTGTGTTTCTTCCAGCCCAGCGTTTCTCATGATGTACTCTGCATATAAGTTAAATAAGCAGGGTGACAATATACAGCCTTGACGTACTCCTTTTCCTATTTGGAACCAGTCTGTTGTTCCATGTCCAGTTCTAACTGTTGCTTCCTGACCTGCATACAGGTTTCTCAAGAGACAGATCAGGTGGTCTTGTATTCCCATCTGTTTCAGAATTTTATATATAAATAATATATAAAAGTAATATAAACAATGCCATAATTTTTTGGCATGACATATTTTTTTTCCACTCACGTTTCAGCCTATTCAGATACTGGGAGATGTCTTTCTAGAAAGTTCTCCTCTGAGCAGTGACCTAGAGACACAGGCTCTGTATATTTCACCATTCACCATGACATGAGCCTTCCTCAAAATTCTGTTCTATATGCTCTGCATTAGCCATCAAGCCAAGAGAAAGAACATAGATGAACTTGTGGGCTGCTTCCTGGCTAGGCCTGGATGTGGTATACATCATTTCTGTCCACTTTATTGAACTGGCCATAACCCAGACAAATGCTACTACCTCATTTAAAGGGAGGCTGGGAAATATTCTTTATGTATACTCAGGTAAAGGAAATGAGGTTGGTTAACCTCTGGGTAGTCTCTGCTGCAGTGTATTTTACATTTCAGGAAATTGAGGCTTCATGGACTTCAGGGAGCTAGGAGTAGGTGTTGGATCCAAAATTTGAAATCATCTGTATTTGATTTTTAAAAGGCCATTTTCGTTGTTGTTGTAGTAGTATGTGTCAGTACCTCATCCCTTTTTTAAAAATTATTTGGTTTTGGTCGCACTGGGTCTTCATTACTGTGCATGGACTTTCTCTAGTTGCAGCAAGTTGGGGTTACTCTCCACCTGTGGGGCATGGGTTTCTCATTGCAATGGCTTCTCTTATTATGGAGCATAGGCTATAGGGTGCATGGGCTCAGTAATTGTAGCTCCTGGGCTTAGTTGCCCCATGGCATGTGGAATCTTCCCAGACCAGGAATCAAACCTGTGTCCCCTGCTTTGACAGGTGGATTCTTAACCACTGGACCACCAGGGAATTCCCATAAATACATATTTTCCAACACTGCCTTATCAACCAACAACTGAAAAATATGCTTATAGTGTTCAAGCTCTTCCTGAAAGTATCTATGGCATATGATGAGGAGGAGAGGCAGTAATTATTGATTTGGGATTTATTGAAGTTTATGTTACTAACCCTCTTGAATTGTGTAAAGAAAAGACTAAATTGGTGAAGGTGCAAGGAAATTAGATTCATGGAAGTCTGTCCTTAATATTTATTGTTGCCTTAGCCCACCCAGAAAACTGGTTACCATCTGGAATAACAATTAGAGGATGTGTCTCTGGATGCTTTGTTGTACTTGCTATCTTCCTTCTAACAGTTGTTTGACAGTATTTTGGTTTTTTTTTTTTTTTTTTGCTTTTCATTCTTCCTCTCTTTTAGTGTACTGCCGCTAGATGGATAGACAGCAATACTTTAGCAAACGCCAAAGCATTACTGATGGATGCAAATCAAAGTTGCCAAAGGCAGCCAAAATACCACAGGCAGATATACAGCTTAATGTTTACTACTCAGTACCATGCCATATGTTTTTTCCAAAAGTCAGGTGTTTGTTTCCAGCTCTCTTTTATCTGGACTAGTATCACAAAGATGGAGAGTTCAGAAACTGCCAGGCTATGAGAGCCACATGATCAAATTTATACCTGAGTCAAACCAGGAAGGAGGCAGCATTTGTCCTCTGCTTTTCAGTTTCCTTTCCTTCATACCTTCCCAGTCCTGTTTTCTTCAACCCAAACTCCACCATTTCAGTTTCTACTGCTATTTGTTATCCCTCCTAAGATGGCCTCTAATTTGTTACTTACACTTGAGTATAAATTAGGTTAGTGCTTTTATACCTCCTGGAAGTATTTGTGTCTTAAAAGTTGTTCAAAATCTTATTTCTTATTATGGATCTATAATTCTGAAGCTACTTTATGTGTATGCTTGGGATAAACAAATTAGGAAATATATTGTAGATAACAAAATCCAGACTTCTCATTATCAGTAAAATAAATTATAAATAGGCAAAGAATTAACTTTATGGTGCTGTATTGGAAATTAGATAGGTAGGTAGATAGACACGTGTATAAAATTTCCTAAAATATATGTGTATGTAAAATTTTCTAGCCATATTGACTGAGAGGGCCTTAAAAGAGAGATATCACAGCAGCAATAAATATACCGAGCAGACAGATCATGGTTTCTAAATACAACTCTCTGAGGAAAGGAATCAGGGATCCTTGGTGAAATGGTTAATTTTAGAGGTAGGTTAGGAAAAATTAAAAATGGTGCCAAGAGTTTAAAAGGTGTTCTTTAAAAAAAAAAAGAATAGTTGTATGTTAAAAGGACACACCAGTCAACCCAAAAGACTGTCCAGTAGCCAAAGTTGGACAATCTTCAGTTCAGTTCAGTCATTCAGTCGTGTCCGACTGTTCGCAACCCCATGGACTGCAGAACACCAGGCTTCCCTGTCCTTCACCAATATCCAGAGCTTGCTCAAATTCATGTTCATAGAGTTGGTGATGCCATCCAACCATCTCATCCTCTGTCATCCCCTTCTCTTAAACAGAAAATAAATGATGATAGTATAATATCCAGAAGAATAAAATAAATATCAAGGCATCCATAATGATATAAATAAATGATTGGTCTGTAACCTGACTGTTGCAGTTTCACAAATCTGTATGTGATAAAATTTCATAGAACTACACACTCACAAGATAGAATATAAAAAACTAGTGAAATCCAATAAATTTCATAGTTAACAGTATATTTTTTTACCAATGTCAATTTTCTGGTTTGGATACTATAACTATATCTGAAGAAAGGTTACATGGAAACTCACTGTACTATTTTTATAACTTCCTATGAGTCTAAAATAATTTCAAATTGAAATTTCTATTAAAAATAATTGAATAAAAATTGAATAAATAAGGGAGAAGGAACAAATCTCCCTTAAGGAAGAGTTTCCAGTAATAATGTGGAAGTAAGATAGAAATCATTAAAGTGCTACAGTAATAATGCTACAAGCAAAATCTACTGGTGAATATCCAAATTAGTAGGCAAATTTTAAGAAGAAATAAAACATTCACATAGTCTCAAACTATTTCCCCCAAATATATATTCATTACAAAGAACAAAACATTAAATTCCTACTGACAGACACCACCTTAACCAAGTGATCAAGGTTAACATTATATACCTTTTGATACAATGCACTGAGAAGGACAGGGTAACTCCATGATGCTCTTTTCAAAAACTCATAACTCGGTCTGATCATTAGAAAACCTCAGATAAACCTAAATTGAGGGCTTGCCTGAATAGCACTTTACAAAATACCTGACCAATATTCTTCAAAATGTTAGGGTCATAAAAGAAATGACCAAGTAACTGTCAACAGATTGTAGGAGACTAAGGAGATGTCATAACTAATTGCACTGTGGGATCCTAGTACAGAAAAAGATATTAGTGGGAAATGGTGGCATTTGAATAAAGTCTGAAGTTTAGTTAATAGTACTGTATCAAAATTAGTTTCTTAGTTTTGATTAAAATGCCATGGTTATGCAAGATAGAAGCTAGGTAGAGAGTGTAAAAGGATTCTCTTTACTATCTTTGACACTTTTCTGTAAGTAATGTAGAAGAATATTTAATGATATATGAAAATGAACTACACCCTATGCTGGAAATGGCTTTTAACCTCTCCCTTGCCAATCATTTTATCAGAAGTGAGATGATGCCTAGAATCTTTGATCCAGGAAGGAACAGAAGAAAATATCATTGAATAGATGGGACTGTGAAAGGAACCTGTGAAATTTGTGAGGGTTAGTTTCTAGTTCTGCAAAGAGAATCAAATTTGGGGGGTTATATACTTCTTTTAAGAATAATTGTTTTCTCTATTGAGAACTGAGGGGCTTTCCTGGTAGCTCAGCTGGTAAAGGATCCACGTGCAATTTGTGGGAGACCTGGGTTCGTTCCCTGGGTTGGAAAGATTACCTGGAGAATGGAACAGCTACCCACTCCAGTATTCTGACCTGGAGAATTCCAGGGACTGTATAGTCCATGGCATCGCAACTAACATAAGAAACCCTCACAATCTCAGCCCTTGGAGATTACCATTAGCAATCTTTTCCATGTGATATATACACATTCATGTGCACACATGAGTCATGCAAAAATACCCAACTTGGTGGGAATCATCTTTATAAGTGTTTGAGTCTTGGTGCCTTTTGTGCAAAATGATTTTTAATCAATGATTTGATGTCTTAAGTGACTTTGGATTTATTTGAGCTTTCTGTTTCTTCTTGAGGCATTTTTAATATAGGAAATTGTTTAGTTTATTTACATATTTAAATTTGACTTATTTAAGTATTTAAATTTATTGCCAAAGTTTTCTATAGAATTATCTTGGGAGATTTAAAAATTTATCATTGATATATAGTTATGCTCCTTTTAATTCCTAATATTATTTATTTGTGCATTCTCTTTTGTTCAGTCTTGATGGAAGTTTTTTTTGGTCAATTTCTTTTAGTCTTCATAGAACCAATTTTTGACTTTATTGATCCTTTCTATTGTATCTTTTTTATTTTATTATTTTCTGTGCTTATCCTTATTTTTTCCCCTTTGAATTGTTTTGGGGTTTAACCAATTTTTATTTTTCTGATTTTTTTTAAAGCTGGATGCTTTGTTTACAAATATTCAATATTTCTTCATACCTAAATTGAGCTAAGTTTCTATCTAATATCACTTCACCTGTATCCCATAAGTTTGGACATGTAATATAATGTTTTAATTTTTATTTCATTATAGTTGTTTTCTAATTTCTACTTTAATTCCTTTTTTGTTTTGTTTATTTTTAAGATTTATGTATTTATTTGTCTTATTTTTTGGCTATGGTGGGTTTTTATTGCTATGCATTGGCTTTCTCTAGTTGTGGTGAGCAGGGTTACTCTTCATTGCAGTGTGCAAGCTTCTCAGTGTGGTGGCTTCTCTTGTTGTGGAGCGTGGGCTCTAGGCACACAGGCCTCAGTAGTTGTGGTGATTAGGCTCGGTAGTTGTGGCACTGGGGCTTAGTTGCTCTGTGGCAGGTGGGATCTTCCTGGAGCAGGGATCCAACTTGTGTCCCCTGAGTTGGCAGGTTGACTCTCAAACACTGGACAATAAGAGAAGCCCCTGATTCCTTTTTTGAACTTTGAATTACTAAGAAATCATTTTAGATTTTGAAATGGAAAAGATTTTTTTTTAATTTTATTTTATTTTTAAAACTTTACAATATTGTATTAGTTTTGCCAAATATCAAAATGAATCCACCACAGGTATACCCACGTTCCCCATCCTGAACCCTCCTCCCTCCTCCCTCCCCTACCCTCCCTCTGGGTCGTCCCAGTGCACCAGCCCCAAGCATCCAGTACCGTGCATCGAACCTGGACTGGCGACTAGTCTCATACATGATATTATACATGTTTCAATGCTATTCTCCCAAATCTCCCCACCCTCTCCCTCTCCCACAGAGTCCATAAGACTGATCTATACATCGGTGTCTCTTTTGCTGTCTCGTACACAGGGTTATTGTTTCAATCTTTCTAAATTCCATATATATGCGTTAGTATACTATATTGGTGTTTTTCTTTCTGGTTTACTTCACTCTGTATAATAGGTTCCAGTTTCATCCATCTCATTAGAACTGATTCAAATGTATTCTTTTTAATGGCTGAGTAATACTCCATTGTGTATATGTACCACAGCTTTCTTATCCATTCATCTTCTGATGGGCATCTAGGTTGCTTCCATGTCCTGGCTATTATAAACAGTGCTGCGATGAACATTGGGGTATACGTGTCTCTTTCCCTTCTGGTTTCCTCAGTGTGTATGCCCAGCAGTGGGATTGCTGGATCATAAGGCAGTTCTATTTCCAGTTTTTTAAGGAATCTCCACACTGTTCTCCATAGTGGCTGTACTAGTTTGCATTGCTTTCTAGATTAGTTGCATGTGACAACATTTTCTGTTTAACATGGATTCTCAGTTGAGCCATAATTTTTGACTAAGTACAGTTAGCTCTTGAACAAGGTTAGAGGAGCCAACTCTGTAGCACAGTCTGCATAGTGCTATCTGTATCTCAGAAACAAAGGAACTGATAAATGACTGCACCAAGGGCAGGAAGCTGAAACAATTTGGATAGAATTAGGACACAAAAGAGTTGACTCACTGGAGAAGACTCTGATGCTGGGAGGGATTGGGGGCAGGAGGAGAAGGGGACGACAGAGGATGAGATGGCTGGATGGCATCACTGACTCGATGGACGTGAGTCTGAGTGAACTCGTGGAGTTGGTGATGGACAGGGAGGCCTGGCGTGCTGCGATTCATGGGGTCACAAAGAGTCGGACATGACTGAGCGACTGAACTGAACTGAGGACACAAACCCTAGTTCTTTTGATTTCACATATTGTAATCTCTAGTCAAATGCAGTTTTCCCCATACTGAGTTAAAGATCTGTAAAATGAAAACACAAGTTTCATTTGAAAAAAATCTATTCATTGAAAAAGTCTTCATATAAGTGGACCAGAGCAGTTCAAATCCATGTTGTTCAAGGGTCAATTATACATGGTCAATTTTTCATAAATGATGTGTGCCTGTAAAAAAAATGTGTACCCAACAAAGTGAAAGTGAAGTGAAAGTTGCTCAGTTGTGTCTGACTCTTTGTGACCCCGTGGGTATAGTCCATGGAATTCTCTAGGCCAGAATACTGGAGTGCATAGCCTTTCCCTTCTCCAGGGATCTTCCCAACCCAGGGATCAAACCCAGGTCTCCCGCATTGTGGACAGATTCTTTACCAGCTGAGCCACAAAGGAAGCCTAGGAATACTGGTGTTGGTAGCCTATCCCTTCTTCAGCTGATCTGCCTGAACCCAGGAATTAAACCAGGGTCTCCTGCATTGCAGGTGGATTCTTTACCAACTGAGCTATCAGGGAAGCCCTACCCAGCAAAGGATGTATATTTTGTATATGTACACACTGAACATTTAGAAATATATGTGTTTGTGTGTATGCCTTGTATCTCAAAAATAGACAATGCACAATTTTGACAAGCACATTTTGAACATGAATGAAAAATGGCATGTACTTGGAGTGTTTGTGTGTCTGTGTAGATACATGGATAGCTATGAAATCTCCACCTATTAAATGAAAATTGTATATTGAACTGTTTGTGTCTGTGTACTCAGTCATGTCTGACTCTTTACAACCCCATGGAGAGTAGCCCACTAGATGCCTCTGTCCATGGGATTGTCCAGGCAAGAATACTGGAGTGGGTTGCCATTTCCTCCTCCAGGGGATCTTCCCAACTCAGGGATTAAACCCAAGTCTCCTGCATCTCCTGCATTGCAGGGGAATTCTTTACCACTGAGCCACAGGGAAACCCCCCATTTAGCTGTTTAAATCTGTTTATTTTTGGTTTTCTTAATCTTCTAAATACTAAGAGAGGTGCAAAAAAAAAACCTCTCACTATGATGATGCATTTAAAATGTTTTTCTTTGCTATTTTTTCCAAAAAGTTTTAAATTTTGGAACTTTATTTTTTCCAAAATATTTTCAAATTTTGAGCTGATGCCACTAGATACACACAAGTTTAGAATTGTTCTATCTTCCTGATACAATGTATCTTTAATCTCAACTCTCTTTGTTCATAATAGTGGTTTTATTTAGTGATTTTCTGATTATTTTTTCAAATTATTTTCTTGATATAAAATTTTCTGTCTTTTTACTTTTAACCTTTCTGCATGCTACATTTTATGTCTCTTGTCAACAGCATGTTGTTGGTTTGCATATTGTCATCCAGTCAAATTATCTTTTAAATGAAAAGTTTATCCAGTTTACATTCTATGTGAGTACTGTTCTATTTGTATGTATTTCTATTTCTTGTACTTTCTATTTATCCTGACTTTTGTATACTTTTTCGTTCTTCTTTCTCACTTTTGGGTTCACTGAGGTTAATGTTTTAGTTCTACCCTGATTTTGTTCTAATTTTGAAATTGTGTATTATTTTCTAATCATTTATTGGTTGTAAAATCTTAACACACATTCTTAACTTTATAAGTTCTAACAGTTCTAATGAGGTGGATGAAACTGGAGCCTATTATACAGAGTGAAGTAAGCCAGAAAGAAAAACACCAATACAGTATACTAACACATATATATGGAATTTAGAAAGATGGAAACAACAACCCTGCATGCGAGACAGCAAAAGAGACACAGATGTATAGAACAGTCTTTTGGACTCTGTGGGAGAGGAAGAGGGTGGGATGATTTGGGAGAATGGCATTAAAACATGTATAATATCATATAAAAAATGAATCGCCAGTCCAGGTTCGATGCAGGATACAGGAAACTTGGGGCTGGTGCGCTGGGATGACCCAGAGGGATGGTACGGGGAGGGAGGTGGGAGTGGGGTTCAGGATGGGGAACACGTGTACACCAATGGCGGATGCATGTTGATGTATGGCAAAACCAATACAATATTGTAAAGTAAAAAAAAAAAAAAATAAAATAAAAAATTATAAAAGAATGTAAAAGAAAAAAAATAAAGTTAATCAGTATTTTTAAGTCTTCCTGAAAATTATAAGGACTTCAGACCTCTTTAAATTGGATCGCTCTGCCCTTGTTACATTTTATATTTGTCCAGAATTTTATTTCACTTTTTACTTAGCATTCATCTCCAATTAGTCATTATTAAATATTTAGTCACTATTTATTTTGCTGTATCTAAATATTTACTTATTTTTTTCCATTCTCTTTTATATCTTTGTGTCTGCCTCTAGATTCTGTTTCCTTCTTTCTGTAATACATCTTTTAAAATTTCATTTAGTTAGTATCTGTTGGTGACAAACTCTCATCATTTTGATTTTCCTAAAATGTTCCTTATCTTCACTCTTAAATGGTAATTTCCAGACTGATTGCTATTTTCCCCATCCCTGTGGAGTTATTTTCTGGCTGTCTCCTGCCTTCTGCTAGTACAACTGAGAATTCTACTCTTGTTCCATTAAAGGTAATCTTTTTCTCTTTGCATACTTAAAAAATCCATATCTCTAATGTTATACAGTTTCAGTAGAATGGTTTGTGTATAGATCTCTTATATTTATCTTCTTTGAAAATTTTTTTCATCCTGAATCTAAAGATTCAAGTCTTTTATCCATTGTGGAATATTCTCAGCCATTCTCTCTTTATGCTCCTCCTCTGCAATACACAAATTTCTCTACTTTTCTTCTTCATTTCAGTTATATGGCTATTGGGCCTTCACAGTCTATCATTCATGTCTCTTGACTTCTCTTTCAATTTTCCATATTTATATTTCTTTCCTGCCCTCTCTTCTCCTCTCTTTAGCTGACTCCAGTGTGCAGTTTTATCATTACATTTTATTTTTAAAGATTATATCTCTTATTTCTTAAAATTCTATTCTCATTTAAATTTCTTAGCCTTTTTTGAGTCACTTGCTCTTCCTCATGTTTTTTATTCTTTAAAATTAGACACTTGGTTTACATTCTATATTTTATAATTTCAAAGTCTGATGTACTTGAAGGCCTAACTCTTCTTTTGCTGTTTGTTTCATTTCTTATTATTTTAATGATATACTGCTTTCTTTGTGTGTTTAAATTTTGTTCATGTGTTATTGCTTGGTGTGCTTTTATAATGGGCATACCGTTGAGGGCGGGTGGAAGATGTATGGGTATTCATGATTTGTGTTTACTTTTTCCCATCATTCTCTAGTGCTACAATCCTAAGACCATTTGCTGTCAGTTTCCTGGTTTGTGATTTAGTCACATAATTCTCAGGGCTAAGAATTCTCAGGGAAGAATTTTTTGTTTGTTTTTTCTCCATCAGAGCCAAAGCTAAGATGGACATTTTCTTTTTATGGTGTCCTTTTGCCAGCAGGTGAATTATTTTCTAAACTACTTTTTTACTAAACTCCTTTTTACATAAAGGATCTCAGCTTAATTCTGGGGTTTCATTTCCAACTTTTATTTTAATGCCTTGTCTCCTGTTCTTTCACAGAGGTTAAAACTCAAGCTTTTTGGTTGTAGACGTCTTCAGATATTTCCAAGGCATCCATAGGGTTAGTTTGCCAGCTTATCTTTAAGATTTTTAGCTCTCTCTTTTTGACCCTGTTGATTCTTTATATTCTCTTGTGAGATAAGCCATATATCTAAAAAGAATATTTGTTGTATTTATCAAGCACTTCCCTGAAGAAGGGAATGGCTACCTACCCCAGTGTTTTTGCCTGGAGAATTCCATGGACAGAGGAGCCTGGTGAGCTACAGTCCATGGGGTCTCAAAGAGTTGGATAAGACTGAGCGACTAACAATTTCACTTTCACAGTCTTTTGTACACACAAGTTTTTTAAAAATATCAAGTCTGTCGTATTGCTGTAAATGGAAATCTCTAGTTGTTTTTTATATTTCTGTTTGTTAGTGCTATGCCTATTTCATATAACTTAACTGAATATAGTATTTGCAATATTTGTCTCTTATATTGGTTCATTTATGTCCAGAGGTCTAGAACTTTTGTGCCTCCCATTCTTTCATAGCTCATTCCTCATTTTTGATGTAGATTCATATTCAGCTAACATTTATTGAATGCCTACTACATGTGTGGCTCTTTTACATATGTGTTCACAGTTAAATTTTTTCATGACCTTGTGAAATAGGCACTGTTGCCCTCAGTATGGACTCTCTGTAGTTCCAAGAAAGCCATTACTGACTTGAAATAAATTGGACAGAGAGTGGACTCTCAGAGAAGTTAGGATTCTTCCCCAAAATCACAAAACGTGCCCAGGATCACATATACAGCAAATGGAATTATTAAATACATTCTTATGCTCTTTGCATTCCCACTCAGAAATAAAAGAATGATACATTGTTTTTCAGTTAAATTGACAGTGATGAATATTGTCACTTTCCTTTCTTCAATAGGTGTGAAAGTCATAACAATCGATGACTTAACCTAAAAAGAAAGATACCTGACTGACAGCCAAAAAACAACAAAAAAGGCTTCAAATTCTCCACACACATTCATGCAACTGAGTAAATTTTAAACTCCTTGATAGATGTTTTATGTTTTACAGATGCTGAAGTCATACTAAATCTAAATTTCTAAGACATCCCAAAATCATTTAAATATATTTTAAAGGTTTTATGGAAATTCTTTTAATTAGAATGCAGGTTTATTTTGCTGATTTTTCACTGTTGTTAACTTTATCCTTACTTTGATAAGACTCATATTTTTCATGACTTAGGACATTTGTAACTACCAGGTTCTGGATATGATTAATTGTAGAAGTAATCATTTAATATAAACAATATTCTCTTTCTAAAAGAGCTACACCACTATTATTTTTTGATGTAGCAAACTATGAATATATTTTCAGTTATTTAATGCACTGTATTTTGAGGAACATAGGATGATGACATCAAGATGTCATTTACAGCTGTAATCTCTTTCAATATTATCTGCTTTCAAAACTTGATGACACATAAGAATTATATATGTATCAGGACCTCTTTTCAACAGTCAAACAATTTGAAGTCTACCCTTCTAGTATCTGTTTTTTTAAAAATTGCAGCTCTTTGAGACAATGTGGGTGTGCATATGTTTTATAGAGAGCCTGCAGTAACTCTGTGACCCCCAAGGGATTGCCTGCTTAGAGTTTGGAACCATTGCTGTATTAGAGTTCATGTATGTTTCATCTATCCTATCTGGATATGCTTCTGAGTGTTGTCATCAGAAGACTGTACAACCATTTGGTAGTCCGGGTCATGAATTGTTAAGCAGAAGGAAAAATAATAATAGCTAACATTGATTCAGTGCTTGTTATGTGCCGGATATTTTACATGCATTAAATCATGTGACCCTCCCAGCAACACTGTAAGATAAGTTCTCATTAGTATCTTTACTTTTTTCCAGATAGGGGAGCTGAGGCACAAGGAAATAAAGTAATTGTCACATAGCTAGTAAGAGAGAAAATTTGAGATTGGAACTGGCAGTCTGGCCCCCCTCTTCATTGCTGTACAATAGTGCCTCTCAACAGCATGAGTAGTCAGATGCCAGGTGATACAGAAAAGACAAAGCTGTGTTCTAGTTTCATCTAAGCTACTTCAAATCCATTTTGGAATAAGGCAGCATATGAGAGTTCAGGAACCCCAGGCAGTATCTGAAACATCTGCAAAGCAATATTAGGAACTACAGTTGAAGAAGCAACGCAGGACAGCATATAGGAGTCTGACTGTAGCAATCCAGTAAGATTTTTAATTGCAGCAAAGCCAAAGAGATGATTAATAATTGTTCATTGTTCCAACATTTGCTGGACTGCTTCTTATGCCTTCAAACAGCAAGTGCTGATAATATAGGCCTGGCTTTCTACATAGTTTAATCCTCACAGCTGCCTTAGGAAGCTGGTACTATTTTGACCTGTTTCACAGATGCCAAAACTGAGGCCATAGAGTTTACCCAAGACTATACAGTGAAGTAAGGTGCATAACTGGGTTTTCAGCTTAATTTTTTTAGATTTCAAAGCCTATGTACTGTTATATTATATATATATTTTTTTAGGTCAAAACATTTCAGGCCTCCCTATTTAGTGCTTTTATATTTGAAAGGCCCTCACTAGTGTTTGACCAGGTTTACTACCTCTCAGTAGTCTCTTATGGAATCCATTCTTGAGAAGTTGGGGGGAAACCCTACAGGCACGTTAACTCTCTAGAGATTTGGATAAGGAGGCTCCAGGTCTAACCATTGTCATTCCAAGGATAATGAGAAGGATTTTGTTCTCAGGAACAGGAGTCCTTATACTTTCAGCATCTGTTTTTTTATAGTACCGGAGTAGGTCATGTCCCTCAAATTATCCTGATTTTCTTTACTATCTCAATAACCCAAACCCCATTCTAATCCTATATTCATGTCTATTTTGTGTGATAACAGTAATAACTCATTGATTTGGCAACATTGGGGGAAGGTTTGTTCTTGATCTGCTGAAAACCAGCTCTTTCCTTTCTATGTTCATTTTAGTGAGGTCAGAGTTTGTTTTTGTTGTTTAAACTCCCAATTTTATAAGACTAGTATCTGATTTCAAAGAAGTCAAATAAAGGTCCAGTAGTATTTTAAAATTCAGAGAACCTTTACATGGGGCCATGATTCTTCATCCTGATCTGACTATAATCAGGCTCTTAATCAAAAAGCTTGGCATTTTTAAATGTCTATGCTCCATCTGCTCATAATGTGGGCAGTAAAACAGACTTTTGATGCTTGTTACTGTAGGTTGCCTTGTGCTCCAGTAAATATGAGCTTAACGAAATATATGACCAAGCTTTTGAATCAAATCCAAACTGTTAATAATTTGCCAGACTAGCATTATGCCCATTAAGGAAATTAGAAGATTCAATCTGTACTTTCAGCTGGGAAATAAACATCACAAAGCCATTCTCCAATTTCCTGTTATTTTCTTTTAACCATTCTGCAGTTGAAGTATGGAATCAGATGGTGTTCTTCTTAGTGAGGTGAAGGACTAGGATAAATAATAGATACTTGATGGGAAAAATCCATTACACTCTCCTCTTCCCTTCAGTGAAGTTCAGGGATCTTAAAGTCTTGGGTTTGTGCATTATTTCCACCGGATGAAGAAGTAAAGAGACCATCCTTTCTCAAGTTGGTAAAAGTCAGGCATTTCTATTATCTTTTGAAACTTTTCAAAGCAGAGGCAGTAAAAGTGAATGCAGTGGTTAAGCAGAGAAGAAGGGGATGATTCTCTTTGTATCCCTTCATGAGGCATTGCTACTAAGACTGAACCTGGGCACACATCACTGAGAGTAAAATAGCCTACTTGTGAAGAATACAGGCTTTAGAGGTAACTAATCAAATCACTGTTTTTTCACTCTAGTTGGGGCAAGTTATAGAACCCCTTTCACAGCCATAGTTTTATAAACTGTAAAATAGAAAAATAATAGTATCTGTATCATAGGATAGTTTTTTTTTTTTTTTTTTTTTTTAATGTGGACCATTTTTAAAGTCTTTGTTGTATATGTTACAACATTGCTTCTGTTTTATGTTTTGGATTTTTGGTTGTGAGTCATGTGAGATCTTAGCTCTCCAGCCAGGGATTGAACCCGCATCCACTGCACTGGAAGGCAAAGTCTTACCCACTGGATCCACAGGGAAGTCCCCATAGGATTGTTTTGAGGATTAAATAAAATAATCCATGTAGGGGCTTCCTTGGTGATGGTGGCTCAGTGGTGAAGAGTCCGCCTGCCAATGCAGGACACGTGGATTAGATCCCTGATCCAGGAAGATCCCACATGCAGTGCAGGGGAAACAGCCTGTGCACCACAACTATTGAGCCTGTGCTCTAGAGTGTGGGAGTCCCAACTACTGAAGCCCATGCACCTAGAGCCTGTGCTCTGCAACTAGAGAAGCCAGTGCAGTGAGAAGCCTATGCACCGCAACTAGAGAGTAGTCCTTGCTTGCCACAACTAGAGGAAAGCCTGTGTAGCAACAAAGACCAATAAAGGCCAGTACAACCAGTAAACAAATAAATAAAGACCAGGACAGCCAATACATAAATTAATTTAAAAAATATATAGCCCATGTAAAAATACCACAATGTCTGATATATATGTGAACAATAAATGTTAATTATTGTTACAAATGTTTATAGGTACTATTATAAATGTTATATATTATAACTATTAATATTATAATTGATGAAGAAAGAGAAGAAGACAGAATTAAGCCAAGGACACCATCTCCCTGCCCTTTCATTTTCATATTTTCTCCCATAAAGGAGAGGAACAAAGTACCCATCTCACATAGCAGCATAGCAGAAACATCATGGAATGTGAAAAGTAGACATTTTGACAGTGTGTAGCCAGGCACCACAGTCCTAAGTATAAAATAAGAGTTTGCAGGCCCTGGCACACAGGCACTCTTACTTACACACTACAAATCAGGCTATTCTTTCTAACTAGTAAGTGAAAAAAAGTGAAACTGAACCTGATCTCTATTTGAAACTGTATAATGCTTTTCATTACCCTTACAGGCAGACCTCAGAGATATCTTGGTTTGGTTCCTGACCACCGAAATATAACAAAGTTTATAATAAAGTAAGTCACACAAATCTTTTTGGTGTCAGTGCATATAAAATTTATGTTTACACTATACTGTAGTCTGTTAAGTGTGCAATAGCATTATGTCTAATAAATGTATGTACTTTAATTGAAAAATACTTCATTGCCAAAAAATACTTTTTTCCAAAAAAGAAATGGCAACCATCATCTGACAACACAGGGTTGCCACAAGTCTTCAGTTTGTAAAAACTGCAATATCTGTGATGCACAGTAAAGCAGGCGTGCCTATATCTTACTATGTCAGCCCAACCTGACTAATACAAAATGATAGTATTCTGATTGTTTAATTATTTAATCTCTGCTTTTTTTGATTGCTTTAGGTCATTATGAGCCAGGGACAGTGTCTGCTTTATTCTGTATCCCTCAAGGGCCTATCAGAGCACTTGGCACATAGTAGGTTTTCAGTACATATTTATTCAAAAAATGAGATGTTAATCCTCCCCCTTTTCCTTCAAAAGCTGCTGGAGAGGGTGTGGAGAAAAAGGAACCCTCTTACACTATTGATGGGAATGCAAACTAGTACAGCCACTATGGAGAACAGTGTGGAGATTCCTTAAAAAAAAACTGGAAATAGAACTGCCTTATGACCCAGCAATCCCACTGCTGGGCATACACACCGAGGAAACCAGAATTGAA
Source organism: Bos indicus x Bos taurus (assembly GCF_003369695.1). NCBI lineage: Eukaryota > Metazoa > Chordata > Mammalia > Artiodactyla > Bovidae > Bos > Bos indicus x Bos taurus. The sequence goes on along the minus strand of NC_040105.1, from coordinate 144,797,019 downwards.
AGAGACGCGTGTACCCCAATGTTCATCACAGCACTGTTTGTAATAGCCAGGACATGGAAGCAACTTAGATGTCCATCAGCTGATGAATGGATAAGAGAGCTGTGGTACATATACACAATGGAGTATTACTCAGCCATTAAAAAGAATACATTTGAATCAGTTCTAATGAGGTGGATGAAACTGGAATCTATTATACAGAGTGAAGTAAGCCAGAAAGAAAAACACCAATACAGTATACTAACTCATATATATGGAATTTAGAAAGATGGTAATGATAATCCTGTATGCAAGAGAGCAAAAGAGACACAGATGTATAGAACAGTCTTTTGGACTCTGTGGGAGAGGGCGAGGGTGGGATAATTTGGGAGAATGGCATTGAAACATGTATAATATTATATAAGAAACAAATCGCCAGTCCAGGTTCGATGCAGGATACAGGATGCTTGGGGCTGGTGCACTGGGATGATCCAGAGGGATGGTATGGGGAGGAAGGTGGGAGGGGGGATCAGGATGGGGAACATGTGTACACCCGTGGTGGATTCATGTTGATGAATGGCAAAACCAGTACAATATTGTAAATAATAATAATAAATAAATAAATGATAAATGGTTAAAAAAAAAGCTGTAGAGTCATTATGAAGTCATTAGAGAACAGGCCTCTCTTGTTCATTGGTTATGTGCCAAGTATACCTAACAAAGGACAATTTATTCATTTGCACATTTATCAAATATACATTAAGAGCAAAATGGAAACCTGTGATAAGGAGAGAAGAACACCAGAGTATCAGTTCTTAATCATGACCTTTTGCTAGGCTTCTTTTCTGACAAAACCCAAACAAAGGAGACAAACAGAAAGACATTTCCATTATTCTTTTACATGAGGATCACGTAGGTTCCCGGAGGTTAAATACTGTGGAAATAATATATTCTGAAATTGCCAGTGTCAATTTTAATTTTGAAAAGGCTTTTAATATGGGTGAATGATATTTTCTTATAGATATCTTTAACAAACTAGGATTTTAGACTTAAATTTACATAGTTTGGCTGGAATATCAGCTTCTTATTATTTGATGTCTTCTCATCTCTTACTCCTAATTTATACAAATGGTATAATGTCTTTCCTGGAAATAGTGTGTGGGTACTTGGTAATGCTGCCCTTCCTCCATTCTCCTTCTCATATCAGCTCTTGTCACCATCAAGAAGAAAATAAATAGATCACCTTATTAAGAGTAATGATATCTTCAATGTCTTCCCAGCTCTGTTTCTAATGAAGAGATGCTTTCTGTAGCAGAGAATAAAATACAACCTGTGAATTTGTGACTACCTACTGCTTTTTACATAATGCAGTGATGCATTTAATGAACATTTTCACTGTGGTATCTTCCAGAACTCCTTGTGTATGTTTTTAAGATTTAAAAACAAACCTACTTTTGGACGATTTCAATTTCTGTGTACTCAAATATTTTCATACCATTTATCAGGAGAGAGGGAATGTTTGCACCATCATTTTCCCTTGGTGATTTGGTATCCTTTTTGTCTCTTCTTTGTAAATTTGGCAGATAATGAGCACCCAAAGGCCAAATGTCTACTCTAAGTAGCTTGACCTCTATTCATGGAAAGGATGCATTTGGATGATATATTTTGTTGTCAGAAGCTTCATGAACATAAGTAACAATATTTAAGAGGCCAGGGATATGCCTCTTAGCCCCATGTTACCATGGTAGTGCTGCTTCCTATTTCTTGGAGCTCAGTGACCCACCCTCGGACTTTTGTTTCTCTTGGAATAATATTGTTAATCTTTATGATTACACAGTTGCTTTTTTTTTTTTTCATTCTGGGCCCAGGAATGTGGTCCTTCATCCTGCTGGGTTCAGGTCTTAGACTTCAGAGAGTGTGCACTCCTTCATCATCACCTTTTTAATGCTTTGCTGGAAAGATCGAAATTTATCCAAGTCCTTTTGATATACCCATTTGAATACAGAGTGCCAAAGAATAGCAAGGAGAGATAAGAAAGCCTTCCTCAGTGATCAATGCAAAGAAATAGAGGAAAACAATAAAATGAGAAAGACTAGAGATCTCTTCAAGAAAATTCAAGATACTAAGGGAACATACCATGCAAAGATGAGCTCAATAAAGGACAGAAATGATATGGACCTAACAGAAGCAGAAGATATTAAGAAGAGGTGGCAAGAATACACAGAAGAACTATATGAAAAAGATCTTCATAACCTAGATAACCATGATGGTGTGATCACTCAACTAGAGCCAGAAATCCTGGAATGCAAAGTCAAATGGGCTTTAGAAAGCATCACTTACAAACAAAGCTAGTGGAGGTGATGGAATTCCAGTTGAGCCTTTTCAAATCCTAAAAGATGATGCTGTGAAAGTGCTGCACTCAATATACCAGCAAATTTGGAAAACTCAGCAGTGGCCACAGGATGGAAAAGGTCAGTTTTAATTTCAATCCCAAAGAAAGGCAATGCCAAAAAATGCTCAAACTACTGCACAATTGTACTCATCGCATACACTAGCAAAGTAATGCTCAAAATTCTCCAAACCAGGCTTCAACAGTGTGTAAACTGAGAAATTCCAGATGTTCAAGCTGGATTTAGAAAAGTCAGAGGAAGCAGAGATCAAATTGCCAACATCCATTGGATCATCAAAAAAGCAAGAGAGTTCCAGAAAAATATCTCTTTCTGCTTTATTCACTATGCCAGTGCTCTTGACTGTGTAGAGCACAACAAATTGTGGAAAATTATTCAAGAGATGGGAATACCAGACCATCTGACCTGCCTCCTGAGAAATCAGTATGAAGGTCAAGAAGCAACAGTTAGAACCGGACATGGAACAACAGACTGGTTCCAAATTGGGAAAGGAGTACATCAACGCTGTATATTGTTACCCTGCTTATTTAAGTTATATGGAGAGTACATCATGTGAAATGCCAGGCTGCATGAAGCACAAGCTGGACTCAAGATTGCCAGGAGAAGTATCAATAACCTCAGATATGCAGATGACACCACCCTTACGGCAGAAAGTGAAGAGGAACTAAAAAGCCTCTTGATGAAAGTGAAAGAGGAGAGTGAAAAAGTTGGCTTAAAACTCAACATTCAGAAAACTAAGATCATGGCATCCAGTCCCTTCACTGCATGGCAAATAGATGGGGAAACAATGAAAACAGTGACAGACTTTCTTTTCTCGGGCTGCAAAATCACTGCAGATGGGGCAGCCATGAAATTAAAAGATGCTTGCTCCTTGGAGGAAAAGCTATGACCAACATAGACAATATATGAAAAAGCAGAAACATTAGTTCGCCAACAAAGGTCTGTCTAGTCAAAGCTATGATTTTTCCAATAGTCATGTGTGGATGTGAATTGATGTTTTTGAACTGTGGTGTTAGAGAAGACTCTGGAGAGTCCCTTGGACTGCAAGGAGATCAAACCAGTCCATCCTAAAGGAAATCAGTCCTGAATATTCGCTGGAAGGACTGATGCTGAAGCTGAAACTCCAATATTTTGGCCCTCTGTTGCAAAGAATTGACTCGTTGGAAAAGATCTTGATGCTGGGAAAGATTGAAGGCAGGAGGAGAGGGGGATGTTGGAGGATGAGATGGTTGGATGGCATCACTGACTAGATGGACACAAGTTTGAGCAGGCTCCTGGGAGTTGATGATGGACAAGGAAGCCTGGCATGCTGCTGTCCATGGGGTCGCAAAGATTTGGACAAGACTGAGCGACTGAACTGACCTGAACTTTAATCCCGTGTGAATTTTTTTATGGTGAAATTTGGCCTCTGAAGATTTGTTAATTCAAGTATCCTGGTATATGGCTAGAATCTTTAAACTTGGAAAACATTACCAGACATTATCTTTTCTTAGAAATTTGTCCTTTAAAAACATTGTGTTTCATTATTTATGTGGTCTAGTATTAGGAGCTGCAGGATTAAATTGGCAGATCACAGAGCATTTCATATCCCTTTAATTTTTTTCAATCTACAAAACAAGAGGAAAACAAAAGCCAGAAACTTCCTATTTTTTTCTGACATAGGAAAAGTCATTTCTTACCAGTCATTTTGAAGATCAGGCTAGTCTGTCTTGGGTGATAACCCATTCTGATGGGTTGTGTATGCTGATAGTATTAGAGATGGTGCCATAATCTAAGAGCCTTGTAGAGAAGGAGATTTTTTTCAGTTGAAGAAATCATTGTTGAGTGTGTCTTAAGCTAGTAGTAAAATATCAATATAGCTAAGGTAAAAACTGTAGGGTAACAAAGTGGGGAAAGAAATGCAGGCATGAGTATGGGTCCTGTGGTCAGGGAGAACTAGGATTGAATCCTAATTTCTCCTCTTACTAGTTCTGTGATGTCCAACAAAAAACTTAGTTTCTCTGAACCTGTTTCTTAAGAGTTATTTGGTTTTCCCCCACCTCTAGTTTCTGTATGCTCAGAGGAAGGTCTATTACCTTCCTGACTTCAAGCCCTATCTCTATTACTTTTCATGGAGCTGCAATGAGTTTCCTAGTTGGTTTGTGTGGAAGAGAAGCAGGGTATTTATAACTCAACTGAGCCTCTCTTCCTTTCTCTTGAGAGACAAGATGGCTCCAAGAAGCACATATGTTACTCTGCTTCTCAGTGCTGTAGGGTGCCCAAGTAGCAGAAAAAGCCTGTGGTGATCTAGTGATGCCTGGGACTGTTTGCATTTCTCATAATGCCCAGTTTTGGATGTTAAGTTTGTCCAATATTCTTGTTCAATATTATGAAACCTACTTGTCCACATATATAAGCCACACTCTGTCATTTATTTCTAATTGTTTTATTCATAAAGGCAAAATTTTATCCTCCTATACTGATCTCTATAATCTCAATTAGATCAGAATGAAGGCATGGAAAAGAAACACTGCTTACTGGATGTCTTCTTTTTCCCTAACAGGCTGTCACCGAGAATTAGATTGGTCAATGTAAGTAAAATGTTAGTAAGGTGTCCTGCATGTTGTAGGTGGCTAATCAATGCTACCTCTTAGTCATATAGGTAATTTTAGGTATGCAGAGTTCTTTCATGGAGCTTAATGTCAATGTTGCAACATTTCCTTGGATCAAGACTTATTTTAATAGAACGTATCATTCTTTTGTCCTTGTCCTTATGTTAGTTACTAAGTTGTGTCCGACTCTTTGCGACCCCACAGAGTGTAGCCCACCAGGCTCTTCTGTCCATGGAATTCTCCAGGAAAGAATACTGGAGTGGGTTGCCATTTCCTCCTCCAGGGGATCTTCCCAACCCAGGGATTGAAGCCAGGTCTCATGAACTGCAGGCAGATTCTTTACCATCTGAGCCACCAGGGAAGTCCCTGTCTCATTCTGTTAATTCAGGTCAATTTGAATCTAGAGAAAACCATAGTACAAGAGTTTGAGGGAAAACTGGGATGTGCTGTTGTCACAAGGACTTAATCTTTATATCCTAATGCCTTACAATCAAAACCTTTTTCCAACTAAAAACAGTTGAATCATCTGGTCTAATACCTCCTTTTACAGAAGCAGAAATTGAGGCCAAGGTAATTTAAGAGATTTCCTTAAAATTATACAGATTCTAGGTGATGGGAATTATCATTCAGATCTTTCCATTGTACTCTCCAGATAAGCAAGGGACCATAAATCAGCTACTAGAACAGTTTAGTTTTTGTTTGTTTGTTTGTTTGCATTTTATTATTTTTATTTTATTTTATTTTTTAACTTTACAATATTGCACTGGTTATCCTAGAACAAGTTTGAAAATGTCACTATAAACAAGCACTTATTTTTGAGGAAGGGTCTACCACCCCTCTGGATCAGGGGGATCTATGGTGGTAAATATCCAGTGAACTCCTAGTAATGGTGAGCATCCATATTTTAATAGTCTTGGGATCAGAATAGCCTGAGTGTTGACCCATAATTTCCCTCAACACACAGAACATTCATAATTACTAAAAAGTCATACTGTGAGAATTATGCCTTTTATTTTTCCACTGGGATCCTGGCCCAGATTCCCTGCTGGCATAGCTGACTTTAGCCTCGTGACCTTTCATCATGTACATAAAAACCTCAGAAAAAAAGCCTCATTTTGCTCAAGTAAACTAATTATCAGCTGAAAAAACAAAACCAAAAAGAGAAGAAAGCCTCAAAAGGACAAATGTACTTGTGACCCAAGGAGAGGATGCTGAAGGTTACCATGGCGAGCCTAAATCTAACATGGTTTAACAGACAAAGTGAAATGACAATGAAAGGTGGTAAATCTGACATTTAAAAACCCTCTGACATTTTTGAAAACTGCTCTCCTGCCATTTTCTTCTCAGTAGATAGAAGCACTGAGCCATCACTGTGCCTTTATATGCATATTTGATAGAACATAACTACTTACTTATTTTTAGTTTGTTTTTCCTTTGAATTGGAGAGCAGAAATGTTTTTCCTTCCAGACTGATTATTTGTGGTACAAATGGATCTAAATCTGTAGGCTTTAATACCCACTGTTCATTACAAATCACACCATTTCTCTGAGTGGAAGAAGACTATACTAACAGTGTATTCTTTGTTCATTATGGCTTAGTACCAGAAATGGTGGACTGTTGAGCTATGAAACTTGGCAAAATCTGCTGTATGTAAGAAACAAAAGACCTAAATATTTAAACACTTCCAGACTGACAAAACTCTAGACAGGGAGAAAAACTCATTCCTTATGAAGCCGAGTCAAGCTACAAGGTAGGTTAGCCTTATTCCTAGAGGAGAGCAGTAAGAAAAATCAAAATATTAAATGTCATACTTATTACTTGTGTGTAATTTTTCCATCCTGTCTTTAGCAGAAAGCAAAGGGATTGGATCCTATTTCAATGGTCCTCCTGCTCATATCCAGTTTTATAGTGTAAGGCTATTTCTACATCCAGGCAGATAGCCTGGAGCACTACTCTTTGCTGTAGAAACAACGAATTCTATTTGGACAAGAAATTCTCTATAAAAGATTTATTCATAAGCCTCTGCTCTTACCATGAAATCTACACTTCAGGCTCAGAGAATCTTAAAGCTGAAAAAAGCCTTGAGAAAAGATCTATTCCACCCTGCTCAGCTTTCTAGATTGAGAATCTGAAGTCCAAATGCAGGAGGGTTTTGCCCATGGTTACATGGCTAGTCAGTGGAAGGAGTGGGATTAAAAACCTGGGTCTTTGATTCTTAGTCCTGGAGTCTTTTCATTAAATTAATGGTGATTCTCTTCCTCTTACAAAGGAATACACCATGGTTGTTATGAATACAGACTCGAGGGCTACAGTACATCAGTTGGGCTCCTATTCTGTCCACTTGCTGATGTGTGATTTAGGACAAATCACTAGACTTTGCTCCTCAGTTTTCTCATTGTAAAATGGGGATAATAATAGTGCTTATTTTATAGGATTCTTGTTAAGAATAAATACCTCAAATAATGTAGAGTGTTTAGGGAGGGGTCTGGTACATAGTAAGCTGTCAAGAGTGTTTGAAAGTAGTTTTTTTTTTTTATTATACTATTAATAAGGTAATTCGTTTAATAGCCTTTTTTGACAAGATATTTAAGAACAATATGTGATATTTGAGAAGACCTGAGAAAGAAGCAATCAATGGAAATGTAAACAGAACAGCTAAGAAAAGCACCAGTGGATTGGCAGAACTCCATTATGTAAAGTCTAAAATCTTCATGGGTATGTCTGATCTCTCAAGACATATGTGCTATCAGAAAGGGAGCATTACTGTTTCTACACTGTTCTCAAACTAATTATGCCTGGTTAATACTTCTCATACATTATGAAATAAAACATTGTTATTGACACAGAGCTATCCACACTTGTGGATATGCCAATATCACTTGAGACTGAGAGACCTGTTACTGGTCTGTAGTGAGATTCAGAGCTTACACCAATGCATGAATCAACAATGTCACTAAACACACACACATAGGAATATATGTGTGCTAAGTCACTTCAGTCATGTCTGACTCTTTGCAACCCCATGGACTGTAGCCTGCCAATCTCCTCTGTCCATGCAATTCTCCAGGCAAGAATACTGGAGTGGGTTGCCATGTCCTTCTCAAGGGGATCTTCCTGACTCAGGATCGAACCTGTGTCTCTTATGTCTCCTGCATTGGCATGAGGGTTCTTTACCACTAGTGCCACCTGGGAAGCCCATATGAATATATATGATCTGTATAAAATAATATACACACACATATCCACATTTACACACACATACAATTGCAGCAAGACTTTCTTGATGTTGGAAGTGGTGCATTTATACACATTTCAGCACAACACTACAAATTTCTAGGTGGACCAGTAAAGAGTTTGTAGACAGGCACAATGTGGCACCATCTGTTGATTAGCATTGGCCCTCAGACCACACTTTGACCAGGGTACTCCAGCAAGAAACCCCTTTAATTTATCGACTCTATCCAAAGGACATAGAATCCACCTAACCTTCTAGAATTGCACTTGTGGGTAAACAGTGTATTCTAACACAGAAAAGTTGGTGCTTTGCCTGACTCATCCATACCAATCGGATTTGTGGGACATCACATATAATTGTCTTCTGGAAAATTCCAATCATTTGCTTTCTTATCTAATAATGGCAGCATAACTCTTTTAGCAAAGGGATTTATAGAAGTTTTTACTTATGACTGTATTAAAATGACAACTATTAATCACTGGAAGTGAAAATTGCTCAGTCGTGTCTGACTTCCCATGGACTATACAGTCCTTGGAATTCTCCAGGCCAGAATACTGGAGTGAATAGCCTTTTCCTTCTCTAGGGGATCTCCCTACCAGTGGCTCAGCAGGTAAATAAGCCACCTGCAATGTGGAGACCTGAGTTCAATCCCTGGGTTGGGAAGATCCCCTGGAGAAGGGAAAGGCTACACCCTCCAGTATTCTGGCCTGGAGAATTCCATGGACTGTATAGTCCATGGGGTAGCAAAGAGTCAGACATAACTGAGCGA